>NC_003074.8:16674634-16983052 GCF_000001735.4 Arabidopsis thaliana | reverse complement strand
TAATACCTTTCTTCTGCCAGGTCTCTGAAGGTGACCATGAAAGTGTCTACACGCTGAAACAAAAATAATCCCACCAATGGCAGTTAGTATATTATATATTCACAAGTACAACCAAAGTGAAACCACACCACCCTTTAAGAGGGTTATTTATTCTGACTCCATAGCTATATATGGCTTTTGCCAAAAAAAAAAAAGCTATATATGGCTATGTGCATACCCATATTTTGGCTGTATATCAACATGGTCAGCCACAGGAGAAGAGGAATCGAGATGGAAGAACAAAAAAGAAACAGCTAACTACTTTTTAACATGCCAGGCAGTAACAACTGTACGGAAAGAAAAAAACTCTATGGATTAACGAAAATCTAACCTTTCCTTCCAATGCCTCAACTAGTGCAAGAGCCTTTTTTGAAAGTGAACCGTTGAGATTCTTAGCCTGCCCCAGAAGAAAGGAAACATGGGAGAGTCAATTATTGCCTAGAACTAATCACAATTAAATATTAAAAAAGTGCAACAATAAAGTACTAAGTTAGAATCAAAGTTGCATTACAAGGGCTGTTCTCTCAGAAGAATCAAGCAACACTAGATCTTGCGTTTTGGATTCTTCAACTTCAGTACCATTCTTCATTTTGTTGTGGATGTCCTGTATTGAAAATCGAAGCATGATTAGTTAAATCAATATGAAGATGGCCTTAGAAACTCCACTTAATTTTTGACGTACCAAGCCATGAAGAAGTGTATCAGCAATTGTAGCTGCTGTTGTTCTCAGCAGATGCCTATGTAAAACAACCTAGGACAAGAAGAAAAGAAAGTGTTAAACACTAGCTTCTTTGAGTAGTAAACATGGCGTGCAAAATGACTGAAAGTACTTACTGCAGTTGATTGGTCATCTTCGAAAAGGTCTAGCGCTTTTTCGTACAGCTGCATATTTAGGAAAGACTGCCAAAAGGAAATCCAAGAAAAATAAGGTCACAAAATACTATGTGATGGTGCTAGTGGTAAACAGTGGAAAGACATTGGTAGTCAAGCGAAAGATACAACTATAGTTGAAGCAGTTGGTGTCAACCTCATCAAGCTTTTTCTGCAGATCATCAATCAAGCGCCTCATTCTATCTGCATTTTCTGTGAAGATTTTCTTTCTTCTCTCCTTCAGTGAATTAATGAGCATCGGTTTCATATGATCAGCTAAATGCTTAAGAATCGAATCTGGGTTCTCCGTACCTATAAGAAACCCCGTAGTTTATGTCACATGGGCTCAAAATTCATAGCTACATACTTATTTTAAACATACATAGGAAAAAGTTCTCAGATGTACCATCATCTTCAAATTCAGGTACAGAGTCGACGATCTTTTTCATCACCCATTCGTCTGGCGGAATAATGTTATTACTTTCTTGCGCCTTAACTGACTCTTTCTTGCCTCCTGCTTTTGAATCCAACTTCTGTGATGAAGATGAATCCCTTCCTTTCTTCTGGTTTCTCTTAGATTTTGGACGGGCATCCTCTTCATCATCTGGAACAGTTTCAACGGTAGCTGCCTTCGTGCTTGCAGACTTTCCTTTTTTCTTCTTTGACCCTTTATCTGTATTGGCAGGTATGCTTTCTGTCGACTCTGACGACTTGCTTGAAGGATGTATCAAAGTAGCAGTAGAAGCTTGGATGCTAAAAGCATCTGCCTCTTTCTCAATTTGATCATATATTCCCTAAACATAAGTAGGTCAAACTAAGGCATAGTTCAGATGGAGAAAACCAAGTGGGAAAGACAACAGCTCGCAAGCAAGCTACTAATAATACCCTCCATTTCATATTTTTACCTTGATAAAGCCACTGCTTAGGACATAGGATTCGCCCAAGATAAGTGCTTTCTCAGCCTGAAAGGCAAAATATTTCAGAAATTTATTGCAAAAGAGTGTTGACTAGTTATCAAATTTGATCAAAATCCCACCTTGAGAGCTGATTGGACAGAGGGACAAAGAAGCAACATCTTGTTTGCATCCTGTGACGTGAACGATGAAGGTAATACAGAGAGGGAATCGATCCTGAACACAGTATCAAGTGTTTCAGTAACAACGAATCTAGTATTATAGGCAGCATAACATGAAAGAAAACAAACACCATAGACGGAGGGAGAAAGAGTACGAGAAATTTAATCTCACCAACTGTTTTGTTCAATAGCATCCTCAGTTGCAGAATCCAGCATCTCAATCATTGAGGAATGAATAAATACAGCAGCTAAAGGTGTGCCATCTGGGTATCTAGACTATACATGTCACAAAACACAACTTATAATGAGAAGAAAGTGAAAGAGCCAACATAACACACATTCTGGCTATTATTCCATAACTTAGATTTCACAAACTACAGATAAATGACGCTAAATTAACATGATACAATACCTGTAAGAACTGCACAGCTTGAGAAATCCCAAGCTTCTGCATGCTCTCATAGGAGATGTAGGAATTCTGCAGGAAAACAGAACAACCATAAATCCGTTGATCCACCATTTCTTAAAGAAAGATTAATTTAAAGAACATGCTAAAACTGCAGTCTGATAAAGTTCAAAATATAGGTCTTTTCCACAACCAACTGATAAATAAACGGACTAAAGACATTTCAGATAAAATGATGACCAAACCTGTGAAAAAGAAGAGTCTACGCATTCCTTTTGAGCAGTTGCAAAAGCCTGCCACCAAAATCAAACAAGTTACTCTAATGAATGGTAAACATGGGAAACATCAAGCATAGACAAGAGTGCACTCATGAAATTTTGAAGACTGTCGTAAATTAATAGAGTGGTAAATCCATTCGTGGCAGAAACCCAAAAGATAAGAATTTTATGACATACACTAGGAGTCCAATGGGTTCCAGCACGTAGTGATCCAAGCATCTCCTCTTCCTTCAACAGTCGGTTAAATATAGACTGGAAAAATGAATTCTCAACAGCAACTCCACTGGCTCCATTCGTTTCTTGTACCAACTGTTGCAATGGTGCCCACAATGCCGACAAATTGGAAGGAACAAATATACCCCTGGAAGCACCTCGAACCATAGCGGTCACACGTTCTACATAAGCAGGTGTATATAACTGTCCACCTTCTAGCCTAGCTTTCACCTAAAAAAGATTGAAAAAAAAATCCATAAATATAAAAGTTCACATTCACTTAAACACAATCTGGAAAGCTCAAGAGGAGAAGCACAATTACCAAAGTTCCAAGTCGAGGCTCTAAAACCGATTGCACCAACTCAGAGCCAACCTGTAACTGACCAGCAAGTTCAGCCACAGCAATTTGGCTACACTCTTGAAGCCTCTCATTAATTTCTTCTGCAATCGAATCCCAATAACTTTGTGATATTATTTCTCCCTGAACTAACATTAACCCTGGATCATTCAACACCACATCTTGTGCTTGCTTCTCCACATGATACAAATCAACCCCAATCGTATCTGCCAGATCAATAACAGAGACACGTCCCAATTTACTGATCTCACGAGTAATTTCATTCCTCAATTGCTCCTGAAACAAATCAAGATCAAACAACTTAACTTCATTTTTTCCGATTAAATTCCTCATGCAACAAGAAGAGTTAGCAATTTTTCACTCCATTAACACATTACTCACATCATGATACCAGAATTCTATGCGAAACCCAGTGATGATTCTTCTGGAGTCTAAATTCACACCGGAAACGAAATAGAATCAGTACCTGAGTGATGTATTCTTTTCCGGTGACGGTATGAAGCAGATCGAAGTCAATAACGCCAAGCTCCTGAAGCTTCTGAACCAATTCGACAACATTTCGATCCGACAATCTCACGCTTGACTTCACCTGTTGAGCGAACTCGAACTGACGCTGCAATTCCAACAATTCATCATCCATCTTCCTCTTCGCGTTATCACCGGAATTTGAATCTCAGATCAAAATTTGATATCGTCGATGCGTCGGATTTTTTCCGTCAGTTATACACAAATTCTTCTCCGGAAGATTGATTATGTTCAAACACCGTATTAAGTATCTTTCCTCAATTGAGTTTACTGGTTAAAGTTAAACCAATGTTTGAATAACCGGATTAACCGGTTTGTTTTCGGTATACTCTAATTGATTTGAAATTGAGGGTTTTGAAACAAATAAACCCTAATTCTTCGAGTTTCTCTCCTCTGGTGGTTTCAGTTGTTCTTCCAGCTTTCAGTTCCGTAGCTGTGTATTCTCTCTTTCGTTAGTCTTCTTGTTTGATACGGAATCGTCTCTGCTTCTAGCTTCCTCAAAATTAGGTTCTTAGTCTAGCTCTGTGTTGATTCGTGTGTCCTTTTGTTCATACATCGTCTTTTATGTGCTAGATAACGAGTATTGTAGAATTGAAAGAACGATTTTTTTGTCTCAATTAACAAAAAAACTACTCGGATGTTGGTCAGAACCATTAAAATACACCTACTGTTGAGCTAGAAGCAGTTCAAATTTTGTTTTCAGTGGTAACAATTCACAGTTATAGAATCTGAGAATTTGATTTTGTGACAAAAGATGCTTACTTTGTGAAACCCTTTTGTGTGAAGAAGTATTGTAGCAATGGAGATTGATAGAGAAGATGGAAGAACACCAAATCAGCTGAGACCTCTTGCTTGTTCCCGTAATATCCTTCATCGTCCTCATGGCTCTGCTAGTTGGTCACAAGGTACTTGTTTTAATCTCCATGTTTTTTGTTTGTTTGATTACATATATCAGCACTTTCTAATGGGTATGCTTCTTGTTTATATTTTCAGGGGATACAAAAGTTCTAGCTGCGGTTTATGGACCTAAAGCAGGAACGAAAAAGAACGAAAATGCTGAGAAGGCTTGTTTTGAAGTCATATGGAAGCCTAAATCCGGGCAGATTGGTTCGTAAATGCATTTAGTTTAATCATGTCTGGATGTTGTTTTGTTGCTTGAGTATGCGGTAGAGGTGATTCTTGGTTTTTAGATTCTGACTGACTTTTACTTTGCATAATGATAGGAAAAGTTGAAAAGGAGTATGAGATGATATTGAAAAGGACGATACAGAGTATTTGTGTTTTGACTGTTAATCCAAATACCACCACCTCAGTGATAATTCAGGTGAGTAGCTATTTCATTGTTGTATATATCGATTTATCAACTTGAGTTGTATCTGAACTTTTCATTCTTTGATTCCTGTGTAGGTTGTGCATGATGATGGTTCTGTATCCTTTTTATGATCCTTGCCTTTTGGTAAACATTTACTGATACTGTGTCAAACACATATAATCCAGTATAAGCAATCTTGGTTTTAGTATTTTTAGAGTTTTTAGCAGTGAAAGTTTGTAGTCCCATGAGCTGGGAGTGTGAATATGTTTTAGTGGAATAATTGGTGCATTACTTTAGAAGACAGTTTTTGCTGCTTTTTCCTTGATTCAATTCTGTTTAGCTTCTACCATGTGCGATAAATGCAGCATGTGCAGCGCTTGTCGATGCAGGAATCCCTATGAAGCATCTGGCTGGTACATTTACACTCTTCTCTAATTGACTTTGTGTGTTACTTCTTACTGTTTCATCAGCTTTTTGTTTTTTCAGTTGCTATATGCTGTTGCCTGGCTGAGAATGGATATCTCGTACTCGATCCAAACAAGCTTGAAGAAAAGGTTATTTAAAAGCCTTGTTGTCCATTGTTATATTTTCTTTTGCGTGTTGGTTATACTTACTTGAAACTGCAATGGACAGAAAATGACGGCCTTTGCTTATTTAGTCTTTCCAAATACAACTCTCTCTGTTCTTCCGGAAGGGTCATCAGTAGCGGAAGGCGAGCCAGTAGAGCATGGGATCATCACATCAATTACACATGGAGTAATGTCAGGTACTGATCAACTTTCCTTTCTTGAATAGAATTCACTATGGTGTATTATGCTCATACATTTCATTTGTGTAAGACATGTTTTAAAGAACTTGTTTCTCTCAATCACTGCATCATCTATAATTCTGAATTCTTGCCTTTTTGTTTCAGTGGACGATTATTTCCTGTGTGTAGAGAACGGCCGTGCTGCTACGGCTAGTTTATCTGCATTTTTTAGAAAGAACTTCCAACAAAGTTCATCCAAGGCTGGGTAAAAGCACAAATTCATAATGGTTTGCATGAGATTTTGAAACGGTTTCATATTACTCCTGTTGTAGCTTTGATAGAATCCTTGTCGTCTATGTGTCTAATCAAAAATCAAAAGCTAGTGGCCTATTATCTAGTATCATTAGATATGTGAACAGATGAACCTCGTATCTTTAATACAAATGGTAGCCATGGTCAGAGCTATTGATTCATCACTTGTCTTGACAATTTTTCAGCCCGTGGGGATCAGATTCGAGTCAATTATAAAGAACATGTTCATGGATTATACTGTAATTTACTAGAAAATCTAGTATAATTTCTAATAACAAGAGCAGATGAGCTATTTATTTCAATTATCCAACATATGAGATGAACGATAAGCACAACAAGCTTCAACAATATTGGGGAAAGTAGTAATGAAAACAAATTGGCCCCTTTCTGATCAATAATACTCCATTACTCCTGATAGTTGCAAATTGGATTAAAGCTGGTTCAATAATCATAGGAAGGCCCGGACAAATTTACGGAACCGAAACAACTGAACTGGAACTGAAGTGAAAAGAACCGAACCGAACCAAACTAAACTCATCGAATAGTTGAGATATAATACTGTCCTGAAATGTTGCCGTGGATAAAAGAAAACCGCCCAGTCCGAACCTAAATTGAGCCCGCCCATAAAAAACTCAAATTCAAAAATTCCGAAAGTTTTGGGACTTGTGGATAAAACTCAGAAAAACACATGTGTTCCAGAACTACATGTGGGTATCCGAATTATATAGAGATATATTTTCAATTGTATTTATTTTCTGTTTCTATATATAGATATATTTAAATTATATTCAGTGTCATATGTATTTACTAGTATCATATATACTAATATTATGAATTTTACATATAATCATGTATTTATATTTTGTATAAACAACTTTATTTGTTATCCTTAATTATATTTTAATTCTCTATTTTCATCCAAGTTTCTAACAAATTTGTAAACCCAAATCCACTCAAACATTAATAATTTAAACGATTATACAAAACAGAGTTTCATCAAAGTTTCTAATTTAAAACAGAAATACAAAAAGTAGTGAAAAAAATCTAAACAACTTCTTCTCATACTCCACAACTACTTGCTATCGATGTAATACCTTCAATTCTATCATTAAAGTATTCTTCAATGTCACCTACAATTTAAATATATAAACCAATAAATAAAAAAATTAAGTATAAAAAATAGACTATTCTTTTTTACCTTCTAACTCTGCAAAACCACGTGGTCAGTTTCTAGAACATAGTAAGGCTTGAACAATGTCACGTACAATTTAAAGATATAAATCAATAAATAAAAAAAAATAAGTATAAAAAATAGTCTATTCTTTTTTACCTTCTAAGTCAGTTTTGAATATTTTTAGTACGTAGCAAGGCTTGAACATTTCTAGAAAGGAGGCGATTTTTGAAAGGGATCAAAACCCGACCTCCAATACTAAATGATGACTTTGCTGCCACTTTGTGTTGCTTCTCGTATAATAGGCCAATTATAAAATCAGAAAAGTAAATTTCATTTCACAATTTTATTCCTAAACACATAAGAAAAAATATGATTAATTTTTGAGAGAACATATCAAACAAAATATGTATTATGTTGAAAGAATTAAATAATTTTACATGGATCACAATACATTTTCAAGAAAACGATTACATATAGGAGAAAAGCTTTTCTAGTTTTTTTTTTGTTTTTTGGGTTTTAACTGAAGAGAATTAAATTATTATTTTTAGTGACTGCAAGAAAAGAAAGAAAAACAAAAGATTGTTAGTTTATAGGAAATTCCCACAAATAGCAACATTTCAAGTTTTTTGGACAAAAATAGCACTCAAAAGTTTTTTGGACAAAAATAACATTCAAATAATACATAAATTCATCACCAAAAATTTCAGACAATATTTTCTCGCTAAAACAATTTTCGTCAAAAATTTCTCGTAAAAAAATAGAATTCAGAAAGGATTTTACAAAATTTAGGAAGAATTCTAAGCATTACTTCTTGGTGTGTAAACTTCACAACTTACAAAATCCTGAGCTTAGTTTCTCTTAACATAATTTGGTCATTTGATCTTTTGTTTATCTATATTCCATCAGTCGATTCTGCAAGCATTGTAGTCACATTGTGAGACTTTTCTGTCCTTAAAGAAGTGGCTTCGAAGTCATTCATGCCATGGGAGATGTCTAAACTTTCACCAAAGCTTAAGGTTCATCTTTCCCTCTCTTATGGACATCTCACAAGTCATAAAGAGTCTTTCAAGGATTGTCTCAAGGTGGAGATTTATTGAGTGTGAGCCAACTTGAAAGAAACTTAAGAAGAAGCCTCTATTGGAAGCAGAGGGTCTCAAGTCTCAAGTCTTATGTCACATGAGTGCACGTGATGGTCCAAGACGGTGCGTTTCACCTAAAGAGATCAGAGTCTTCTAGAAGGAGATATACAAGGTGTGACTGAAGAAATAACAACATCTATTTATGACTTGTTATTTTTGCCCTTAATCTCTGCTTTCAACTAAGTGGATTTTTGCTATTGACTGAAGAAATAACAACATCTATTACTTGTGTTCTATGGAGTCTGGATGGCAGATTCATTGGTAATCCTTTATGCTATGTGTGTTTTTAATTAGTAGTACTTCATGTCTTCTCTCTCATTTTAAATATATTTTTGTAGGGGTTTCATTTAATAAGAGTTTGATTCATTTATATAAGGGGTTTGTGCAAAAAAAATGTTTCTAACTCATCTATGTTTTGCAACTTTACCCTCCATCTCCAACAAATGCAGATTAATCTTTTGAAGTCTAAAATAATACGCAATATGACCCTTATACGTATATTGTAGACGTTTTTACGTTCACATATATTAGATATTTAAAATTGTGAAGGTAGAGTTGAACACTTCGTCAAGAGAGCTTTGATTTAACATAATATATGTCAATATTTTACAAAATTGATGGTAGCAAAAGAAGGGCGAAAAAGGGTTACAATAAATATTATTTTAGACTTCATAGTATTAATTTGCATTTGTTGAAGGTGGAGGGTAAAGTTGCAAAAATAGATGAGTTAGAGGATCATCTTTCCCTTTATATAACCATGACTTTCTCCGGCATCTTGAGGTGGCTCGCTTGATCCTTAAACGATCATCTTTTCCATAAAAAATTGACATTTTTATTCCATATAACTTATACAATCATTTCCTGTAGATTGAAGCTCATATAGGTTCTGTAACTAACATAGCTTTTTCGCATCCCCACAAAAACAACCAAGTATAGTTAGTTGTGGAGATGACAAACTAATCAAGGTGAGACACGAACCTAAAGTTGTTTTGGTTATCCTAATGTTAACTTGTCAGTTGTTTAACTATTTGGTGTAAAACAGGTATGGGGATCTTGAGGGTTGGGTTTATTACACTTTTCATGGTCATGAAGCTCCTGTATAATGTATATTCAATTGTCTACATGAAAGAGAAATTTTTTAAGGTATGTAGAATTGTACTCATAGTTTAGTGCTTCTTGGATGAGTCAAAATTAATATTCTTCTCTTGATTTCAGTTCATTCGTTCAACTGATACCAATGGAAACATAAGGGCGTGGTATTATATGATACAAAGTGTTCAAAAGAAAACTAGAAATGTCCAAGTGGCTGATGTACAACATTGCTCTACAATGCTGATGGGAACAGGTTATAGTTGCGATTTATAAGATTTCCTACTTCAAACTCTTTCAACAAACTTCACTATAACTATTATGCATTTTCTTTGGCAGGTTGTTTTGTTGTGGAACCAGTAAACTGAGAGACTCACCCCTCATGCAGATCACAGAAAAGAAAGGAATAGTCAAGAGAATTTATAGTGGGCTGACTAATAAACTGGGAGGCGTGGTTCAGTTTCAGTCTTCAAAAAAACCCATCCTAGTCAAGACGGGCTGATCAAGTTTTGGCATATGGACAGCGTCGATCTTCTGAGTACAACAGATGCCGAAGGTGGGATTGCGGTTCGACAAAGAAGGCAACCTTCTAGCTGTTTCACGAGGGAGGGTTTTAAGATTCTAGCGAACTCAACAGGTTCTAAACTTCTGCAATAAGTCATTCACTTTGGTATATTTTTCCCTTCCTCAATAGCCTAGTTCCTCTGATGCTGTGACTGTAAATGCGGATTCTGCAATGGGTTTTGCTTTAGATTCTGTTTGATTCTGTCTCCTCTTTAGCTTTTCGTTTTCTTCTTCTACTTCATTGAACTTTTCCTGCAACCGAATATGTTCATAGTAAAAGTAATGCAGATCCTGGCAATGTGTTTTGTTTTAGATTATGTTTGATTGTTATCACTTCCAACTTGTGTCTCCTTTAGCTTTTCCATATTTTTTCCTTTAACTTCTCGTGTGAAATCATTTAACTTGTGTCTTCACTATGAACATATTCTCCTGGAACAGAATAAGTTCATAGTGGGAGCCCAAAACTCTGAAAAAAAATGCCACGCTTAGTCACTCACTCACACACCAATGGTCTATCGATTAGAAAATGAAAAATTTGTGTTACCTCAGCAGAGTCTCTGAGTCTAACAAGAACTCCAGTGGTATTCAATCTTGAGGCTTACGTTCTCCTTCTTTCTAATGCTTAGAGCTCAGTAGAAAGAAAGTGAGTTAGCAGATCCAGGACCCATTTTACCAGCCTTTGCTACTAACTGCCTTCTTCAACTCTAGTGTTCATTCCACCGTTGCTTTATGGTTTAAGCCTAACTCATTGTACTTCTCTTGTAGCTCTGTGTAGTGTTCAACAAATTTGGCCTGACCAAGAACAGCTATTGGAAGTGCATCCTCTGACTCCTCAGAAGATTGTTTCTATTTTTTAAGCTGTGCTTCAACTCTGTTGTCCCTTCCATATGATGATATACATCCTGATTCACAATGAATCCAAAAATGTTAGTTTCGGGATAGCTGTAGTTATAACTAAATCTATAAAATATACATATCTGCTAAGTCTGCAGGAAGGACAGAGTGGCGACAGAGGTCCATCATCTGTTAAAGATTTATCATCCTGCAGTATCTCTGTGGAAGGCCGAAGGTTGAATGTTCAAGTTATCAGAAGACAAAAAAAACTGAGCATAGGTTTGATTGCAGGGTTCAGCGGACTGTCCATATGGAACTTTCTAATGGGTATGGTTCTCGTTCTTATTTCAGGGGATACAAAAGTTCTAGCTGCAGTCTAAAGCAGGAACTACGAAGAATGAAATTGTTGACAAGGCTTGTTTTGAAGTCATATGGATGCCTAAAACCGGGCAGATTGGTATCTTTAAATGCATGTAGTTTAACCATGTCTGGATGCTGTTTTTGTGGCTTCAGTTTGTGATTCCTGGTTATTACCATAAACACGCTTAGAGAACAGAAAATGGCGGCCTTGGCTTTTTTAGTCTTTCCAAAGACAACTCTCCCTTTCTTGAATAGAATTCCATGCAGTGATCTATTGTATTCTTACGTTCCATTTGTCTGAGAATGTTTTACAGAACTTGGTTCTCAATCACTGCATTATCTATATAGTTCTGAATCATCGGTTTTGAGAATGGTGGTGCTGCTACGGCTATTTTATCTGCACTTTTTAGGAGTATATTCCAACAAAGCCAGAGGAATTTTCATCCAAAACAGGGTAAACGCATGAATCATAATGGTATTTGCGTGAGATTTGTAAGCTTTCATATTCCCCATGTTGTAGGTTCTACAGAAACGAAACCCTTACCATTTACATATGTGAACAAATGAACCTGTTATCCAACATAACTTAGAGCTTTCTATCCCTGAATTACATGATAGTTACTCATTATCATGGATTTTACAAATTAATACGGTTAATCTAATAAAAGTTACTCGAAAATGACATGATCATTAGCAAACAATAATTCACAACTAGGTGTAAAGTTTAAGTATCTTCCTCTTACGTTGCTATTAAAGACGTTTCCTTAGTGTTCTTGAGACGTTGAAGCATCAGTTCGTAGAGAGCGAATCCGCCATGATGGCAACCTGGCATTCTCGATGTCATCATCTTCAGCTCATCCTGATCGATTATTTAAAGCACATCTACAGTTACATTCGTGATGAGATCATAACATTTAGAGAGTAAAAAACATGCAGTCGATGGTTTTTTCTTCCTTGATGGATTAGAGAACTAACCAATGAGACAGTGTGGAGCTGTGTTGACTCGAACCCATCTTCAGCGCTAGAGTATAATCTTTGAATGTCATCTGAATGATGACTACACTTGAGGTAGAAAAACATAGCTGGTCTTACATTCAACTCCCTTCGAGATATACCGATGAAGAGAGGCGAGCTCTGTAATTGTATAAAAGATCAATCAGATATCTCTCGGGACGCCTAAGTGAGAGACCAAAAGAACTCATTCCGGCTTACAAGTGATGATGCTGGTATTCCAGTTTCTTCGACAACTTCACAGATAATGCTATCAAACATTTCTTGAGTTACCTTCTTGTTTAAAACCTCACCGGTTTGAACATTGTTTTCAAGCTGATGATAATCAATACCTACTGCTGTTGGCTGCAATGTTTAAAGTCATCAACAACAATGCTAAAGAGTTAGTAACAGACACAATATGGTGATGCTTAATGTAAATAAGGATGCTTCATGTAAATACCTCTGGATGGCCCCCAGGGAATACATAGTGTCCTGGAAATTCCCCAACATTATTACTCCGACGTAACACAATAATCTTCTTATCAGAAGTTTCGATAACTGCACCATTTCCCAATGGACTTGAGGTGTGTCGACATCTAACAGAGTCATCTGTGAGAGAACAAAACTATAACGATAAGAAACCTGATCAAACCACCTGGAAGCTCTCCAGTTCCCCAACACAAAACTAGAGGCAATGATAACTAAATTCCTCAGAGGATATACCTTCTGATGTAACAAGGAACTTCTCCCACAGAGAACTCAAATTCGTTCCTACAAAAGTCCTTGGAAACCATGTCCATGATTAATAATTCTCTCCATCAAACCATACAATGTAAACCAGAAATCAATAAACTAGAAGCATAATCCTGTGAAGGAGATAAATGAGAAACCTGTAATCTGTCAGGCCAAGACGAAGACAAACGTGTGGCACTTCATTGGTACTACCATCATCATCATCTAAACAATATCCTCCATACTGAAAATTTTAACTAAGAGTAAGCTTATCGAAACATAACATGAACGTTTGGTAAAACAATAGATACATACCCTAAATTTTTGGCCATTGAACAATGATGAATTTCCCTGTGATCTCTGCTCCCAAACCTAAATTTTCAAAAGTAATCAAACCTAAATTGATTAGAGTTTCGAAATGGATCTTCGTCATTGAGATTGAGTTTTTTTTTTCAAATTTCGATCAACAAGCATTATTGAATTCTAGATACTCCATTTTCGGTTCTCACCTGTGAAATAGAATCTTCTAGACCAGGATCTTGACGAGGAATCCGATCATGCGATTTCGAGAAATCCACTGAGACCTTTTTTAGCATCGAAACAACAATATCGGATGATTAAGGATACTAAGTCACATTGTATAGATTCGATTGGAGAGAAACCTGAGACGGAGAGAGGCCAGAAGGACATGAGAGAAGAAGCTGGTATCGTGAACCTTCAGGATTCATCTCTTCTGCTAGTTTCGCCATGGAAGAAGCTCGAACACAGAAAGAAAAAAATGAGAGAGGAATGAAACCATTAATGGGCTGAAATCACTAAATGGGCCGATAAATAAACCATTAATCCCAAGAAGGGAACTAATGGGCCGAAGCTTAAATCTATTTTATATTTTTGTCAACGCTTTAATCTTTTGATAAGTTGTTCTTCCTCTCTTTACTTCTTTGCACAATAAAGCTCTGCATGAGCTATTCAAGTCCCTAGTTTATTTCTATCTTAATAAGCTCATTGGAGCATAAATCTACTTGCTTTGGCTTTGTTAACACCCCTTAGTTCAATAAGACCATTCAAACTGTCAACTGATATGATTACAGATACAACTCTTGATGATACATGTTCAATCTTCCAAGTCGATAATGAATTCACTCTAGAAGAAAACGTTGCATGTATTGAGAAAAACAATTCCTTAAAAATTATGGTTTTGTTGACTAGTTGTACCAACGAGCTGATCATTTGATTATGTTGGATATTGTACCACTGATATGGTGATGGTGAATGAGAGGGACTTCGTCTTTGTTACTGGTCAAAATGGCGCCATTACGTATCAAAAGGCTAGCTAACGGAATCTGACTTCCACTGACGGCCATATTTGCCCCGACTTTGATGACGGCTCCGCTGAAGCCAACTGGGTTAGTTTCAAGTGGCGTGGTGGCAGATGATGGGACAGGATCAAAGTCGTAGATGAAACGGCTGGAAGTAACGGAAGTAACAAATAGAGTTAAGAAGAGAAGTGAGAATAGTTGAAAGAACATTTTGAAAGAAGCATATATATATTTGATTTGAGAGTAAGTTTAGGTATTTTTGGTTTGGATTTGTGAATGATTACTATTATGATATGATTCATCATTCATGCATGAGTCATTTATATATATGGGTGCGTGCATGTATGGATTAGGAAGGAAGATGTAGTGCGCGTACATAATAGATTATATATATATAGGAGATGGATGGTGGTAGGTTCCCGTTTGCAGGTGGTGGTATACATCTAGTAATAGATTAAAAAAAAAAATTGTAGTAAGATATGTTTGGTTAGGATATATGAAGTTGGTGAGATATTTTGGCCACGTCCACGAGGGGAGTGGGTCAAAGTGACAATGTTAGACATATGTTAGTCTTCTTTTTTTCCTTTTAACGTTATAGATGAGGGGTTTTGAAAAAAGTTCCAAAGGCATACTGAGAATACAACTTCCACAAGATTACGATTTTCCAAAAGTTAAAAGTCTTTTGCTAGAAATATATTAAGCAGTATTTACAAACTTACTAAACTAGATGATTGAGTAGAGGTCAGATAAGACATTTAACTTGACATTAACCAATATATACGTCATATTATAAACGATGATTAATCTCCTGTTTCCTCAAACATACGGATTCGCCAACAAAAAAAAAGTCAAGCTATTGTTTTCTTTTTAATCTCTCGGTAGATCTAGCTAGTTTTGATCTTTTTTCATGTATCTCTTAGACTCATACATAGTAAGCAGTCACTATAGTTTAACACTTTAACATAAGTTCATTTCTAAGCAAATTGTGTAGTCGCGTTGAATATTAAAAACTATATCAGATTTATTATATAACGATCAGGGATAATGAAATAAATGGGTACGTAAAAGTATTTTTTAATATTCTTTATAATTTTGGAGAGACATAGAGTACAAACAACATAGTAAATTGTGGAAAAAGAGTTTTATGGAAACCTTTCTTATTTTGAAATATATAGAAACAGTAGAGGTAGAGGGTCTCGCATGGCTTCGAGTAGATGATGCATGAAGCCTTTGACGATCCATTGATAAAACGTCTCAAGTTTTTCCAAAGAGATCTCCCGTTTGAACCTCCAACAAATGACATTGTAAACAAAAACACAAATAGAAAAAACGAAAGTGGTCGTAGGTTCTTTTAGGGCTCACAAGCCCTAATTAATTGGAGTTTGTTTAGAGATGGCCATGATCTCAACTTCAACTTCAAGCAAATCGTCCACAACAAAACCTTTGGTTGCATCTTGAAGATCTGCGAGAGGTATAAACTCCTGGTAACCCCATCCATTTTCTGCTGCATTAGGCCATCCCTCAACTTACCATAAGAAAACAAAAGAGCCACAAAAGAAAAACTTCAAACAAATAATAATTTAATTTTGATATATACTTGTATAATGATATTTCTTTTGTTATTAAATATCAAACTAAAAGTTTTCTTCCTCTCTTTAAATGATCGAGTATATCAAAGAACATACTAAACCACTCACCTGGCTTCTCCACATTGTCGGATCCGATTTGGTTTAGAACTCGTAGTGTGGCTCGAACGTAATTCTTTTCATTAGACTCACTCAACAAGTAGAGTGACAAAGAATTATCCTTTCCAACACCATCTCCATTTGGATATACTTTCAAAACCCTAATTAAAACCATCATATAAATTACTAACACATAGATATATAACAAAATGTATTTGTGCCCATACATGTAGAGAGTGAGAGAGAGTCACCAGTTTCTGTCTCCAGAAGAAAACGGGTCGGATGTGTAAGAGTCGAGAGTGAGGGTAGAGAAATTGGGGAGGCTCCAAGTGAAAACAGGGTTGCTTATGTTTTCATCATAGGAGAAAACTTCTGATTTGTTGCGTTGAGCAACGAAGACATCTATGCCAAACACACATTATCTCCATCGGTAATGAATTTGTATGGATCTATTGTCGCCGTGGAAAACGATGCCGTAGAAAGACCAATCCACCTTCCCCACTCCTGTTGTACACTATCAAACTTTACCGGCTCGACTTCTACAACAACAAAGGAAAACGACGTTAATCTTGGAGCCATAAATCGCTATGTAAATTCTTCAACAACCAATGAAAATACACATTCGTCTTACATTACATACCAATGAATCAATCCTCTAAGTTGAAGTACCTTGGTATGTATAATACTCGCTAATGCCATAGTTGTAGACGAAGAACTTGATCTCCGCATACACATCTAATGGTGGGTCGGTGATGCTTGAGTCATCAATTTTTACATAAAGATAAATAAGTCCTCTTGTGGTGTCCGAGTTTCCGTTAGGGTAGATTTTGAACGTCCTTTTAAAACGTTAATTTAAGAAAAAGAATAAGGGTTACAATTAGAAACATATATAAGCTAGGTAACAAATTAATGTTGTAATGGTCTTTAACGAAAACGACGTACCAGTTGATTCCATCGACAGTGAAAGGAAGGGACTCGTAATATCCATTGTTTACTAGCTCCATCATTTTCCCAAAAGACTCGAACGTGACGCTGTAAGTTGTTGGAGGACGTTCTCTCCAATATGGTAGAAGAGCGGTCTTGAGCTTCTCGTGTTTTTGTGACCCTTTAGAAGTTACTTTTAATTCGTATTTAGACATTTTTGATATATCAACTTATTATTTCTAGTAGCAAGAAATATTAAGAAAAAATTAAAAGCCATGGTATGTTTACGTTTGAACATTTTGATGATCTAAAAAATATATTAATAATGTATGTCTAAGATTTCGAATATTTGGAACAATAATTCTTATTTTTTGTAAATAATAATAATAATAATGTTGGTGTAGAGCTTTTATGAAGAAAGAAAAATTATATGATATAGTTTTCAATTTTGACACAATTGTTGTAGTTCATCCTTTGCGTACCTTCGGATATATCAGATTCCTGTATTCAAATGGAAAATTATGAAGAAAAATAAATAAAATAAGAAAAAGTCAAATACTCAATAAGAGTCATTGACATTAGTTACTTTTTTCTACTAACAATCACAACTTGCTTACAAATTGGTCCATTTCAGAAAAATGACTCGAAGATTAATAGGATGTGTTCATATAATTTGATCATTCACGGCTCAACAAATATATATCATCAAAACTCAAAAGAACTATCTATGAATCATGCATTAATACCGTCATAATTCATCATACATCACAAAAAATTACTAATCAAGAAACACCTCCAAGACTAAACAAGTCAACCCCTCTAAAATTCATGGATTATCGCAAACCGAAAATAGAAGCCAAAGAAAGTACCTCTTTGATATCAGCTTTTTTCCATAATAAATCATTGCTAATGATCTCTTCTTCTTTGATTGCATCTTTTTCCATGATAAACCAGATGGGAAAAATGAGTCCTTCACAATAACCACGTTTTACTCCGTCTTGGGAAATATTCTCAAAACTGCCTTTTTGTGTCTGATATTTAAGCAATAGTTTCAGCTTTTATAAAGACTTTCTTGACGTCAAACAAAAAATAATAAAAGGTTTCCCCTAAATAAATAAAGACTTTCTTTTGAGTCGTTTATGTGAATTGGTCGTGTTATGGAGCTTTTTTAAAGATGGGACATTGGTGAAGTTATAAGTTGACAATTTGAAAAGGGAAACATTATTTTAAGATACATCAACTAACTAAAGTCTTTTAGAAAAATACACTTACATTTTTGGCTACCCGAATGATAATACATGAACTCTTTGATTTTATTGTAAAATAGCTTCTTCATTTTTGATAAAGGGTTTTGTTGTATTGTAAATCTATATATTTTTCCTTATGAATGATTGTTTGTAACCAACATGGATTCATTATCATCGCCATGTTTTTTTTTCTTTGTTTGTACACTCAATTTAAATCTGATTTTTTTCCTTTTGATGAGAGTTTCCATCGAATGAGACCTAAATCATTACGTTTGAAATCTGTTTATAGTAATATTTTGCTGACTTTATTATTGTTAAATCCATTATTTCATTTTTTAAAATTTCTATATTTCTACATCTAACTAATTAGAGACATGCATCCTCTTCTTTTTTTTTCTTTTTTTTTCTTTATGTTACTATGTTACTATGTCGACACAAATTGTTTTTAAGTACAAGATTTTTAAGTCTTTTTTAACTTAATAATAAACCAACCGGCTTCATTTGGTCATTAATAAATCTGAATATAGTTTCAACATTCCAACAACCATGGCCACATAGTGGTTATATATATAACGATAAATATACTTAATTATTTATCAACAAATTATATACTTTGTTGATGAATTAGATTAATAGATGGAGATTAACATGTACTCGTGAGGCCTATTGGCATTAACAATTGCTGAAGCGTAGTCATAAATGTTGAGTTATCTCGATCGTGATCATACTTCATCAAGTTCTTCCAAATATGATCTCGGGTAACTAGTTCGCCTTCTTCAACAATTGCGTGTTTAAGCTAAAAACATTTTATCGTAAAAGTACAAAACATTACACATATTTTACCACTAATTTCCTGCTAATAAGAATGGTTTTATATTTCTCGAGATTAAAATATGTAGTTAAATTTGCAAAGCGAAATTAAACTTTTGGACTTCGTAATTTAATTTTAGCAAATAATTTGGATAGACATATGTCGTCATGCATAATTAACGTGGCTAGGAGTTTATTGGATAGGCAAAAAGTCAACTAGAATTCATATATAAATACAACCTCGTCTTTTGATTATAAAAGTGTGACAAAGAACAATAAAGAAGAAAAGGTTTTATATCTTTGAAGTGTATGAAAGATTAAAAAAAGTATGGCAAATATTCAAAACTCCGTTTGCCTCACTGCCATCTTGCTTATCCTCATATTGGTTTCAACCAATAATTTAATCAAGTAGGCCTATTCATTTCGTTTTTATTCTTAATATCGTAACCAAGTTAAGAAGAAATAATGTGGAGTTGAGAGAAAGAACTAAACTCCTTTGTTCCATTCGCAGCTCGGGTGGTCTCTCTTAGCTGATGCCATGTTTGTTTCGAAGAGAATTTGCTCTTGAAGCTATCATCCTTAGCTCTCCAAAGCGAACGGTCTTCCTCCCCAATTTGATTCCTTCGAACTAACTCAAGCTGATTCTCTATTTGGGTAAGAGTATCGACTCGATGATTTTGTCTTCAATGCAAGGCCAACGCTTCAGCAACAGAAGCATGTGTTGATATTCCCATATCAATAATTCCACGTGAACCCACTAGATCCACTAGCTTCCCTAGCGGGCACCATATATCATGTATATTATATATAACATCCTATTTGAAGTGTCTTTTAAAATATGTATATCTAGACACAAAAGAGGCTGAACAAATATAAATTCTTGCAACAATATCGAATTTGAATCCAAAATTTAACTTAAAAATATATAAGCTGGTCTTATTTTGTTAGTTAGTTGCGTAGGCTTTCAGCTTTCTTGTACTTGACCAAATGTAAAGTCTAATTCTATGAAAGCTTATAAAAATATATTTGCAAACCATAGCATGCTACATAACTTACAAAAATCTATGATTTAGCTACGGTTATGGCCAAGATAGTTAGAGCATCTCCATTGCATGTTTTTGGAGAGTGTCTTTAAATAACTAAAGTTACAAAATATCGTTAAATAAATGTAAATGCTCATTAAATTAAAGACATTATTCTTAAAAATGTTTTTACTAAGACATTGAAGACTTTGTGTCTCAAATTTAAAGACACACAAATAATAAAATACTATTTTTATTTTTACATAATATATTGTAATGGTGGAAAGACCCTTTATTAGCAAGAGTTTCACTGCTCCGCCATCAACAGCTCCAATATCTGAAATGAGATCGAATCAGAGCTCAAGTTCAGCTGAAGAGTCAAAGAAAGAGAACGACGTCGCTCAGCTTAACAAAGGAAAAGGGTTATTGGGCCACTCACCAAACAGGCCCAATGACAACACAACCAACACAACAGCGAAGCCCAACAAGTCTTCTTCCTCTTCTCAACAGACAAGACCACCACCTGTGCAAGAAAACAAAACCAGAGTGAAGACAGAGAAGAGGAGCGTCTGTATGGAGCCAATCAACAGAAAGAACAGATTTGGTTGTTTGGTGACCTGCGAAGCTTGATAAGATAGAGACAGCTGTCAGTTTACAATCATTGAAACCCTAGTATTGTCTAGCTATAAAAGGGAACTAATGTTGTAACCTAAAGACCAAGTGAAATAATACAAAGCAAAGTTCACTCAAAACATTACCTAAAGTAGCCGTCTTGCTCTTACTTTCATGGTATCAGAGCACAGCGGTCTATGATGGATCAATCTATCCAACTCTATTCTGCTCATGTTCTTCACATCTCAAAGTGTGTCACGGTTAAGCTCAATGAGCAAAACTATTCTCTTTGGAAGACATAGTTTGAGTCTTTTCTGCCAGGCCAAAACCTTCTAGGCTTTGTCAATGGGTCACTAAAACCTCCTCCTGCAACAACTCCATTCAACAACATTGATGGTCTTACTACTGAGGTACCAAATCCAGAGTATCATACTTGGAACAGATCTGACCAAGTAGTCCGAGCTTGGCTGTTGGGATCTCTGAATGAAGATATCATGCGGGAAGTTGTCAACTGTGCCACCTCCTATCAAGTCTGGAATGCTTTGGCTCAACACTGCAATAAGGTATCATCATCACGCCTTTTTGAGCTACAGAGAAAGCTACAAACCATAGATAAACAGGATAAACCCATGGAAACTTATCTTAAGGAAATAAAGAGGGTCTGTGAACAGTTAGCTTCCATAGGTAGTCCTGTTAGTGAACAAATGAAGATTTTTGCTGCTCTTCACGGGTTAGGTCGAGAGTATAAGCCCATCAAGACATCTGTAGAGGGTTCTATGGATACTCAGCCACCACCAACGTTTGAGAGTGTGATTCCAAGGTTGTCAGGCTTTGTTGACAGACTAAACAGCTATGGTCCAGACACTGAAACCTCACCACACATGGCTTTCAGCACTTCAAGATCTGACTCTTCTGGTTACTACAACAACAACAACAGAGGGAAAGGCAACTCAAGATTTGGCAGTGGCAAAAGCAAGGATTCATTCTCAACCCGTGGTAGAGGATTTCATCAGCAAATATCTCAGAACTCTAATGGAGAAAGAATTGTTTGTCAGATTTGTGGCAAACCTGGTCATCATGCTCTGAAGTGCTGGCACAGGTTCAATAACAGGTACCAGGATGAAGATCTGCCAGCAGCTTGCAGCATTGAGGATAACTGATGTCACAGATCAATCTGGCAGTGAATGGGTTGGTGACTCTGGCTCCACTGCTCACATCACCAATGCTCCTCACAAGCTCACACAGACACAGTTGTATGAAGGAAGTGACTCAGTGATGGTTGGAAATGGCAATTTCCTTCCCATAACTCACACCGGATCAGGCAGTCTTCCTTCTACTTCAGGTAACTTACCTTTAAATGATGTTCTTGTGTGTCCTGACATTTCTAAACCCTTGTTGTCAGTTTCCAAGCTCACCAATGACTATCCCTGCGTATTTCAATTTGACTGTGATGATGTTCGAATATATGATAAGGCAACAAGGAAATTGTTGACAAAGGGAAAGCACAGTAAGGGGCGAGTGAAGATATATGGCATCAAAGGTTGGGGCATCCTCATTCACAAGTTCTCCATGTGTTATCTCCAAAAAAAGCTATCAGTATCGGGAATAAGAGTACCAAGATGGTGTGTGAATCTTGCCAGCTTGGGAAAAGTGTTAGACTTCCCTTTTCTGCTTCTACTTTCGTAGCTACTAGACCTCTAGAGAGAATACACTGTGATCTCTGGGGTCCTTCACCTGTTAAATCAAATCAAGGATTCAGTTATTATGTAGTGTTCATTGATAACTACTCTAGATTTTGCTGGTTCTACCCATTAAAGCTCAAATCAGATTTTGCTCATACCTTTTCTGTGTTCCAAGCTTTGGTTGAAAATCAATACCAAACAAAGATTGGTACATTTCAGTGTGATGGAGGAGGAGAGTTCACAAACAGAAAGCTGACAGATCACCTACAATAATGTGGGATCAAACAGCTCATCTCCTGTCCCTACACATCGCAACATAATGGGTTAGCTGAGAGGAAACACAGACATATCATTAAGCTTGGTCTCTCAGTGATGTTTCAGAGTACCTGTCCTCAGAAGTTTTGGGTTGAAGCTTTCTACACTGCAAACTTCTTAATCAATCTTCTTCCCACAACTGCTTTGGATATGAAGTGCAGTCCCTATGAGAAATTGCATGGCAAGCCACCAGACTACTCAGCTCTCAGAACCTTTGGTTGTGCCTGTTATCCAACATTGAGAGATTATGCTTCGAACAAGTTTGATCCTAGATCACTCAAGTGTGTGTTTCTAGGGTATAACGAGAAGTACAAAGGCTACAGATGTTACTTACCATCAACTCGAAGAGGCTACATCAGTCGCCATGTTATATTTGATGAAACAGTCTTTCCTTTTGCTCAGTCTCACTCAAGACCTAAGACAGGAAGTCTCACTCCACTAATGCTAGCTTGGACAAAAGGAATCAACAATGTTAACAAAGCTCCACCAAAACAAGATGATAGTCTATTTTCAGAAGAAGAATTTCCTCCTCTACCTGTGAAAACTCCAATCATTCTACAGACACCAATCTCCATTGTTGTACCTGCTGTGGAAGGAGAAAGAAGTTCTGGGTGTACGGCAGGCTCCGATCCTGTTCCTATAGGCAACAGCTTCTCTTCTTCTTCTCACAGTCCTGGTATCTCAATAGAAACATCAAGTCAGGCTACAAAAGAAATCACAGAACAGTCCACAACAAGATCAGAAAATGAGAGACAAGATGACATCTTAGCTAGTCAGATACCTGTCCAAGAGTCTGCACAAGAATCTGCAGAAGTCAAGTCTACACACCCTATGACCATAAGACAAAAGAGTGGAATCAGAAAGCCAAATCCAAGATATGCTTTACTGACACACAAAGTGTCTTACCCGGAACCAAAGACTGTAGCTGCAGCTCTTAAAGACCCTGGATGGACAGGTGCTATGGGAGAAGAGATGGGGAACTGTAAAGAGGCTGAAACATGGTCTCTGGTTCCTTACACTCCAGATATGCATGTTTTAGGCAGCAAATGGATCTTTCGAACCAAGTTAAATGCTGACAGATCACTACAAAAGCTGAAAGCAAGGTTAGTGGCTCAGGGATTTAATCAAGCTGAAGGCATAGACTATCTCGAGACTTACAGTCCAGTGGTGAGAACAGCAACAGTGAGGGGAGTTCTGCATCTTGCAACCATAATGGAGTGGGACATCAAACAGATGGATGTACAAAATGTCTTCCTCCATGGTGATCTAACTGAAACAGTCTATATGGCTCAACCTGCAGGTTTTGTAGATCCAGACAAACCAGATCATGTCTGTAAGCTACACAAGTTACTGTATGGTTTAAAACAGTCACCTAGAGCCTGGTTTGACAAGTTCAGCACATACCTCTTGGAGTTTGGATTTCATTGCAGTATTCCAGACCCGTCCCTCTTTCTCTTCAGCAGAGGAAAGGATATCATTCCGCTCCTCCTGTATGTTGACGATATGTTGATCACTGTAACAGCTCAGATTCACTTGCCTTATTGCTTGCAGAACTAAACAAAAGGTTCAAGATGAAAGACTTCGGTCAAATGCACTATTTCTTGGGAATTCAAGCTCAATTTCATTCAGAGGGACTTTTCTTATCACAACAAAAGTATGCAGAAGACTTACTGATTGCTGCTTCAATGAGTGATTGTGCCCCAATGCCAACTCCTCTGCCTCTTCAACTAAACAAACAAAGGAGACAGAATCAGGATACCTTTGAGAATCCAATATACTTTCGCAGTCTTGCTGGTAAGTTACAATATCTAACACTTACTAGACCTGACATTCAGTTTGCAGTGAATTATGTCTGTCAGAAGATGCATGCGCCAACAACTCTGGACTTCTTACTTCTGAAAAAAATATTGAGGTATGTTAAAGGTACAATGACTATGGGAATAAACTTTCGAAAGCAGTCAGATTGTACACTACGAGCTTAGAGTGATAGTGATTGGTCTGGTTGTCCTGAAACAAGACGTTCAACTGGTGGTTACTGCACGTATTTGGGACTCAACATCATCTCTTGGTCGTCTCACAAGCAGAACTCTGTATCGAAGAGCTCAACTGAAGCCGAATACAGAACGCTATCTGAAGCAGCCTCTGAAATCACCTGGCTCAGCTCAATTATGAAGGAGCTGCGAGTTCCTCTTCTCAAAGCTCCAACCCTCTATTGTGACAATCTCTCCGCAGTCTACCTAACAGTAAATCCGGCGTTCCACAAAAGGACCAAACACTTTGAGAACCACTATCACTACGTCAGAGAAAGAGTGGCTCTTGGATTGCTGGAAGTGAGACACATACCTGGACATGAGCAGACCGCAGACATCTTCACCAAATTGCTTCCGTTCAATGCGTTTACTTCACTCAGGTACAAACTCGGTGTAGTTGAGCCACCTACACCGGGTTTGCGGGGGGATATTAGCAAGAGCTCCACTGCTCCGCCATCAACAGCTCCAAGATCTGAAATGAGATCGAATCAGAGCTCAAGTTCAGCTGAAGAGTCAAAGAAAGAGAACGACGTCGCTCAGCTTAACAAAGGAAAAGGGTTATTGGGCCACTCACCAAACAGGCCCAATGACAACACAACCAACACAACAGTGAAGCCCAACAAGTCTTCTTCCTCTTCTCAACAGACAAGACCACCACCTGTGCAAGAAAACAAAAACAGAGTGAAGACGAAGAAGAAGAACGTCTGTACGGAGCCAATCAACACAAAGAACAGATTTGGTTGTTTGGTGACCTGCGAAGCTTGATAAGACAGAGACAGCTGTCAGTTTACAATCATTGAAACCCTAGTATTGTCTAGCTATAAAGGGAACTAATGTTGTAACTTAAAGACCAAGTGAAATAATACAAAGCAAAGTTCACTCAAAACATTACCTAAAGTAGCCGTCTTGCTCTTACTTTCACCCTTCTCATAAAATGTGGAATGGAGATGGTCTTAGACATGAATTCGCCACCACATAGCCATACAAAAAATCTTGGCTAAATGGCAACATAAACTATTTGTAGTCGTCAACACACGGATTTGGTAACCAAACAAATGTCAAACTAGCTATGGTTTTGTTCTTTTTTAAATCTTTCGGTAGACCTAGCTTGTTTTGATCTTTATTCATGTATCTGTTATACTCAAACTCAATACTTATACATAGTAACTAGTAAGCAATTACAGTAACTAAAGGATAATGAAATAAAATGGGTAAAGAGTTTTAAGAAAATAACCTGTCTATAATATTGGACTCACATAGAGTATCGTTAATCCAAAAACATTCTTTTACTGAAATTCCGGTTAAAGTGTAAACCGAAAATTAGATTGTAAATGCTTTAATGTAGTAAACCGAGGAGCCATTGACGACTGGCGAGTTTTGGATGAAAGAAGAAGTTATACGACGTCGTTAAGTTCTAAATATACATATTGGGCCGAAAGGCCTACGGTATAAACAAAATTTGATAACCAGTGGTTTTAATTCCGGTTCGGTTCGGTTCGGGTGGGACTGGTTGAATGTTTTGGTTAGTTGTTTCGTTTCTTGTCTCGGCGATGGAGAGAGAGAAGCGGATCGTTAATGGAGAAAAATGGCTGAGCCAGATTCTGTAAACGAAGCCAAGGAGAAGAAGAAGAAGCTATGGAAAGCTGTTTTCGCAATCTCTGGGATCATGCTCACTCTCGTCATCTATGGTCTTCTTCAGGTCTCTCCTTTTCTGGGTTCCTTTTGTTTTACCTTCGAATTCGTCTCTCATTGTTCAAAATTGATCGAAGAAACGATCTGGGTTTTTAGAATATGTTATTGTAATTGCAGGAAAAGATCATGAGAGTACCTTATGGATTGAAAAAAGAGTACTTTAAGCACTCTTTGTTTCTTGTTTTCTGTAATCGTCTCACTACATCAGCTGTTTCTGCTGCTGCTTTACTGGTAACACTTATCAAATCTTGTCTTGTAGTTTATATTCATACTTATCTCAATACACTTAAAGAAGCTTGATTTGTGTAATTCGTAGGCAAGCAAGAAAGTTTTGGATCCTGTAGCTCCGGTTTATAAGTATTGTCTTATATCAGTAACTAACATCTTAACCACAACATGCCAATATGAGGCCCTCAAGTATGTGAGTTTCCCAGTCCAAACTTTGGCTAAATGTGCCAAGATGATACCTGTAATGGTAAGTTATTTAGTTTTTATGTAAAGGAGGAGACTTTTTTGTACATGTGAGTTTATCAACACTCTTCTAATCTATGTGATGTTTTTTACAGGTTTGGGGAACTCTCATTATGCAGAAAAAGTATAGGGGATTTGATTATCTAGTGGCCTTTCTCGTGACTCTTGGCTGCTCTGTGTTTATTCTTTTTCCGGTAAAAACACAATCTTTCTAAAGAGATCTCTCTATTAGTTTGTAGTAAGCTTATCTTGGCTGCTCTGTTGTTTTTGTATTTGAGTTGTAGGCGGGAGATGATATTAGTCCGTACAACAAGGGAAGAGAAAATACTGTGTGGGGTGTATCCCTTATGGTTGGTTATCTTGGGTACATATCCGTTTTACTCGTTTCATTGTTGTTTGGTTTTGGGATAGGAACCTTAATACTCGTTTGTTATGTCCATAACTGGGTGTTGGTAAAATGGCTAACAGGTTTGATGGTTTTACAAGCACATTCCAAGACAAACTTTTTAAAGGTTATAATATGGAAATACATAACCAGATATTCTACACAACAATTTGTTCCTCTATTCTTAGTTTTACTGGTGAGAACTTCTCTTTGTGCTTCTTTTGTCTCTTTTACTCTCATTTTGTTTGGACTCTGGACCATGTCTTACCTTCTGTGATGATTAGTTTCCATTACTGTTTGATCAATTTTGGATACATATAAACTTCTGATTTAAGCTTTCAACTGAGGCCATATGTTAGTAGATATTAGGAAACTTTCTTATTCTAACTGTGATTCTATTAGTCCATCAGTGCTTTTCGATATAGAACTCAGCTGCCTTGTATAAACCTCAATGTGTGGACCTAAAAATGCTCGAGAATCAGGTTGACCATGCTTTTTTGCTACTCATATGTGAAATTTCTTGGTTGATATAGGCCTTATATTGCAAGGACATTTACTCCCAGCAGTAGACTTTGTTTCTCGACATAGGGATTGCCTATTTGACATAGCTTTGCTTTCCACTGTAAGTTTTCAGCTTAGTCATTACATTTATTAGACTATGATTGCATTGCAGCAGTAGTCACAACTGACCAGAGATGAACACGTTGTTTTGCAGGTAGCAACAGCCAGCCAATTTTTCATTTCCTACACCATTAGGACATTTGGTGCTCTAACGTTTGCTGCCATAATGACTACAAGGCAGGTAAGTTAGTCTGATCTCAACTCTTTGATTCATAAGCACAATATAATCAAATCTAATTCCTTCTTCGTTGTCTGAAAAATAAAAAGCTTGCCAGCATCATGCTCTCCTGCATTTGGTTCTCACACCCGCTTAGCTGGGAGCAGTGTATTGGATCCGTAAGCTCTTCCAATCCTCTCTTTACTTTGTCTTCCCTCTTTTTCATCTCTCCTTGTTCCCGAAACTAAAACCACTTTTCACTGGCGCAGGTAATTGTTTTCGGATCTCTATATGCTAAAACCTTCGTGAAGAAGAAATCAGAAAAGCCGCCGGCAGCTCAAGAACTTCCACGGGATGAAGAGGCGCAGCCTCTGAAGGGAAACCCTTAAAGCACAGAGAGAGCTTTATCTTCTCTGAGGCTTAAACAGTTACCAGCCAAATCTAAAGATCCCTCTGTCTTTGAGGCATCTAACTAACAAAACTAAAGCAGTTGAGTCATACATGACGTAGGACGGGTACTTATAGAGACCAATGAGACCAAGGATCAATTTATTTACTGTTTCTGTAGACTTGTTAAAATGATTGTGAAGTAAAATTGTTATGGAGTTTTGATATTGTATCAAGAAATATCATAAATTTGTGATACAATGGCTGATTCATATCAACTGAATTTAATACAGTAACAATTTTGGTTTAAAGGATCAAACAGAACTTAAAAGTTTGGTTATTACAGAGTTTACGATTGACACAATATAAGAAATTACACTAAAGTCAACATTAGAGTTGGTGAGAAAATCCTTTGCCTTATTTATCAGACAAGTAATCAGGGATATATGAAACAATTCCACTTTCACCAATGAGAGTTCTCCAACCTTACCAATCAAGCTTACCAGACTCGTTCTCCTGTCAACATCTCAAGCACGGTACACCCAAAAGCCCACACATCCGCACCATAATCCAAAACATTGTCCCTTATAAGCTCCGGTGACATAAACCTTGCAGTGATAGAGAACGTTGCACCATAATTGTTTTTTAGATACTTTCCAATAATAAAGAACAGTTTATTGTGGAGTCCAAACTCTGAATCATAAACGAATCGATCCGCGAGAAACTCGTGGTTATAATATAATAAACTTATATATATTATATGCATTA
This sequence comes from Arabidopsis thaliana, assembly GCF_000001735.4. Classification (NCBI taxonomy): domain Eukaryota; kingdom Viridiplantae; phylum Streptophyta; class Magnoliopsida; order Brassicales; family Brassicaceae; genus Arabidopsis; species Arabidopsis thaliana. The sequence goes on along the minus strand of NC_003074.8, from coordinate 16,953,904 downwards.
TTGTTGCTTGTTGCCAAAACCAAGACAGAAAAAGATCATTGCATTTTGAAAACGTCGTGTTGAATTGATAGTTGACCAAAAAAACAAATATAATCAGGATAACAATAAAATCAAACCTAACGAATAAACAAATTGTCGATCTGATGATGAAATAATTAAGAGTGTAAGTATAGGACCGTCTTTTGTTATGGATGGGACTTGTTCGAGTCTGGTATATACAGATTAAATATCTTCTGACACTTCTATTTTTATATCACTAAGTTTTTTCATGTGCTTCTTCTTCTCCATCGAACATAAACAGAGAAAACAATCAATATGAGCAATCATCAAACTTTGACTTTTGTTTTTGGAGAGAAGGAGGTGTTGAAGCAATTGGAGCCGTGGTGTGAACTTAAAGACAAAGTGGTTCTTGTGACAGGAGCTTCCTCTGGTATAGGAAGAGAGATCTGTCTTGATCTAGGCAAAGCTGGTTGTAAGATTATTGCAGTAGCTCGTCGTGTCGATCGTCTCAACTCTCTCTGCTCTGAAATCAACAGCTCCAGTTCAACTGGAATCCAAGCCGCGGCTCTTAAGCTAGACGTTACATCAGACGCAGCCACCATTCAAAAAGTGGTTCAGGGAGCTTGGGGAATCTTTGGAAAGATCGATGCGTTGATCAACAATGCCGGGATCAGAGGCAATGTCAAGTCGAGTTTGGATTTGTCAAAGGAAGAATGGGACAACGTCTTCAAGACCAACTTAACGGGACCTTGGTTAGTATCTAAATATGTTTGTGTTCTAATGCGTGATGCTAAACTAGGTGGCTCGGTGATAAACATCTCATCGATTGCCGGGATTCGCGGTATATTGCCCGGTGCACTTGCATATGCTTGTTCCAAAATAGGTGTTGATACCATGTCAAAGATGATGGCAGTTGAGTTAGGTGTGCACAAGATCAGAGTGAACTCGATTGCGCCCGGGATTTTCAAGTCAGAGATCACACAAGGTCTTATGCAAAAGGAGTGGTTCAAGAATGTGACCGAGAGGACTGTACCATTAAAGCTGCAACAGACCGTTGATCCAGGGATAACTTCTCTCGTACGCTATCTCATCCATGACTCTTCTCAATATATATCCGGGAATACATATATTGTTGATTCCGGAGCTACATTGCCCGGTGTGCCCATCTTTTCATCTCTCTGAAATTCGAACCTTATATGTTCTGCTTGTGTGCAATAATAAGTGAATACATGTAGGAACATATTCCATGTTTTTCATTAGTAATTGCATTAACTGTAAACCAATTCTTTTTTTTATCAAAAATTTCATCTGTACAAAATGGTGGGCCTTTGGGCCCAATATATTTTGATTCCCTGATTCTTTTTTTACTTGGTTGAATTTTGTTTAGAGTTTGTATATTTTTATCAAAAACTGAGTGGAGCACTGGAGCTTTTGATTTATGGTTATTAGATGATCAATGGAGAATTCTTCGCTGGTGTTTAATTTGTTGCTTTTTTGCTTTTCTGAACCTAAGCTTAGGATCTGTATTTGTTGTAGAAGCTTATTATCTATTGGAGAAAGTAATCAACGTCTTGGTTAGTAGTAGTATATTACTAAACCTTACCTCTGATTCTGATTTTTGAATATTGTTGTGCTCTACCTCTTTTTATTTTTGGAGTAATTTCCCCTTAAATTCTATTTTTCAGTGAAACTTTTGCATTGTCATACAAATAAAGATATATAATGTAACAAGATCCAAAAAAGAGTAGAAATTAACATGAATATATTCTTATAGGTCATCTTCCGATTCCTCTTTAGGATATTCTTCATCTATTTCAATGGCTTCTTCTTCCTCAACTGCTGCTTCAGCTTCTAGATTTGCTTCATATTCTTCATCGACATCTTCTATTCCATCATAAAAGTCATCCTCTTCTTCTTCGTATATTTCTTCTTCTTCGTCTTCGTCAATCCATTTAAGGAACTCATGTTCGAGCAAACTATCAACTGACCACCTCTTAGATGGATCTCTCTCCAAACACTTTGCAAGAAAATCCTTTGCCTTATCAGACAAGTAATTAGGAATATAGGGAACGCTACCACTTTCACCAATGAGGGTCTTCCAGCCTTCCCAATCAAGCTTACCAAACTCACTCCAAACTCTTTCTCCAGTCAACATCTCAAGCACGGTACAGCCAAAAGCCCACACATCAGCACCATAATCCAAAACCATGTCCATCATAACCTCCGGGGGCAATAATCGTGACGTGCCTATCCTATGACCTAATCCTTCACCATACTCAACCGACCATTTCTTTATCGCTTTTCCAAAACCAGCGATCTGAGCAAATAGGTTATTCTCAAACGGAAGTATGATATTCTTTGGTTTGATGTCACAATGAATGATCTTCTCTTCATGAATATACTTGAGACCAAGCAATATCTCATTAGCGAGACTCCTCACATCATCTTCCGGTAATTTTCCTCTGTTTTTTTCAATGTGTGTCGCTAGGTTTCTTCCTGAGCTGTACTCTTGTAACGTGTTGTAATACATCTTCTCGAGTAATGGATCCTTCCCGTCCTTCTCTATAGTGACCTCGTGGCCGTAGAAAGACACAACAAAAGGGTTTTGGAGACGGGATAGAAACTTTTCTTCGTTCATAAGACGTGACGCTTGTGAGATCTCAATAGATTTAATGGTCATCTCGTCAGGAAGATAGTCTTCCTCTCCTTCGATCGTGCTCTCGGCTAAGTAAACAGAACTGCGTGAAGAGTTTCCAAGATAACGAGTTACGACCCACCGATCGCTTTTTGGAATGGTTTTGATCGAATGGCCCATCTGGGTAGACGAATCAGCATCATCCTCTATCACACTCGTCTCTGAAATCGTTGTTGAATGCTTCAACTTCTTGTGAGGACGGTTAGAGTCGTCGTCCCACTGAACTAATCGATCAGAAGACATAGATCTCGGCATATTTTTCACTCTAGAACTTTTTATAATTCTCTATTTTCTCTGAATTGTTGTTGTTAGACAAAAACGATGAGACAGAGCGAAGAGGCGAGAGAGACTATTTATAACTTGTGACTCAAATTTCCTTTTTTCTTTTAGGGTTTAGTATTAGTCAAGTACAAAACCGAACCGGTTCGGTAAGAGTTTCCATTTTTCTGATTAGTATAATCTGAAACGAAATAGAAATTTAGGTTTCGGTATACGAGTTTCCTATTTCTTATTCATTATTAATTTATTTATTTCCGATCAGCAAAACCGACCCGGTTTGGTTAGAGTCTCCATTTTCCGGATTAGTTTAATCTCAAAAGAAACAGAAATTTCGGTTTCGGTATACTAAATTTCCTTCTTATTTTTTTCATAGTTTATTGTTTTGATTTCAGAATTTGTAGAATATGCGAAACTAAAACCAGTAGTCACATGTTAATTGTCTGACTTTTGGCTAGATAATTTCAGAATTTGTGGTAATAGAGTCTATACACTTGGTTTAGTTTGGTTAGTATCTTTGGTTTAGACTTTGGTTTAGTATACTTTCTAAACCAATTTATATATTCTGATTCTACAGTCAATTTCGTTTCGTTTGATAGTTTAATTTCTCCGATTGGTTGATTTTTCCGATCAATCCGTGTGTGTTTCCGATTTGTTTCTTCTCCGATCAAAGTATTCAATTTGTTCAATATCCAGTTGATTCATCAAAATTGATCGTGTTTCTGTTCGAATCATCGCCAAAAACGAGCTTCGTGTAGATCTCAGCTACTAGTTTGAGATTTGGTAAAATGGTTACATCTTCTCAGGTGATGCTCATGCCAGCTCATGATTCTGCTAAACCAACAGGATTTGGTATAATGGTTACATCGTTGGATCTCTTACGCGACCACCAGAAAGTCATTCATACTCTCTGGTTCATGTTTGATGTTATATGTTCATGGATACTGGCCCTTTCTCAGTATGAATTTAGCTTCTGGAATGAATGATAATTTCAGATTCTGGAATTGTCTTCGTTAGTGATGATGTTGTTGCTCGAGAGCTTGGTGGTTTTGATGGTTTCTGTCGCAGAGAGCGTGGTTCAGTCCAATACACCACACAATTTTGAGTGATGTATTGTGTGATGCTTGTGTCATGTTGCTGCTCAGAGATGTGTTCCAATTCCAGTTCTTCTTCTCTTTGTTGATAGCACAAACACTACACTGTCTTTTACAAGAAATGACATGACATGTGTTCCAAGACAAGGGGGAGCTGATAGTGATCATTGGTTATTCAAGAGACACCTAGCCTTGTTGCTTCCTCTTTCATTTGCTCAAGTTTATGAAGGTTTTATTTCTTTCTACGAGGAAGAAGACAAGCATATTTCATGGGATATCAAAAGTTGCAGCAGCTCTTCTCACCAATGATGATTTTGCTCTTTTACTTCATGGCAATGTTAGCTTTGCTTGGTGGAGTTGTCTAATATGGAACACTTGGTCTTGTTGTGTTTGTTCTTGTTAGCTTTAGACATCAGAATCTGTTCTATCTTAATGAAACAATATTGTGATTTGCTATAATACTCAATTAAATTTGGTGTTTCTATAAGAAAGTTATAAAAGTCTCTTATCATTTATCTCGCAAGTACGATTTATGCTAATCAAAACTTCCACAAACACATAACAAATAGAGAGTTGGATACTTCATCTTACAACTTAAAACTAATAAACAAAACCGTTACTAAACAATTATAGATCCACATTGCAAAAAGGGGTGGTTCAAGAGTGCACCAATCCCCCACCTTGAAGCAGGGTCCCTTTTTAAACATCTGCTGAGAAAATGCTGTGCTTCTTCAGATAACCAATCCGGTATATAAGGAATGTAACAGCTTTGACCGATGAGAATGTCCCAATCTACAGAACCGAGATCACTATGTTCTCCCCATACTTGTTGTCCCGTTAACATTTCCAAAACTGTGCATCCGAAAGCCCACGTGTCAACAGCGTAATCAACAATCCCATGTCGTATAAGCTCCGGAGACATGTATCGCGTTGTGCCTCTCCTATGACCTGATGCTTTTTCATACTCGCTTGAACCCTTCTCCAATGCTAAACCGAAATCCCCAATCTTTGCCACATACCCACTAGGTCTTATCCGGTTCTCGACAGGGGTTAAGAAGATATTTTCCGGTTTAATGTCACAATGAATAATGTTTGCCCTGTGGATGCAGTCGAGACCGTAAAGGATATCTCTAGCAAGAAGTTTCACATCTTTCTCTGACAATCCTCCAAGGTTATCGTTGACCAAGTCGAAGAGGCTTTTGCCAGAGCAATACTCGAGAATCAAATTGTAATTCGTTCTCTCGCCACCGAACAGAGTCTCCTCACGTGCAATCTCGTGGCCATAGCAACGAACAATGAAAGGAGATGAGAGACGGGTTAATATTCTTTCCTCGTCCATTAGACTCGAAGCTCGTGAAATCTCTGCAGATTTGATCGCCATGGTCGTTTTAGTTTTGGCCTTCTTACTTGTCGCCAGATAAACCGAACCGTAAGAGCCTCTTCCAAGGAACTCAGACTTGATCCAAGATGAAGACTTTCTGACTACTCCGTCGAATACTTGTTTGGTTATCTCTTCAACACTGCGACTACTACTACTCTTCGGTGTAAATCTCTTCCTTTTATTGTTCTTCAGAATGATCGGAGATAGTTTAAGAGTGAAAATAGGGTTTTGATCAGGAAGAGGAGGGATCACCGAGGGTGAATATCTAGGTCTTTTTGTGAGAGGAGGGTCTGATAACTCGATGAATTTGAGATGACCATATCTTTTGAGGTAACCAGAAAACGAAATCTCTGTCTCTATCATCTCCATTCTTCTTCTTTCTCTCGCTTTTCTCTGTAAAATATTTCTGAAAGTGATGAAAACAAAAACAGAGAAGAAGAAACCGAAAATTTCCTTTTTATAAGCTTGCTTTGACTTTGGTCAAAGTTTCCTTTTTTCTAGCGGTTAATGAGAAGATCGTAGTTAGATTCAGTTTCATTAAGAAATCTTCGTTAGATTCAGTTTCATAAGAAAATCTAATGCTTACATACAAACACGCGTAGTTTCCGAATATATTTGTTTTTCTTAATTTCCTTAATGAATTATGAATTGGCAGACATTTTTCTCTCACACTTTTACAGATAAATAAAAATATACATGGCAATCCATTAGTAGACCAATCACATTTGTCTCAGTAATTAAGGCAAGAAATGTAATCTAAATAGCATTCTCAAATATTATTATTACAATTTTATTATTTGATACGATTTTTTTTTAAAATTCTAGTGTTTAGACTAGTTTTTTTGTTTTATTTCAAATCACCAGTTATATTTTCGATAAACGTTAATTTCCTAAACACTAACTAATATTTAGTTTTTTTAAGAAATTTCAATTTTTTAAAACCACTAGTTTTTAATTTAGAAAATATTAGTAATATAAACAAATTTATGAATTTAGTTATTTATATTATATTATAATTATAAATTTAACATGTACTCAAATCTCCTTGTTTTTAATCGGTATCATGAAGTGATACTTTAACATTAACAAAATATTTTCTCAAATTTTAAATGTGTATTGAAAAATACTTTTTTTGGAAAAATATTTTGTGTTGTTTTGAAATTTAAACCACTTGAAGCATTTTAAATAGTGGATCAGCTTCCAACACCGTAGGATATTCGAGGCTTGACACAGATTCTTTTCTTTTTATGAACAAAATCTGGCGGGAGGGAAAACAAACAATGTAAATTGTAAATTTTCAAAATGCTCGGTCATGTCGACAAACGACGTCGTCTTGGCTAGGATGTTGGGGTCTGCATCCAACAACCAATATTATAAGGATTTGACTGCGTCGTGATGGACCGATGGTCTAATTAGGGTTCTGTTTCTGGAGTTACTCTATTCACCCGTAAGTTCTTAAATAGTTTGTGTGGTTTTTGCTTCATATTTCTATATAATATTGTCACACTCATTCAATTCACAATTGAATGTTATACATCACTGATTATGTTCCAGTTCCTGTTTTGTTTTAGCTTGGATTAAGATAAATGGTACGTAGTACCTAATGTCTCTTCACTAAATCACTGAATGAGAGAGTATATGCCATATCAAAAGATTCAAGAATGATATTTTTTCGGTCAGAATAAGCGAGTTTCTTCATAATTTTATTGTCCAAGTTTGCTTATTTTGGTATAGTACCTTAAACCTTAGATATATTAAAGAGAGATGTCACCAAAAAGAAACAGAGAAAAGAAATTGAAATTTTGAAATGTTTACTTTAGAATTAGAGTATTGAGTTGTATTATACATTGACAAACAAATAAAAGAAAGTGGGATCACAAGACTTTTATTCTTATTCATTCTAGACATAGACTTAGGCTGGTTACTTACTACTACTACACATTGTATGATTACAGAGTCCAGACTTAAGCTGTTTTTGTGTTCATCAACCAACTATTACAGTCGTTAGGTTTTATTGTATTTATAAGTTATATAACATATATATAAAACAGATTTATCTCAATGAATTAAATCTTAAAATTTTTAACCTGACGACCATGGTGATCTACTGTGTTGGAAACAGAAAGGAAACTGATCATTTGCAAAGTAAGACGATATCTTACTTTTATCTGCATCCATGTTCCATATAGAATCCAATGAGCTTTCCCATGATGGTGAAGCTAGATTTGGGTAACTTAAGCAATGGCTTTGTTCTGAGTAGATGTCTTTAACCGGTTTTATTATGTTTACTGCTGAGTGATCAATCTCTCTCCATATATCATCCAACGAGTACACGTCTTCGTTTTCTTGATTCATCTCTCTAGTGGATCGGGAACCTCCAGTGTCGTAAAAGCTCACTTCCCCTGAAGATTTACGCGAGTGGCACGATGTATCTTGAGTATTGGTGGTGGTAGTGGTCACAGATGACGAGCTGCAGTTGGAAAATGAGGAAGTTGGGGAAACAGGACGCTTCTTTTCTTGAGCTTTCTTCCTCATATGAGTCCTCCAGTAGTTCTTTATCTCGTTATCCGTTCGTCCCGGCAATTTTCGGGCTATTTTCGACCACCTACATAGATATAGATGGAAACTTTTAAGTATCAATACTGTTACAACAATAATTTGAGATTCAAGTAACCATAATTTCTGTTTCTTTCTTAGATGGATCAGACCTGTTTCCCCACTTAGCGTGAAGCTCAAGGACGAGGCGCTCTTCTTGAGGCGTCATCTTGCCACGTTTGAGACCAGGATGTAGGTAATTAACCCATCTTAGCCTGCAACTCTTTCCTGTTCTGTTCAAACCTACAACCAAAACTAGCTCATTAATGGTGGCTCCTTACCTATTCTTATCTTTCTCCCTCCACCTTCAAACCTGATACTTTTGCTATAAAATCCCATCGTCGATCTCCAAATAAGTGAACAAAATTTACCAGAAGTATGTCTTCCTGTTCTGTCCATGGACCTTTTCGGTTTCCCTCCTCTTGCATCATTTTCATCTCTCTGTCTCTTTAGCTCTTCTTTATCTCTCTCGTGTTACTAAAAAAGTTATTTCTCAGCTTGATTCATCATGGCATCCTTTGGATACTATATTTATAAGGTAAAAATTTCAACACTGTGCTGTGTCTACACGATATCACACTCGCAATATTAAATCTCTAATGATTTCTTATCTTTATTCCGATCTTTAGTGTCCATATGTTTGAGGGATTATCCTATTGAGAATGTAGGGTCTCTTTATTGTGATGTCACAAGGCCATTATATAAAAAAACTTGATCGTTAAAGAGTGTCTTGTGATTGGTGTTACTGATGTAACACTCCCATTAATTCTACTGCCTTTTATTCTTTTATGCCGTGTGTGATAATAAGAACTCTTTCTTATATTCTTTGGCAGGCACTATCTCGAATATGGATATACAAAATCTCTTAAATTAATCCAAAAAGAAGAAGGTATGGATTTCTATAGTTTCTTGTTATTTAGAGTAGAAAAACTCATAATATAAATTTTCTATGGGTGTTAAAAATAATATTAAGACCCCTAGATCTTTCTTCACCTTTTTTTTGTGGGGGATATGAGAGAAGTGTCTCTTGACTTTATTAAGGGTTATATTGGTAGCAACTGTTGAAGCTTAGAAAAGAAAAAGAGAGAAGAAGAAACAGACAAAAAGCTTGGACAGCTTTAGAAGTCGAATGGTGTTGTGGGAGCTTGATAAGTGAGTTTTTGTATCTAGTAACAGTACCTGAGATAGGAATTAGATACTTGCTTTAGATCTTGAGTTTGTGGCGGTTTGTGGTTTTCTTCTCTCTTGGGCCTGAGGGTTTACATTGTCCAAACACACACAAGTACAAAATAAACTTGTGGAATTCTTTTAAGGTACATGTTTCTTCTCTCTTATTGGCATAGTGTTTTTTATTTTTGTCCGCAGTTGGCATAGTGTTCTTAAGATTCATTAAACTGAGGTAGAACTATGTCTTAAGTTGATATTTTGGGCCTTTGGTTATGACCATATGGGGTAAACAAACATGTATTGAGTGAAGAGGTGATTGATGTACTGACGTAACACTCCCATTAGTTTTTGTCTTTATTTTGGTGGATGTGTGTGGTAATAAGAACTCTTTCTTATACTCCATATTTGCAAGTGCACTATCTCCTATGTCATTGTCAATAGTTCAAGCCAAAAGCAAAAACAAAAGTATCGTTTTTACTATATTTCCTTGTTATTAAAGCCATATAAATTAAAGTACTAATTTAGGGTTTTAACAATTAGAAAGTATTCTAAGGCGGCCCTAAACCATTCTTGAATTTGAGCTAGAGCTAGATCTCAAGTTTATAAGCTTCATAAGAATCTTAAACAAAAAAACAATAATAAGCTTCATAAAAATGAAGGGAGATGGTTCGTATTGTGGATGTCGGATTCACACACTCAAGTATTTATTTATTTAGTGAGAAGGATTATACTTGAGGACAAATGTATAAGAAAATGAACTAACGATTATAGAGAAAACTATGAGTTTTGTAAGAAAATGTGTATAGTAAGTTTGCACAAAAATGCGTGTGTCTTTCCATGGCCTTTGGCCCATAATTTATACTCAATAAATAAATTTAATTTTTATTTACACACAATTATTCTGTCTTAAATGTATCCGTTTCAGTATTCGAATTAACTATTCAAATGTTCGAATTTGAATTGATTCCGGACTTCTTGGGCCCTATCTTCCGGTCCACTTGACTCTCCAATCCGGGCAGCTTTGACCTCGATGTCACATTCACCTCGCGGATCAATCACTCCGCTTGTATTCTTGCTCAAGAAAGGCCCGTGGGCCTTTCCTCTTTACGTGGCAATCTTTGACAGGTCCCGAGCCCGTGGTGCGGGATCCGACACCAACATATATGAATTAAGTTTCTTAAGTTATTTGGAAATATTAGTTTGAACTCTTCAACGGTTGATTTTTATTTGGGAATTGTTCTTTCGTTTTCTTTATCTTGGCTATCCGAATTGTTACCGACACATACTGATTCTTTCAAGCATTTGCATTTGCTATTACATGAGACAAGATGTATCATGATTTTAAATTAGAAACTATTTTTTCAGTTTTCATAAAAAAAAATTTGTAAATTAAAAGAGTTAATGTCAAATGATAATGAAAAAGAAAAATTTGCATAAATTGTAAAATTGTTAACACAAAAGAAAACAAATAAGATGAGATACGCTTTGAATGGAGGTTACGGAGAAAGCGGAGTAAATGTTAGACCATCTAATTAGTTCTGGAGTGGACCAAGACAATAATTTGTTGCGGATCCATTTTTTTTTTTTTTTGTAAAGACGGTTTATAGAGTTGGTTCTCAATAGATTTAAAGGCTTTGAATGGATGCAATGGCATTACGGAACAAATTATTTTATATTTATTCCATAATGGATCATGTGGTTCTTCTTTTTATTTTAAATGCTCGATTAGATTTGGGTTCGAGGGGTTTATCATTCATGCGTGTTGCTTTGGCATTCCTAGAATCGTCCTTTTGTCTAAAGAAAATATTCTACAAAACACCACACTCTGAAAGCTACGGCATTTGAAGTGATGCATGATTATTAGTTGGATTTGACCACTTAATGAGGTGGTTAACGGAAGCAATTATACCAATACATTTGGAAGAATATGATTAGAAGATGATTGATAAACAAATATATTCTATTGTTAGTTGGGTTTGATCATCGTGTCTAACTATATATTCTTTTATGATTTAGAAATCTAATGAGAATTTACTAGAGATTCTGAACTTCAACAAAACGAACGGAGAGGATTCGAAATTGATCACTGATTCTTATAGTGGAGCCAGATTAAGAAATGAGATTGAGGGACGTGGACGACACCAACACACTCCTCTATGACCAATCTCCACTAAAAATATTTATATCCTCCTCTTTGCCTCGTGACTCCCACACGCAAATTTTTAATAATACTAACATTTTCTATTAATTACCGTTGCTGATAGAAATGTGAAAATTAGTTTTAAAATATGTGAATTATGGTTTGGACCATCCTGCCAATGATCCGGAATACGACTGAAAAACTTGATTCATTTGTTGAGCCGCTAAACGAAGGATAGAAAGATTTTTTCATTTTGCATGTCTTCAACTACTTGTGGAATCATATTTCTTTTGATATCCAATGGTTAAGAGCAAAGTAACACTATTTTGTCAGTACATATGAGTTAAGTACTGTGTGTCCCTTGACTTTTATTCAAGTGCATAGATGTCTATGGTTGCAATCATTTTTCTTTTGATTTCAAATGGTTTTAGAGTATTTCTTTAAGATGTCGTCCGTCCACACGTACACATGCATAGATATGCTTGCGTTACATATGTTTTCAATCTTCATGTATTTTGAATTTCAATCTCCATGCATGTATACCGTCACTCCATGCACACATGACATATGCATGCATATCAGCATATGTAAGCATACATAGATGATAGATGCATACGTATCATAAATCATATAATAATATATATACTTCTGTATTTTTACAAGGTTTGGGTAATGCAAAAGAAGAAGCCGTAGTTGTTAATTAAAGAGGATGAGGATCGATGCGATGGATATTCTTATGAACATGATGATCACGCCCTAAAGGTATAAAACCCACATCGTATGAAATCTTACGTATGCAATGATATGTGATCCCCCATATGGAGTAATATACTTTTATTATTTAAGATTGCATTATATATATTCATATAATATATATATATATATATATAATATATTAATATTACAGAAAACAAAGATTACTTAATTAAGAATATCTTGCTTCTTTAAAAAAAAATGTTTATCCTCTATATAGCTAGATAAGCGATGATATCGTAAAGTAGCGAATTTCCCTTTGAAAGAAAGAAATGTTTAAGCCTTCCTCAAAGTGGTTACCAAACATCCTCAAAGTTTGCAGATTTGCAACCACTTATTCATATTCATATAATGACTGTCTATAATTCTTCTATATATATACCCTTTATCTTAAACGTTAGTCATTGAGTTTTGAAAATTTTATAAAATAAGCTACAAACCTTCGTATCATATATGTGTGTTGTTTAGTACCAAAATGAAAATAAAATATATGTGTGCGGTTTTCTGATTATCTTTCCGAGTAAAATTCTTAACTTGTGTTTCATATGAAAACAAAAGAATGAAATAACTATATTATAGATGTGAATTTCTTCTATTCAGATGACTTCCATTAGAAACATAACCATCAATATTGAGATGCTAAAAAAATGGAATGAGATTATGAAAATGAAGTTACTATTTTTGCTTCTTTTTGCGGGTTTGGAAGGATAAAAATGAATTCCAAAATTCATAGAGATCAAAGTATATTGAATTCATATTTTGTCATGTCGTGGTCTTACCTAGTAATCCATATCACCTCATCAAAAAAGAAAAATACATTGGTAGAATAAATATCTTGGCCGAATTATTTTGATTTTTTTTATGTGTTTCTAATTTAAACATATAGATACATATATATTGTTAAGTATAAATATACGAAAAATAAAATATACATAGTTTTTTATACAGAATTTGTGAGGAAATTTGTGAATTTTTATTTTTTTTATTTTTTTTCTTTTAGGTTAATTGGTTCTAAGATGCTAGTACCATGACTACCCAAGAAGAGAAAGAAAAAAGGCATTAGATCCATAGTCTATGGAAGATGGAATCGGTGCCTTTAGAAATTATATCATCTTCAAGCAAAAGAGGAAAAATCTTGTCTTAGCAAGAGAAAATGATTGCATCTTTGGCTTTGACATTTGGATTATTCCTCTCTTGGGAATTCAGACAAATTGCTGCAATCGTCACTTTGCCTTATTGTGGAACAATTCTCAAGAACAACCTCTATATTACACTAATTAAAATTCCATTTTGTTCACTAATTATTATTCCATTTAGAGAAGTGTTGTCCAATTAAGCAATCACTAGCTTTTTGCCCTCAGGTGGAGATAAGGATTTCATCAGCCATAATCTACAGCCGCATATAAAATAAAACAAAACATTTAAATTGACGACAAGTCCTGTTCTTAATTATTTTAATTAGTTACTCTACCAAGTATGCAACTTTTGGTGTTTAATTACTACAAATATGCAACTTTATATACATGGGGGAACGCTTTTTACGATAAATTATCTGTCAACTCATTTTTGTATAAGCATATGCTATGTAATGTAATACGTAAATTAATGTTGCAAAGACAAAACAAAAACAAAATTGCTAGAGCTAGATTGTGATCGATAATGATACGAATTTTGATGAAATGATTGTTGCATTATTATGTTTCATTTGTCATCTAGTTTCTATAGAATCTTGTCACAGTGTAACGAGGTATATTCTTTTTCAGGTTCGACAAATATATTTTAATTAGCATTAATAAAATTATAAGAACAATTGTTCGGAGAAAATCTAGGAAACTGTAACATTTTCTCTTGATTATTTCGTTTGAAATCGAGAAATATGAATAATTCTTAGAATATTTTTCAAACTGATTATCTTTGGAATAAATCTTTAACAATAGAATATACTTAGCATTTTGTTTTTTCTATAAAAGCATATGGATCTCATAGTAAAAATTATTATTTACAAAGCAAGATCTATTAGAATTTTCTAGAAACGAAATGGGATTGAATCACTTAACACTTGTTTGCTCTGCGATTGCGTTGTTAAGCATCTTTGTCGTTAGCCAAGCTGGAGTCACCAGTACTCATGTCCGAGTATCGGAACCATCTGAAGAAATGCCACTCGAAACATTTCCCCCTCCTGCTTGTTATAACGCTCCTGAACAAGTAATTCTCAATTTCTCTTTATAAAATTACTATTTACATATTATTTATTTCTTTCGCCACTTAGGATTTATAGGCTTTTACTCTTACTTATTTCTCAGGTTCACATAACGCAAGGAGATCACGCTGGTCGAGGTATGATCATCTCGTGGGTAACACCATTAAATGAGGATGGTTCTAACGTCGTTACATATTGGATCGCCAATAGTGATGGTAGTGATAATAAGAGTGCTCTAGCGACAACTTCGTCCTATAGATACTTCAATTACACATCTGGTTATCTTTACCATGCTACCATAAAAGGGCTTGAGGTATTATAAATTTATTTGACTATTTCCTAAGTAATATATATATATATATATATATATATTATTTAAATTGCTTTTAATGTTTCTTATTTAAATTGTACTAGATTTGTTTAGTTAACGAAATGTGAAAATCATTCCTCCTTTAATAATTCCACTATCCTGAGTTAATTGGAGATCTTCTGATATCCGGCGATTTTTAAATCTTAGCAGAAACAAAAAATCAGATTAGTTACAATATATACAAAAAGTACCATATTTAAAAATATGAATAGAAAATAAAATAAAAGGAAAAGGAGAGTGAAAGTATGGAGTAGGCTCGAGAATCAGTCAACAGATTGATGTCTTCTCGGTCCTTTTCCCTTCACAAATTACTAATTTTCACACAAAGTTTTTTTGTATTATTCTAAAACACAATAACAAAAGAAAATTTTAAAACGATTTTGAAATCTTTTGTTGGACTATTCCAATTTCCCCTCTCATTATACAGGTTAAGTAAAAATCAATGCTAGAAAACAAGGAAAAAAAACAAATGATGAAGTTTACTTTCGTCTGTAAAGCAATTCTACTAAATTACTAATTATCACCCAAATAATTACCTTGTAAGAAGTTACAAATATACCACAAACGTAAGTTCAGAAGGGTTTTTAAAAGTTTAGTAAAAGTTACTAAATCATTAAAGACCTTGTCTTAAACTTCTACATATATTATTTACTATTAAATTTAAGTCTTTACAAATTATGTCTCAACCAAATATCTAATAACTTACAATTCCTTAGTTGACATTAAATACATGAATTAACTCTTTCCTTTATTATATATTTAGTATCAAAAAATATATATATATGTCTAAATTTATATCATTAATTAAATTTTATCTTTATTGAACTACATTCAATTAATTATTAATTTACTAAAATCTCTCTATATACATTAAATATAAATATATGATTTTTCTTTAACTTTTCTTTGTTCATATATCTAATTTGTTTGATTTTTAAAAAAATACATACAGTTAATAAAATATTAGATTTTTTTATTTATATGATGTAATTCAAAATTTTTAAAATATACATATATTACTCAATCTATAAAGAAAACAAAATAAATGTAAAAAGTCCCACATTGCTTAAGAAATTGGATAATGGTTCAGAGTCTTACTATAAAAGAACAAAAATAATTTTGAATACGAATATGCCAGAGACTTCATTTATCAAGCATCCAAAATTAAAAGTGTTATTTGCTTTACTCCGATTCTTTATTTTAAATAATTGAATCTTAAAAAATTTAAAAATATTAAAAATATTTAAACTTTTCTAAAAGATAAATATTACAAATTTTAAATCTTTTATCAAGTTATACTTTATAAAAGGTTTTAAATATTTGTAATTTAAAACTGTTCTGAAATTTTAAATATTTAATTTTTTATAAAATTAAATATTATAAATAATTAAAAACATATTAATACGGTATACTACGGGTGAAATCCTAGATATAACAATCAAAATACAATTATATAATTTTAAAAATTAAACAAAACTAATAATATTAACAAAATAAATATATCTTAAAATTAAAAAAAAATAGTTATAAAAATCATCCCAAGGTGTATCATACATAAAAACAATAGCATATATCTTTATATCATCTTAAAATAAAAAATTTAATACAAATATAGGCCTATGATGTACCTCTTAAATATATTATTTATATATAAATAATATTAATAAAATAAAAATCTCTAGATAATACAAATTTTGAATATTTATTACCTCTAAAAAACACTCAAACCACAAACAAAAAATACTAAACTTTTAATAATAAAATAATATGCAACAAATATCATAACATAAAACATGAATTTCCCAAGCTTTAAATATATTAAAATTATGTGTCAATGATATATTATTCATATAAAAATAATAGTTCCAATAAAATATATATATATATATATATATATATAACTTTTCAATGAACATTTTCACATGCAGTGTACCGTAGGTTAATATTTAGTTTAGTAGTATTTTCTAAACCTAGAAGTTGGTGTTATTCTATTAGTAATTATCACACTACTAAATTACTAATTATCACATTTCGCTAAAGACTTGCTATATTTGATTCAATATTAGAGGCCATAGACAAGTGTTTCTTATTTCAGTAAATAGGCTTTGAGTTTTAAGTTTCAACTATGAGTTTAAATTTTCTGAACCTAATTCAGTAACCTTAATTTTTTTTAAGGTGATCTTGGACAAACCTTTGCCTCTAACTAGACATTGTATAACTACATGTCGAATCCAAAAGGCCAAGCGGTTCTTTTTGCCGGAGATTTATCTTATGCTGATGACCATCCTAACCACGACCAAAGAAAATGGGATTCATACGGCCGGTTTGTGGAACCAAGCGCCGCGTATCAGCCTTGGATTTGGGCTGCAGGGAACCACGAGATAGATTACGCCGAGAGCATAGTAAGATCCAATCTATATATCTATTTCCATACATTTTTAAGTTCAATATTAAACCATTAAATCTGCTTGCACAGCGAGACTCAACCCTTCAAGCCGTACAAGAACCGTTACCACGTTCCTTACAGAGCCTCACAAAGTACATCTTCACTTTGGTACTAAATCAAACGAGCTTCAGCTTACATCATCGTACTCTCCTCTTACTCAACTTATGGTACGATCTAAGACTCAAACTCTACTATATTTTTACTTTATATTACAATGTTAATGTTTATCTTTTGTGACACATTACCATAGACAAGTACACACCGCAGAACTCGTGGCTCCAGGATGAGCTCAAGAAAGTTAACCGATCAGAGACTCCGTGGCTGATTGTTCTGGTTCACGCTCCCTGGTACAACAGCAATAATTATCATTATATGGAAGGTGAGAGCATGAGAGTTACGTTCGAGCCATGGTTCGTTGAAAACAAAGTCGATATCGTCTTTGCTGGTCATGTTCATGCTTACGAGCGATCAGAGCGCATCTCCAACATTCAATACAATATCACTGATGGAATGAGTACTCCGGTTAAAGATCAAAATGCTCCGGTTTACATCACCATTGGAGATGGAGGCAACATAGAAGGAATCGCTAACAAGTATAAAATAATCTTTACTTTAATTAAAGTTTTGTTTGTGAATTGTTTGATTAATATCATTTATTTTTCATGCAGTTTCATTGATCCCCAACCAAGTTACTCGGCGTTTAGGGAGGCGAGTTTCGGACACGCTATTTTGGAAATAAAGAACAGGACTCATGCACATTACACTTGGCATAGGAATAAAGAAGACGAGTTTATTCCTGAGGCTGTTATTGCAGATTCTATTTGGTTGAAGAATAGATACTACTTGCGAGAGGAGGAGACATCTTAGGGTCGAGTTTATTTGGTTTCTTTTAAGAATCTATGTTTCTCTTTTTAATAATAAGACTAGTGAAGTGTTTTATTGTTCTTTTTAGGATTTATTTAGATAACGAAATGTGAAAATCATTTCTCTTTTCATAATTCCACTATCTTACATCATTAAGATTATCTCGATATATCAAATGCTAAATGAGAAAATAACTTCAGGTTGAAAGCACCATAGTACAAAATCTAAATAAAGAGATAATCAGATTTCATTCGAATATTGACAGTTCTTTTTTATGTTTGTATCTTTTCATCGTAACTTTCCGTTAATATTGAAGGTTATTTTTTTCGTTAGTGTCTTTTTATCGTAACTTTTCATTTGAATCTTTTCATCATGACTTTTTTTTAACATCGACGGTTATTTGGTTATTTAAACGTTAGTATCTTTTTATAGTAATTTTTTGTAAAAATAAAAAACGGTTATTTTTACTCACTGTGTCTTTTTACATATCTTTCCGTTGAAATATCGATGGTTACTTTTCGTTCAAGTCTTTTTATCGTAATTTTCTGTTAACTATTGATGGTTACTTTTTCCATTATTATTTTTTGATCGTAACTTTTTGTTTGTGCATTTTAATCGTAACTTTTGTTAACATCAACAGTTATTTATTCCTTTAGTGTATTTTATCGGTATTTTTCTTATAAATATTGACAATTATTTTGTTTTGGTTGTCTCTTTACCACAACTTTCTATTATAATATTGACAATTATTTTTTGGTTATATCTTTTTATCGCAACTTTCTACTAAAATATTGACGTTATCTTTTTTTATTAGTGTTTTTCATCGTAACTTTCTGTTAACATTCTGGTTATTTTTTTCTTTTGTGTTTTTTCTTCGCAACTTTTAGTTTGTGTCTTTTCATTGTAACTTTAGTTAATATCGACGGTTATTTAATCCGTTTGTGTCTTTGATCACAAATTTTCATAAAAATATTGACGGTTATTTTTCTCGGTTGTCTCTTTATTGCAATTTTACGTTATAATATTGACGATTATTTTTTTAAAATCTTTTTATCGTAACTTTCTATTAAATGATAGTTAATTTTTTTGTTCGTGTTTTTCATCGTAATATTTTGTTAATATTACCGGTTATTTTTCTGTTTGGATTTTTTCTTTTATCGCAACTTCTCGTAAAAATATTGACAGTTATTTTTCCTCGGTTGTATCTCCTCATTGCAACATTCCGTTATAATATTGATGGTTATCTCTTTTGGTGAGTCTTTTCATCGTAACTTTTCGTTAAAATATTAACAATTACTATTTTCGTTCGTGTCTTTTTATCGTTGCTTTATGTTAACATATTGAAGGTTATGTGTTCTAGTTGTGTTTTTATCACAATTTTCTATTAAAAATATTGATGGTTACTTTTTATCGTAACTTCTATTAACATTGGCGGTTAATTTTTCTCGGTTGTGATTTTTTATCGCAAATTTTTATAAAAATATTCACGGTAATTGTTTTCCGTTAATATATACTCCCTCTGTTCTTTTTTGTTTGATTGTTTAGGAAAAACACATATATTAAGAAAACATATTAAATGTTGATTATAAATGTATTATTTTTAGTGTTTTACAGTTTTCTATAACTCTAAACCAATAATAATTAACTATTTTTCTTGAAAATTACAATTCGCCAATACTAACCAATAAATATTACATAGAAAACTTAAAAAAATCAATCTTTTAGAAACAAATTTTTTTTCTAAACAACCAAACAAAAAAGAACAGGGGGATATATACTCTTAAATAACTACTAAAATTTGTAATATGCATCATTTTAAGTTTGATTTATTTTACAAAAATTATTATATAAAAAAAATTATAATATTTTTTCTACGATATCTCTGGGGATTTGAGTCCTAGTTCATAGTAATACTAACATCACTTAAATAAATTAAATGTAAAAATTAACATCATGTTTTTGCAATTAACACATATTCATATAGGTTACAATAATCAACGTAAAGTTTTTGTATCACCACTTTAAGAATCATTTAATTAAATGATACAAGCCTTTTTTACATCATTATAACGTCGATTAAAAACAAAAGTCATATGGAAATAGTCAAAATGCTTGGAATTGTTTTTTGTTTTGTTTTTGAATCGTTTATTTGTGGATTCCTGAGTGTTTGACCAAAAAAATTGAAATCTTGAAGGAATGAAAATAGTCAAAAATGCATAGAAAATTGAAAGATTCCCAAAACACCAAACGTCAGATTACAACATATTTACATGAAACCTCTATGTAATATTCTCCTGACGCTTATCAAACACCTGCCTCGGCTTTGTTATGGGCTTTATGGTTGTCCAACCACAGAATTTGGGTTTCTCGGAATAAAGTTAGCCCGAGCCAACTCTTCCCCTTCTTTCTCTTTCGTCAACCCCATCCTTGAACTCCTAAGACAACATTAGTTGATTAATATCGCCATTAGCCCATTAGAACTACGTAAATACCAAATTCATCATCTTAAATGTGACTTACTTAGCAAATTATAATGTTATTATGATTATTGTTGATGTTTTTGTTTACCTATCAATATTGTAAGAAGATGACCTCTTCAAAGCAGGAACAAGTTCCTTCTTACTACTCTCATCAATCAAGCTACCACTAAAATACTCTTTCTCTTCCAATTTTACCCTTCCAAAACTCTTTAATTCCTTCTCTGCCCTCTCGAGCCTATAATTCCCTGTTCCTCGCACCGCCGTAGATCTCGTGTTCCCATTCATTAGCGTCGGACCACATTTCTTAAACGACATCGCACCGCACGATATCAGCTGCATCAGAACAGCCGATGGTCGCATCTTCTCAACCGTCCGATTCAATTCTTGATCTTCCTGAAGCAATATCAACCGTCCATCTGCTCTCATCAATGATTCTAAGGTTTCTGGGCTAGAATCTGACTGTGGAGGCGAAGTAATCTCTTCTCTACTCAGCTCAGTGACCTCATTCACTTCATCCACCGGACTTTTCCTCCGGCGACGATCATCAGTCTGTGTCGAAGCATCCATCGAGAGTTTACGAGTTGCCTCAGCGTTTAACTCAGACGCTTTGTAGACTTTGTAATGATCAACAGAGCTCCAAGACTGGTTACGCCGGTGAGTGACGGCGGAGAAATTACCGGAGTTATTATCAAGGTCGAGAATTTGAGAGCCTTTGAGTACATATTCTTGGCCATGAACGGGAAAAATGAAATCTTCATCTGATAAATCGTACCAGACGAAACCGTTCTTGTAAGTTCTGAGATTAAAAACAGAGTAAACAAAAAATTGTGAGAAGATCGGACGGTGGAGAAAGATTTAAAGATCCGACGGTGGAGAAGTGAGCTTTTTACCGTTTTGAGGACCAAGAGTAGAGACAAGCCATTCCATTGCCTCGTAGATCATTTAATCTATTGATTACATCTGAGAAAACAGAATAAAAATCGAAACTTTATGATATCAAAAACAGAGGAGAGAAAAACAGAGCAAAAAGATGAGATTTTTACTACCTTTGAGATAGAGACCGTTGTGAGAAGAGAGAGGTACTTCAATGAAGTGTGGGTGATCGAGTCGGCCATTCCGGCTGAGATAATAAACGACGGGGACTATCCGTTCCCTGGAGGGTTTTGAGTCTTGCGTTGCTCTTGAACTCACCAACGCCATTAATGTTGTTCGGTGTATTTTGGAGATTTGTTGGTTTGTTCTTCTTCTCAAAGTGAAGAGGAAGTAATCTTGAAGAGTTTGAATTGTATAGAGAGATAGTCACAGACACACAATGAGAGATTTGAGAATGAGAGACACCAAATAAGACTTTTTGTTCCTCTCTTTTGGTGTTTTTTTTTTACATAATCATTCGTGCAAAAGTATTGTCTGACATAAATGACGAGGTTTTTTTATTAAAAAAGTGTTGGATAAAGATTTAAATTTTGATTTATTTTTAATTTTTTTGGGCAAAATTTTGATTTTAAAGGTTTAAATTTGATTTTATTATGAACATACATAAAAAGCTTTTTCTGTATTAATCAAAAATATAATAAGCTTATGTATATTGTGTCCAAATTCATAAAAAAAAATAAACTATGATAAAGCATTGTGTTCAATAAAATTCTGATTAAGTTGTTTATATTTTTTTAATACAAAGTAATTTGAATTTAAGAGGCAAAGTTAAATATAAGAGGCAAGTAGTCAACAAAGTTTTGTTATAATTGAGAATTCAAATATTTAAGAGTTGACTTAATGAGTCCACTTAAATTCATATTCACACCTAACTTTGACTACATGTCTAAAACGAGAGCCACGAGTGGAGCCCCAGCTGCAACGTTTTCATAGTTTCACAAGTAAGAAATTGTTACCACACTATCTCAAATTTTCAATATTTTTTTTGAATTATAAGAGTTATGTTGATGAAATACTCTGTTAATTGAAATGACTCGTGGCCTAATATTTGCATGTTTGAAACAAAAACAAATAATCTCTTCATTCAAACGATTATGTTTTTTGTTGGCGAATGTAATTTTTTGTTGTTTTCTCTTTGGTTCACTAACGATTTATGTGGCCTCTTGAGAGACGATGACCGGTCAAGATTGATTAAAACGTTTTTTTTCTTATCACTTGCATGCATGTATCAAACATTTTACATTTTTGTACCATTATTGATTCTGATCACCGTCGATTTTTATAATTATATAGTTCTGATGAAATTTCTTCTGTTTAAATTGCATGGAAAAAAAAAGTTACAGGGCCTATAACGATCATTATAAAGCCCAGCCCATTAGAGTTTCAGTGTGGAATAAGAGGAAAACCAAACCGGTTGGACTTTAACCGGACATGCCCAATCTAATTTTGAATCAAACCAAAAAGAAATTGTGTTCTCTCTTTCTTTTGCTAATTCTCTATCTCACTCAGCTGAAGCAGAAAGAGAGATGCGAGCGATTCATATCGTGACGACGCGATTGAGCTCGAGCTTTAGACCTATTCTTCTTCTTGACTTGGTTTCTTCTTGTTCGCCTCCTCGACAGTTCTCTATCCCTAGGCGCCTAATCTGTGCCGCCGCCAATGGAGGAGGCAGGTCAGGTTCCATTGTTGCTCCTTTGGTGACTGAAGAAGACTTTCACAAGAAGATCGATGTCAATCCTCCTAAAGGAACTCGTGATTTTCCTCCTGAGGATATGCGTCTCCGCAATTGGCTCTTTAACCACTTCAAAGAGGTCTTATATGAACTCTACTTGTTCTTTGGATTTTTGCAATTCTCAATGAAATTTGAATACTGTGTTCAAAGTTTGACACTTTTATCTGTTTGCTTTGCTTTCAAGGTCTCACTGTGATATGGGATGTTGAAAGTTTGACACTTTTTTCTGTTTACTTTGATTTAAAGGTCTCACGGTTATATGGGTATGAGGAAGTGGATTATCCAGTACTGGAGACGGAGGCATTGTTCATCAGAAAAGCTGGGGAAGAGATTAGAGACCAAGTTAGTCTTTCTCTACATTTCGAGGATCTTTATCTGCAGTTTTATGTAGAATTGTTAGAAGTATTTAGTTCCTTAGCTTGCAACCTTGTTATGTAGCTTTACTGCTTTGAAGATAGAGGAAATCGGCGTGTAGCATTGAGGCCTGAGCTTACACCTTCTTTAGCCAGGCTTGTCATACAGAAAGGGTAATAAACTCAGCTCCAAGTCTTGAGAATTGTCCATGAAATCTTTCTAAGGACGGATTTATTTGTTTTTGCTTGTAAAACATTCCTTGTATCCAGGTATGGATGTGAGAGTGTTGGTTGATTCCCATATTCTTTTTGGTCCAGAAAATCTGTTTCCCTTCCATTGAAGTGGTTTGCAATTGGGCAGTGTTGGCGATATGAGAGAATGACAAGAGGAAGGCGACGTGAGCATTACCAATGGAATATGGATATTATTGGTGTGCCTCAAGTAACTGTATGTACCTCACAACTTCAATCACTTTTAAGGCCTTTGAGTTTCTTGCTATATTAACCTCACCTGTGTTTATTTTTTTAAGTCGTGCCGCTAATTTGGTTTCTTTTAGGCTGAAGCAGAACTAATTTCATCTATAGTCACCTTCTTCAAGCGAATTGGAATCACTGCGTCAGATGTGGGTTTTAAGGTTTCAAGCCGCAAGGTATTTTTCTCTTTTGATGTAGATTATATATGATCATCTTGTTTCTTGGTTTTCCCCCAAGATACAGAATCAAGGAATTTACTTGCAACGGCAGACATGATTTGAGATTATTTTGCACAATCTGAATATCTACTGTAGCTTTCATCTACCATAACTTCTTCCTTGTACAGGTTTTACAAGAATTGCTAAAAAAGTATGGTGTACCCGAAGACCTGTTTGGAAGAGTTTGTATCATTATAGACAAGGTTCGTAGTCTAAACATCAATATACTACTGCTTTGAAATCAAGGCTACTTCATTTGCTGATATAATTAAATACTCCAGCTTTAGGAATGTTACTGTTGTTACTGATTTTGTCACCCTATTTTTTTTATGTTGCATGCTAAATAGATAGAAAAGATACCAATTGATGAAATAAAAAAGGAACTTGGGTTCACGGGGATATCAGAAGATGCTATTGAACAATTACTGCAAGTGCTTTCTGTGAAGTCCTTGGATGATTTGGAAGGTATGTCCTTCCATTATTTTTCTGGTGAGTCCTTTTCTCCGAAATTTTCTGCTGATAAGAATCTCTAATTTGTATAAGCAGATATAATTGGTGGAGCAGGAGAAGCCATTGCAGATTTGAAACAACTCTTCTCACTTGCTGAAAAGTTTGGTTATTCAGAGTGGATACAGTTTGATGCATCTGTTGTGCGCGGTCTTGCTTATTACACTGGTATCGTCTTCGAGGTTAGATTTTCTCCATACATGGATACTGGTCTATAGTTTTGTAATAGCAACTGATAGACAACGTTTTGTGATAGGGATTTGATCGAAAAGGGAAGCTGCGAGCTATATGTGGTGGTGGGAGATATGATAGGTTACTCTCTACTTATGGAGGTGATGACTTTCCTGCTTGTGGTTTTGGTTTCGGCGATGCTGTAATAGTTGAAGTAAGTTAAATTTGCTTCTGGTCACTATTATAACCCGCAGCGAATAGTTGTGGGTCTCTGAATATCTGGTTCTTATTTTTGCCACTTTCATTTAGTTGCTCAAAGAGAAGGATTTGTTGCCAGAACTGGGACAAGAAGTAGAGAACATAGTGTGTGCGTTGGACAAAGATCTCCAAGGAGCTGCAGCCACAGTTG
Source organism: Arabidopsis thaliana (assembly GCF_000001735.4). NCBI lineage: Eukaryota > Viridiplantae > Streptophyta > Magnoliopsida > Brassicales > Brassicaceae > Arabidopsis > Arabidopsis thaliana. The sequence continues at coordinate 16,928,646 of NC_003074.8, read as the reverse complement.
CAACAGCTCTCAGAGACAAAGGCCAAACCGTTGATTTGGTATTAGAGAGTAAACCGCTGAAATGGGTGTTCAAGAGAGCAGCTCGGGTAAACGCAAGAAGGCTGGTTCTGGTTGGGAAAACAGAGTGGGAAGATGGTTCGGTCAGTGTTAAGGTGTTGTCTTCAGGTGAGCAGTTCCAAGTCAAACTCAGTGACTTAGAGTAGTATCTTAAGGCTTTATTAACATGATGAACCATTGTTTCATTCTCCTTACGGCTTACTATAGTAAAAGAACCAATCATTCAAATCTCTTATTCGTCAAAAGTATTGAATTATTGATTCGGGAATACAATTATGGATCGAATATAATTAAGTAAACATGTTTAAAAAGCTAAATTTGATCTTATTATATTATCAGGGTAAGAATAAGATGCTTGTAGAACTCTTAATTAGGTGTAGTAAACTTCAACAATCAAAGTGTTTATACTAATGATCTTGTATAGATATTATGCTATATACATGTTTCTCTACTGGAGGATGAATATGCGAGAGAAATTTAGTGGAAAACAACTTGTGAAGAGGTGTTGTGTGTTCTAAGAAGAAACCGTGTGGAAATGTATCAAAAGTCTCGCATCATATCACTTTCTCCTTTCCTTGTTTTCTTCTGATTTTTGCTTCCAAACATTTCTCTCTAGTTACCGTACAACCGCGTCCTCAATTCTCATCTTTCCGAGAAACACACACACACACCTCTTCTTGTCTCTCATATGTACGTTACTGCGAGGATGATATGATATATGACAGAAGTTACAAAGATTATACAGAAAATCTATTAAAAAGAGAGCAAGAACGTACAACAAATTGACATTGATTAATTTACAAGGTATATCGTAAGGTACATGCCACTATTTATGTGTTGTTTAGAAGTTGACATGAATTAAGATATATATATATATATATATATATATATATATATATGGTATCCAAACAGTCGTATTTCAATCGGTGATCATATGGAGATAATAAACATAACAACACATATAAAGTTGTAGGTAGTTTCGTTAGTCTTAATTTGTCCAGATAATATTGCGTTCTATACCCTAGTTTGGTCTTTTGTTGGAGAGTGTATGATGTATTTATCACAAGATGGTCCCAGCCAAAACATTCCAAAAATGCCTCCGAAAAAAACAGCAACACATAAAACACCAAGTGGGGATTTGATCTAGTGGGGGAATCTCTTATCCTTCCAAAAAAATGAGGTTATAGAGACACCTAGTTCGATTTTTGATGAGTTATTAAATTATTCGTTGATAAACTTAACGAATAATATCGACTATCCAACCAAGAATATTCTAGATGCATCAAGACTGTGTATGGATAAGTCAGCAAATACATTCATTTGCTCTATCCATATAGAAGATTTAAGTTCACAAAAAAAAAATCTAGAAGACGGCTTAAAAATGCATGAACCGACGTCAAAAAAAAAATATGCACGAACCAGATTTTAATAACTTCGACGACCAATGAGAAAGATAATAAGTTGTTCTAGTAGTCTTCAAATATTGTATTTTGTGGAGGAAAGCACCAAGAACATTCCTTTTCGTAACACTTGACTTTTTCATTTTTCTGAGTCTCCTAAGTGTTACGCGTGACGCGGTGACGCTAATAATCATATTTCCTTACACTTTAGCTTACTTACGCAGCAAGCACAATGGGTATTTTCGTCAATTAATATTAACTAAACTAGATTCTAGTATATAAATAGGAGTACTCATCACACAACACACACAAACTAAAAAACCGATCATAGAAAGGAAAAAAAAAATCAAAACCCTAGAAGTCACTAAGTCGATTCAAAATGGTTGCGAGAAGTGAGGAAATTGTGATAGTGGAAGAAGATACGACTGCGAAATGTTTGATGTTGTTATCAAGAGTCGGAGAATGCGGCGGCGGCTGCGGGGGAGATGAACGTGTTTTCCGATGCAAGACTTGTCTTAAAGAGTTCTCATCGTTTCAAGCTTTGGGAGGTCATCGTGCAAGCCACAAGAAACTTATCAACAGTGACAATCCATCACTTCTTGGATCCTTGTCCAACAAGAAAACTAAAACGTCTCATCCTTGTCCGATATGTGGAGTGAAGTTTCCGATGGGACAAGCTCTTGGTGGTCACATGAGGAGACATAGGAACGAGAAAGTCTCAGGCTCGTTGGTTACACGTTCTTTTCTACCGGAGACGACGACGGTGACGGCTTTGAAGAAATTTAGTAGTGGGAAGAGAGTGGCTTGTTTGGATTTGGACTTAGATTCGATGGAGAGTTTGGTCAATTGGAAGTTGGAGTTGGGAAGAACGATTTCTTGGAGTTAAGTTTTTGGGTTGTATACAGTTTCACATGATTTTGTAATCTTTGTTGATCCAATTATCGTACCGATCGATGTGAATATTATTTTGATACAATATCCGAAATTTCTTTTACGGTTTACTAATTTTTTTGGTTTCTTTAAATTAACCCTTGAAGGTTGAGCTATATCAATGGTTTTAAGTAGTGTAAGAACTATATCATTAGTGTGGTCAACTAGAAAAACAAGAACTCATTGAAGAAGTATAACCAGAGACGAGATTAAGCTATCCAACCTCCCTTGCTCTCTTACAAGAATCGCATATCCAAGGGAAGAAATGCAACTAAGAAATTGTTCTATAAGCTGAACTTAGTTTGGATCATTCTAATATAAGTAGTTATGATTCCTAAATGTTGTCTACGGTTTTTCTTTTTTTTCAGTTTTTTGGCACCCGTTATCTTAAGGTTATCTAGTACTAATATTAAAAGAATTACCAATTATTCAAATCTGTAATCGTCAAACTACATATTGAATCATTGGATTGAGATTCCAATAGTGTAGAAATAATGAAGTTTAAAATTGAACAGTCGAGCTAGCACATATAAATAATCAGGTAAACTTATGTAGTAAACTTCAACAACCAAATGTTTTATACATAATATTTTTGTTAATTATATATATATATATATATATATATATATAATCTTATATGGATGGTATGATAATTGCTATACATATTTATCTAATGGGAGATGAATATGAGAGATAAAACTTTGTGGATTTAATCTTGTGAAGATGTGTGTGGTAAGAAGAAACCGCATGGAAGTGTATCAAAAATGTCGCATCAAATCACTCTCTCATTTTCTTATTTTCTTCTGCTTTGCTTCTTAAAGTTTCTCTCTAGTTTCCATATAACCACTCTTTTCACACTTTCTATTCGTTCCCTTCTCGGCGACTCGTGCGAGAGCCACATATCTCTACTTGTCCCTCATGTACGTTACTGTGAGAAAATCTTATATTGGTTTTTTAGAATGAGACGATCTGAATAAACTATACAGGTAAGTAGCTAACCTATGAGAAAGATTATAAGGTGTGTGTATAAGGAGTATGTGATCGGGGACTTTGAGTTTCTGCCGTGGACGGCCCATCCTCGGACCTCCAGTGAATGGCTTCTAGAGCTAAAAGTCTAGCGCAATTCAGCATTTTCAAGTTGCAGTCACCTTTCTTTTTCAACAAACTTATCTCGAGATAACTCACAATCGTAGTAAAAAAAAAAAAAAATATGTAGTCTAGAATATATTAGGGCTGACACTGATACTTGATAGTTGATACCCGTATTCGATCTTTTACCCGTTTCACAAAAAGGGTAACTGTAACCTTCAGTTCGGTAATGTGTTATAAATCTATTACTCGTGGATAAGGATCGTGTATCGGATATTAATTTCTTTTTAATTATCTGTCATGTTACCCGCTTTACTACGAGATCACTCATAGTTACCCGTTTTATTAGTGTTTTACAATATTACTAAAATTTTATAAATACTTTCTAAAATGAAAGTTAAAATCTATGTTTGTAATTTTATATCTTTTAGAATTGTATGTTGCATATATGTCTTTGTATATGAAATGATTATGCATCTACGAAAAACATTACACATGAATTAGCACAAAATAGATGTACAAAGGTAAAGGGTCGGGTATCACTATTTTTACCGAGTATCTGTAATTTACGGATAAAGTAAAAGTAAAAACAATTAGTACCCATAAAGATCGTATTAAATAAAGGATACCTCAAAATTCAAAAGTACACGTCCCGTGGCCACCCTTAGAAAATATGTACACCATAGTTATTTTCTTTGTTCAGTCGTAATTCAATCGGTGATCTGGAGATATAACAGCATATATATGAAGTTGTAGGTAATTTCGTTGTCTTAAATAGTCCAGATAAAATTCCCTCCTATACCATAGTTTGGTGGAGTATGACGTTTTCTATATACAAAGAGTACGACGTTTTCTAAATATATATTCAGCGGTGGTGGAGAGGTGGTAGCTGACTAATAGCAATGTGTAAAATTTGTTCCTCTTCTAGTTAAATTTTTACTTCTGTTGGATTATTTATCTCTCGATTTTACTTCAAATCTTTAGTTTAATGTGTTTAAATTTGTACCTACAAATTTTTCTATCTACAGATTAATCGAGTTGCTGCCCGAGTTACCACATAAGATGATAAATAATAAAATATTATAAGCATATAATATGAAAAAAAAAATCGAGTTACGTATAGAAATTGTAAGAACATCTACAATGGGAGTATGCAAACAAGATATTTCATGTAAAAATAATAAAAAAAATTGGAAAGAGAAATGAGAAAGAGTTCTTCTTTGATAACCTTTGATATCTAAACAAAAACTCTTATTGACATTTGTCACTCTCTCATTTGTGTATCACTTGTTTTAAAATTAAATTTTAGTTATACAATTAAATTAAACTAAAATAATGATATTTTAATATTGGAGATGCTCTAATTATATAAAAATGAATAATCTATGACTAGTAACTAAATTAGTAGATAAGTTTAACGAATAAAAATATTGACTATCCAACCTAGGAAAAGTTCTATAGATGTAGACTGTGGATAAGTTAGCAAGTAAATTATCGTTGAAGAGTAAACTTCTAGACAAGAATTTAATAACTTTAACGACCAAAAAAAGAAGATAATAATTAATAACTTGTTATTCTTTTTCTTTTTTTCCAACTAATTTAATTTGTTCTTCTAAACTTCAAAATATTGTATTTTTTTGTGGAGGAAAGCACCAAGAACATTCCTTTTTCCTTAACTAACGTATAACGACTGCTGATTTCATTTTTCTTAGTCTCATAAGTGTTACGCGTGACGCAACCCGTGACGCGGTGACGCTTATAATATATCCTAATCCTTACGCAGCAAGTCACAAATGGGTATTTTCGTCAATTAAAATTATTAAACTAATTTCTAGTATAAATATGAGACACAACACACACAAACTAAAAACTCGATCATAGAATAAAAAAACAAAACCCTTGAAGTCACTAAGTTGATTCAAAATGGTTGCGAGAAGTGAGGAAGTTGAGATAGTGGAAGATACGGCGGCGAAATGTTTGATGTTGTTATCAAGAGTTGGAGAATGCGGCGGAGGAGGAGAGAAACGAGTTTTCCGATGCAAGACTTGTCTTAAAGAGTTTTCGTCGTTTCAAGCTTTGGGAGGTCATCGTGCAAGCCACAAGAAACTCATTAACAGTAGCGATCCATCACTTCTTGGATCCTTGTCTAACAAGAAAACTAAAACGGCGACGTCTCATCCTTGTCCGATATGTGGCGTGGAGTTTCCGATGGGGCAAGCTCTTGGTGGTCACATGAGGAGACATAGGAGTGAGAAAGCCTCACCAGGCACGTTGGTTACACGTTCTTTTTTACCGGAGACGACGACGGTGACGACTTTGAAAAAATCGAGTAGTGGGAAGAGAGTGGCTTGTTTGGACTTAGATTCGATGGAGAGTTTAGTCAATTGGAAGTTGGAGTTGGGAAGAACGATTTCTTGATTCGTTTTATTTCTTCATATTCGTTATAGGGTTTTAACATATTTTCATACAGTTTCATATTGTAATCTTTGTAGATCCATTTATCTTACCGATCGATGTGAATATTATTTTGATATACACTATTGGAGTTTACATTCAATGTACACTAATTTTCTTGTTTTCTTTAAATTAGCCCTTGAAGTTTGATCTATGAATGGTTTAAGTAGTGTTGAAACTTGAAACCATTATATGTGTGGTCAACTTCAACAACAAGAAAACAATTGAAACAAGTATAACCAGAGACAAGACTAAGCTAACCAACCTCTCTCCACTCTCTCTTACAAGAATCGCACATCCAAGGGAAGAAATTGTTAAAAAAAGGTTCAAATTAGTTAATCTTCAAGTTTGGATCGTTCTAATAAGTAGTTATGATTCCTAAATGTTCTCAAAGTTTTTCTTGTTTTCAGTTTTTTTTTTTGGCACCCGTTATCTTTAGATTATAGACTAATATTAAAAGAATTATCAACTATTCAAATTTTTAATCGTCAAACTAGAGATTGAATCATTGCATTGAGATTTGAATAATGTGTCGAATATAAATAATGAAGTTAAAATTAATTTAAACAGTCAAACTAGCACATAAAATAAATAGGTAAGATGCTTAGAGAAGTCTGTGTGTAGTAAACTTCAACAATAAAATGTTTCTATTAATTTTAATTTTATATGTATTCTTATATTAGATATTAGCTAAATGCTTACAGATATAACATCCTTGTCTCTATTTGCTTATTTAGTGGGAGATGAATATGAGAGATAAACCTAATTTGTGAATAAAAACATGTGAAGAGATTTGTGGTAAGAAGAAACCGCGTGGAAGTGTATCAAAAATGTCGCATCAAACCACTCTCTCATTTTCTTTTTTTCTTCTGCTTTGCTTCTAATAGTTTCCCTCTAGTTTCCGTACAACCACTATTTTCACACTTTTTATTCGTTCCCTTCTCGGTGACTCGTGCGAGAGCCACACACCTCTACTTGTCCCTCATTTACGTACGTTACTGTGACAAAATCTTAGTTAGATAATGACACGATGATCTTCTCAAGTCTTGAGTTCTATTGATCATTGCGAATAAAAAGACGTAGGTCAGAAGATTCCGAAGTATATACAAATGAATAATATGCGTGTAAGTGTAATTACTAGGACATGAGTTTCACAAATAAACTGAACATAAATATTGACTATCGAACCAACAAAAAGTTCTAGAAGTATGTCGACTATGAATAAGTTTTTTTCTTTTTCTTGGTGATAAATGAATACGGATAAGTTACGTACCAAGTAGATTTGCCCAATCTCAAATAGTAAAAGGCGGCTTAAGAAGGAACACGAACCCGAAGAGACCGCGTTAGAATAAAATATTTATTAAGATAATTACAATATTTTTTATATATAATATACATATTTATATATTAATTAAAACTTGTTTTTTTTATAAAAATAATTAAAACTGGTTATAGTACGTCTTTCAATATTTGTCTAATTAGTGGAGGAAAGCAATAAGAATATATTCTTTCACAAATGAATATTTCCATTTTTCCGAGTTTTTAGTGTTAAAGCGGTGACTCTGATTTTCTACATGTACATCTTTACACCGCAGCTTCAATTTTTACTAACTTAGGCAGCAAGTCTTGAGAGGGTATTTTCGTCAATTAAAACCGTCTTTACTCAATCCAGTCTCCTATATATAAGAGGAGTGAGTCAACACACACAAGCATAAAACAAAACCCTAGAAAGTCACTCGCTCGATTCGAAACTAAAATCATGGTTGCTGAAAGTGATAATCGTGATCTGACGGTGGATACGGCGGCGAGCTGTCTGATGTTGTTATCAGGAATTGGAGAACACGACGGAAGAAAGAAACGTGTTTTCCGATGCAAGACTTGTGAGAGAGACTTCGATTCGTTCCAAGCTTTAGGAGGCCACCGTGCAAGCCACTCGAAACTAACCAACAGTGACGATAAATCACTTCCTGGATCACCAAAGAAGAAGCCTAAAACTACGACTACGACGACGGCTCATACTTGTCCGATTTGTGGCTTGGAGTTTCCGATGGGACAAGCTCTTGGTGGTCACATGAGGAAACATAGGAACGAGAAAGAACGAGAAAAGGCTTCTAACGTATTGGTTACGCATTCTTTCATGCCGGAGACGACAACGGTGACGACTTTGAAGAAATCGAGTAGTGGGAAGAGAGTGGCGTGTTTGGATTTCGACTTAACTTCGGTGGAGAGCTTTGTCAACACGGAATTGGAGTTGGGAAGAACGATGTACTGATTTTTCATGTTCGTTAGGGTTTTAGTTTTATTGATAATCTTACATAGAGTAGTACTTTTTACATGGTTTTAGTCTTTGTTGATCCATTTATCTTACTATTCGATGTGAATACATGATCTGAATACAATCTGATATACTATTCAAGATTTATTTTCTTGTTCGCTAAATTTTGGTTTCACGTTTTATTAACCCTAGAATGTTGTTGAACTATGAGAATGGTTTAACTGGTGTTGAAACTACAATATAAGTGTCAGCTATAGTAACTGTAGTGCAACTAAAACATGATAAGTTTCTTCATCACTGGATTGCTAACACAATTATACGTTTACGACTCATAAATCAGGCAGTGTACATATTATGGTTTTGTATTGCTTATGGTTGTGTCAAAGATGAGTTTACGAGTATTAGAAGTAATGTTTAAAGACTTGATAAAAGAGGAAGCAAGAGAAAAATTAAGAACAGAGGATATATAGAGAGAAGTGATGACCAACATAAACAATTCAGTCACCGTCATAAAAAATCAGTAATAGAAAAGAAAAATACAAGTTTCGATTAAACCTTCGTACAAATAGGAAGGACAATTTAGAAGAACGAATCAGAATTGTTGGCATAAAACAAAAAATTACATAAGCACCCAACGATATCTTAGTTTTTCACTTCACCCCCAAACTTTTTTCGACTTAAACTTCACTTTTAAAACTTTTTTAAGTTCCACAGCATGCAGATTTCTGTGTGGCCTGCCCTGCTCCAGCTGCTTGGTCCGTTTGGCTTATCTTGATCGTTGCAGGCTGCAATTGACCACGTAACATGAATGATCAATGCGTTTTCAGACCTAACAACGCAAAGATGTGAAAGAGAGAGATGTAACAAACCTCTGCCCTCGAGTCGGTGTCTGAAAGCCTCTGCTTAATGTCCCTCCCTATTGAGAAGAAAACTTCTTCCACGTTTAGGTTTGTCTTGGCACTCTGCAACAACAACACATATATAGCTAGATGTGTAAGCAATGTAAACACTACCCATCTAGTTTCGAAGATTGAGAGCATTGTTAGACTTACTGTTTCGAAGAACTTAATTCCGTACTCATCAGCAAGAGCCTGACCCTTTGCTGTAGGTACTGCCTGAAAATTTTGACAGGACCAAGAAGCTATTATTATTAGGATCAGTCGTGAATAAGGAACAGGGATAAAGGTGGTGTGCTTCATACCCTCTTGCTTTCATCCATGTCAGCCTTGTTCCCTACCAAGATCTTGTTAACATTATCCGAAGCATGCTGTTCGATATTACGAATCCAGTTCCTAATGTCTGCAATAACGTCAAGAATCGTGTTAGTAAAAGAGATGTTCATTTTGGTTAAGGAGATTTATAGAAACCAGTAAGTGAAAGACTTGATGGTGGGAGTTTTACTGTTGAAGGATGACTCGTCTGTGACATCATACACCAGCAAAATGCCCATTGCCCCACGGTAATAAGCTGCGAAAATGCGAGAGAAAAAGAATCGTCAAAATGGTGTTGAAACAACAGAAACAGATCAGTATAAACTGCCTAAATATCCTAATAATATCAACTAGACAGTACCTACAAAAGTAACCAGCCAAAAAGAGCAAATCAGTAAATTGGCATTGCACAAATGCATCCCCTTTACCTAGAACTATAAGTGGCTATCTTAGACTACTTATAGGCGTTTGTCATCAATCTCATCTTGACAATCTTTCTAACTTGACTTCTATTGTGATGGTGAATGCTAAGCAAAGTGATCAGTGAGTACATTTATACGAAAAGATGAACTATGAAGTGTCGAAAATAGCCCATAAACATCAACTATACAAGACCAAGTAAAGTAATCAGCCAAACAAAATAAATCAGTCAAGTGGCATTGTACAAGAGATCATAGCACATGTAAGTGTTCATCTCCTCGAGAATCTATCTAATCTGATTCATTACTGATGTTGTGAATGCTCTAAGTACTAATCCAGCAAGCAATTCTTATGAAAAAGATGAACTCACCAGTGGTGATAGTCCGAAACCGCTCTTGACCAGCGGTATCCCAAATCTGAAGCTTGATACGTTTACCGTCAAGCTCAATCGTTCTTATCTTAAAGTCAATGCTACATCAAAGCAAAATAGAGAAACAAGACTCTGTAAAAACAGAATCCAAAACAAACATCACAGAATTCAATTTATCTCCATAAGCAAAGAGAAAACACAAACCCAATGGTGGTAATGAAGCTAGTGGTGAAAGATCCATCAGAGAAACGTAGAAGAAGACAACTTTTACCAACACCTGCAACAAAAAAAAAAAACCTTAGGTTACAGAGATCTCTCAATACAAACACCGATCCACACAACGATCTAATCACAAACAAAAATCACAGTGGAATAGATCGATTCAATGGAAATCAAACAGATTCAACAAATTTCAACGGATCGACGATAAAAACATCGGAGAGGTTTCAGATCAACGTACCGCTATCTCCAATCAAAAGAAGCTTAATGAGATAATCGTAATCAGCTCTGGCTCTAGCAGGTGGAGCAGCCATTGAATCTAAAGGAAACAAAAACTCAAAGATCAAAATCTGAGTTTCATCGAAATCGAATTAGATCAAACAAAAGAGGGAGAAATCGAATGAATCGGCTGCGGGAAAGAAGAAGATCATGTACCGGAGAGAGAAGAAAACCGATGTAATCGGAAGAATCAGAGAGCGAAGGTTATGGCGGACGACTAAAATGCGCCAGTTCCCGATTTAGCTTTTGTTTCCCGGCTTCTTCTATTTTACTTCTTCTTCGTCTGCTTCGCGTGCACGATAGGATACACTGCGCACGTTAGTTGGAAACGAAGGAGTGCGCAGAAAAAGAGAGAAGGATTCTTTTTTGAAGGGCCTATATAGAAAGAAGAAGGCACGAAGCCTTATGGGCCTTTTATTAATTACTTTAAAATCAATTAGCTGGACTAAAACAATGCTATAGTAATTTTTATTTTTATATTTGGTATCAAATACTACTACTGTATACTAATGTAATCTGAAGTCATCTTTGGAAATATATACTACTACTATACAACTATACTTTTCAACAATATATAACTCTTTCATAAGAAGTGTGTTGATGTTTATGTTCTTACGCAACTGCATATTTATTAGAGATACATAAACACCACCAGTATTTTCGTTCATTATCATAAAATCTATACTCAAGATGTTCTAAACAAAATCCCCACAAAAGAATTTAAAACTCTCTCAAAAATTAACATAAACTTCCATTGATCAATATGTCACAATGGTAGAATTCAAGAAGAAATCAGAAAGAGAAGCAGGTAACTTATAAGTTTTGTAGTCATCCTTAGTAAAGACATTCTTAGACCATTCAACAAATCCACAAACCTTTCCAACACCGCGTCTCTCAAACGAAATCTCTGCACACCAAATCTCTGTTTTACATTCCTTAGTCCATTTGGGACCTAGACGATGTAACACAGCCGACTCCCACCAAACTGTTACTCTTCTTCCTCGGTCGGAATGTGCCACCGAGGTAAGATAACCAGGAGAAGTTGGCCTATTGGGAAGTCCTTCAAGTCCATCAACCGGACACCACCCACGATCTTCCTCTGGTTCACACCAAACTAACACCCCTTCACAAACCTTTGTTTGGCACATCATGTTCTCTATCTCCACCAAGCAAATATTCTTCTGAAAGTTAAGCTTCAATCCATTCATGTCATAAACTTTCCCACTCATTACCAAGCTACCTGGAACCACACTCATTTGAACAGTAAGATCTAGTGTTGTGGGCAATACTGGCTCCCAAGTTTGGGTCTTTGGGTCATAAACCTCTCCCCAATCCTCGATATTGTTGGAACTAGAGCCTCCAATCACGTAGATCTTATCGTTGATTACATCAGCTGCTGCGTTTTGTCGAGGTACACGCATCTCGGGGAGTCTACGCCATCCATGAGATGGACAATCGAGTACTATCAATCTCCTGCTACTATGTCCATCAACGAAGCCTCCGATTATGTAAATCTTTGAACCGATTGATACAACGGTTGAGGATTGACAAGTAACCGAAGGGATAGGTTTCAGTTTCTGTTTGGTAATCGGGGAAACTATAAACCATCGTGGAGGACAGTCTGGATAGCAATTCCTATGCAGGTCTAAGCAGACGTAGAGGAAACTCTCGGTTTTTCCGATGCAAGATCGTGTTGCGTGGAGCTCACGGGAGTCTAGGAGTGATCGGAAACCCTTGCAGACTAGGGATAGAGTTGGATAATGGAATCTGGAGACACGAGCCAAACAGTTGAGAACGATGTCGTCCGGTAACGAAGAAAACGACGTCGGAGGCGGTGAGTTTGATGATTTATTCTTCTCTTTCGTCGTCATTGTCTTCTTAGTTTTTTTGTTTCTGGTAAACGTCTTCTTAGGTTTTTGATTTAGGGTTTTTGTGCGTTATTAGTTATTTCCTTCAAATTTATTAACGAAGAATACCTAAAATTATACCTATGTAGCATAGAAACCTTGTTGGAAGGAAAACTATTAAATTTTGTTTCTTAGAATTTTAACTTATTTTGTCAGTATTTCTAAAATCTTTTTCGAATTTTCACAGTTCCCTCAGAGATTTGTTTGTATTTTGATGAACATTGTAAATGAAAAACATATTAAAATGTTTTAAGAAAACAAACAAGAAGAGCACGAGACTAAAATGAGTAAATGCCACATATAACGATAAGTCAAGAAAGATGATTTTGATTTCATAAATCGCAAGTCTAACGAATTCAAAAACTGAAATTAATTAGTCTACTCATCTCCAAGTTTTTACGTATCCGAGTGACCACAACATATAAAACTACTACTTTGACAGTGAGGTCAATCGACTTACAGAGAACCAAACTATAACCCGATAAGATAGATCTCGAGACCCTGCTTCAGTAAAAGAACCCAAGAACTTTGCCACCAACGTTCTTTCTCCTAGCTTCTTCATGATCCATGATTCCCGCTGAGGTCGTCAGAACAATGAAACCAAACTGCACATAGAGAAGTGTTCAATGAAGTTGTAACATTGAAAGATAAAGTAAGGCAAAGTAATGACACTAAACATCCAATTAAACCATAATAGGAACAGCAAAGTAAGGCAGCAGATCAATAGCTAAAACATTGATTGGTACCACTACTATATAGTCTCTAGACTAACCTGTCTGGAAGGAAGTAGACGAGCAGTCCATCCTTCAATCTCCTTAACACCGACATCGAAACGAGGACTGATAACTCCACACTTGTTCAGCCTTCCATTAAGCTCAACAACAATCTTACCAGACCTGTGGTCATCAACATACTCAAACTCGCCAATGTAACCTAAAAACCAAGAAGCATCATTACACTTGAAAACTGTATACAGGAATCAAACGCTAGCTCTGCAAAGTTACTAGCATACCGTGCTTTTGCATGACGATAAGGAACTTGATGATAACTTTAGAAGAAGGCCTGATCATAACCTGCCTCTTTCCTCTCTTCTCTGCATTGTACATACTCTTAAGACCATCATTGAGCACACTGATTCTCACCATTCTTCAAAATTTCAAAAACTGCAAAAACATAAATCAACAGCTTCACGAATCTTATTGACATGTACATAAAAACATCTACAGAGGGAACGAATTCGATTCCCTAAAAATTACACACTCTGAAAATGACATTGGAATCTAGATTCTCTGGAGAAACATCAAATTGGGGAGATTAACTAAGCCGGTGTTCCAACAAAACAATAAAGCAGTTCATCGGATTAGAGGAGAGATGGAGATTCCGGCGATTACTAACCTGAAACCTAAGTAGTAGCCGCCGCTCCGACGTCTCTTGCTCGCTTGGCCTTGAAAAAGAGATTAAACAGAAGACGGAACTATTTTTAGGGTTTTCGCTTTTATCGCTTTCACGGGACAGATTCATGTATAACTAAGCCCATTATAAATACATAACTAGGCCCATTATTGATACATAATTAGGCCCATTTGTAACCAAACATGGACTTTGTATCAACATTGATGGCATTCTCTTAACTGATTCACGTCTAGGACTAACAGATTATTATTTAGGTATTAAGCCCATTTTAGCCCGTTAAAAGATAAAACTCGAAATTAATTTTGATTCGCTGCTTAATGGCCCATTTAAAAAGGTGAGAGATGCTTAGCCGTTCACTGCCAACGACGGATTTATTCTAATCTAACGGTACGTAATATATTCCACGTCATCAATCCTCGTGAAACGAGAATTAACCAATCTGTATCTAATTCATGGTCATATATATACATGAGCTACCGAATCGTCTAAACAACAAACACAAAACTTGATCTCACGACTCCATCTTCTAAAATTCAGAATCTTTCTTTGAAACTTTTTTCGTGTGAAGAAAATGGCACCAAAGGCAGAGAAGAAGCCGGCAGAGAAGAAACCAGTAGAGGAGAAATCAAAAGCCGAGAAAGCTCCTGCAGAGAAGAAACCAAAAGCCGGCAAGAAACTCCCGAAGGAAGCCGGTGCCGGCGGCGATAAGAAGAAGAAGATGAAGAAGAAGAGTGTTGAGACGTACAAGATCTACATCTTCAAGGTTCTGAAACAAGTTCATCCAGATATTGGTATTTCAAGCAAAGCTATGGGGATTATGAACAGTTTCATCAACGACATCTTTGAGAAATTGGCATCGGAATCGTCGAAGCTCGCGAGGTATAATAAGAAGCCGACGATTACTTCTCGGGAGATTCAGACTGCTGTTAGACTTGTTCTTCCTGGTGAGCTTGCGAAACATGCTGTTTCTGAAGGAACTAAGGCGGTGACTAAGTTTACTAGCTCTTGAATTGTGGATCTTGTTGAAATCGATGTTTGTAAAATTAGGGTTTTTTAGATTTGATGGTTGTTGTTGACTCTTTGATCGATTTCTGTTTCGTTTTCTTGTTGCGATGTTAATCAAATCGGATCCGATTTCTTTCTTAAATCAAATCTATCAAGTAAAATCTTTTGCTGAAACGTCTGCTAAATTATCTCTTCTTCACTGCAAATGAATCGGTTGTTGAATTAGCCTCTCGCAGCATTTAAAAACGTCGTCGTTTCGTTGGGTATCTGTGTTTCTTCTGAAAACGGCGTCGTCCGCTCGAGCATTTAACCTAGAAAAGCTTTATTTTTGAGTCATTTCCGAAATCCG
Organism: Arabidopsis thaliana; assembly: GCF_000001735.4. Taxonomy (NCBI): domain Eukaryota; kingdom Viridiplantae; phylum Streptophyta; class Magnoliopsida; order Brassicales; family Brassicaceae; genus Arabidopsis; species Arabidopsis thaliana. The sequence goes on along the minus strand of NC_003074.8, from coordinate 16,913,268 downwards.
TTTGGATTACTGTTAAAGATGGCTAAGAGAATCTCAGCTCAACTCTTCGTAAGCAGTACGAGAATGGTTTCTTCTTTCTGATTTTAGTCTCTTGCTCTTTTTACTTGCTCTGGTTTCTGAAATTGTTCTCTTGCAGGGTTATCTGCTTATACCACAGATCAATCTCTGAGGCAATTGTTCTCTCCTTTTGGTCAAATCAAAGAAGGTAAAAACCTGAAATTGAATTTGTTTAAGGCTCGGTTATGAACTAAATTTGTGTTTGTGGGGTTGTTTAGCTCGGCTTATTAGAGATTCAGAAACACAGAGACCTAAAGGATTCGGCTTTATCACCTTCGATTCTGAAGATGATGCACGAAAGGCATTGAAAAGCTTAGATGGGAAGGTGAGTAAAAAAATACAATTGAATTTCTCCATTAACAACACTTCAATAGGTTTCTAGCTTTCTTGTTTAATGTACGCTAATAAGAGATTAGCTTAAGAAATTTGTTCTGTAATGAATCATTAACATATCCATAAGTTCCATAGGGCTCTAAATTCATTGTAGAAATGCCAATTAGGGTCTGAAGCTATATCGATTTTGTTCCTCTCATTGTGACTAATAACGTTGTTTTGCTTCTTTAGAAATGTATTGAAGTTGTATTGGGTTATTTTGTTTGTGTCAGATTGTAGATGGTAGACTAATATTTGTTGAAGTAGCCAAGAACGCAGAGGAAGTGAGAGCGGGTATTAACAGTAATAAAGCCGAGGACCGCGGGTAATTCAGGCATCTCACACTCACTGTTGTCATCATGTAGATTTGTCTACAAAATTGATCTAAGATCATGAGTTCCATGTTACAAACTCTAAAGCTGTATGCAATTTGTAGTCTAGTGACTAGACTCTAGTCTAGTTTGTAGAAAAATCTTTGACACTGTCTGTACTCTTGAGCTGATTCTGGGCCTCTTTTCTTAAAATAACATTATTGGGCCTATTGAGTTAACGGGCTTCAATGTTATATGCGGCCAGGCTCTAGAGTCACATGCCGGTAGGAAACCTGTCGCACAAAGCAAACTCCTAACTCTCCACGTGTCTATAAACGATTGGTTGTAACCAGCGTCACTCAGCTGGTTCCCATCACCGCTATAATCAAAGTTTCAGCGGAAAATTGGAGCTAAAAGAGCCCCATTGATTCATGTACCTTTCATTTAGTTTCGATATTTCAAAAGATAATTAGCATGTTCTTTTAGTTCACGCTGCGGCAGCGGTAGCAACGGTAACGTCTGAGTAAAACGACGTATTATGAAAAATAACAATTTAAAACGACACCAAAACTTGAAAATAACAGATTTAGATGATTCGCTGATGACGGACGATGAGTCGCAACAGCATCAAATGAGTCGCTCAAATTTAACAGCGGCACCTTAATCTTCATCGATGTTCATCGGCTGTGACAGTTTTTCTCATTTTCTTCTTTCTGCATAATTGATTTTCTTCTTTTCTCCCGTTGCCGCTGCGTTAAACAAAAGATCGTGGCTAATAAATATATTCGACGCCAATCTTAGTGGCATTTCTTTTTCTATGTAGGAAAAGAATAGTATTATTTCCCTTTTTCTTTGTTACATTAAGGACATACCAACTAGAATATTAAAAATTTGAAACCGATACATGAGGTACCAAGTTCATTCAAGATACTCCTATATGTTAATAAATTATGAAGAGTGGCCATCTTCTTAAATCGTTTAGACAACAATATTTTTGAAAACGGTCAATTAAAGAAGAACCCAAAACCTTGCGAACTATTTTATAATGTAGTTTATGGTCAACTGCAAAGTCTGCAATGCATAATTATGCAGTAGATTATGATTTAGAACAAAATAACAATAATTACTACCTTTTGACCCAAAAAAAATTAACAATAATTTTATATTTTAATTTTGTACATTTTTGAGTGATTTGCTTTTTGAACTTGTGATGTTAAAAATATATTATAAAATAGATATGTGTTTTACCATTTATTTAATCAGTATTTGAATTTTTTTCCTATCATCGTTTTTCATAAATCTTAGTTATCTTTTTTTTGGAGACGCCGAACTTATTGTGAAAATGAAGTATATTTTTTGTAGTTGTTGTGGTGTTACACATCAATATTTTTTACTTCTTAAAAGTTGAATCAAGTTCTCAAACCAACAAACTTTTTATCGAATCAATGGTACGACGAAATTCAAAAATGTTATTACTTACTAATTTTATAGATAGTTTAAAAATATAAATTAAAAATTCAGTTTATTTATATAACAAGAAAAATCAGTGTTATTATTGAAACACCTACCAAAATAATGAATCAAAAACATAAAATTAATTATAGTATTGAATTCATAATTCAACAATATTATTGAAAATTTGAAATACATACCAAATAATAATAGTTTTTTTTCGTCTCTATAATATGGTGGACTCCCGAATAAAGTTGAAGAAAGAAAGAGAAAAGAAATTGAGAAGAAAAAAGAAAAAAAGGTGACCGTATTCTCCGTCGATTGTAGCCGCCCGAAGAAATATCTTCTCCTCTCTCGTTTAACCACGAATTTGCTCTGATATTAGTGTTTCTCTAGCCATGGTAAGCTCAATTTTCCACTTGTTATCTCGATCTGTAGTGTGCTTCTCTCGATTTTGGTTTCGTCTTATATACAAATCTTCTGTTTACGCGATTCTGGCTCATTTTGTTGTTTCGCTAGATCTGTATACAGATTTTGGTTTTAGATCTCTAAGATTTGGTGTTTATGTGATCGTTTTGTGACTGATTTAGAATCAAAACTGTGCGAGAGAGCTTCTCTGTTGAGTTCACTGTGGCTCTTTCGATTCCTCTATCTAAAATTTGAAATCAGAAGAGTATTTACGGCTTCCTGTTATTGCAAAAAATTTCAAAGTTATATATCAATTTCGATAACATTTGGTTGTTTGATCCATTATCCTTGATGTTTGATTCATCAGTTTCATGTAATTGATAATCACTCTAGAGGTTTGAGAACAATAGAGGTTTTTGGATTGTGTTATGTGAAAAGATTTGAATATGAGTGTTGTTTGGTTTAACAGGCGAACGCGGCATCTGGAATGGCTGTGCATGATGATTGCAAGCTGAGATTTCTGGAACTGAAGGCTAAAAGGACACACCGTTTCATAGTTTACAAGATTGAGGAGAAGCAGAAGCAAGTTGTTGTTGAGAAAGTTGGTCAACCGATCCAAACTTACGAGGAGTTTGCAGCATGTCTTCCAGCTGATGAATGCCGTTACGCCATTTACGATTTTGACTTTGTAACTGCTGAGAATTGCCAGAAGAGCAAGATCTTCTTCATCGCGTGGTAGCTAGTCACATAATCTGCCATTAAATCTGTGTCTCGTTTTATTGTTATCTTCCAAAGGTTTTCAACGTACTTATATGATGCAACTTCGTTGTTTTGCTAAGGTGTCCGGATATTGCTAAGGTGAGAAGCAAGATGATCTACGCGAGCTCCAAGGACAGGTTCAAGAGGGAACTAGATGGGATTCAAGTAGAGCTACAGGCAACTGATCCAACAGAGATGGATCTCGATGTTTTCAGGAGCCGTGCCAACTAAAAAGTAAAAACCAAAGTTTATTATCATCATCCCCTTGAAAGATCTATTCTCTTATTCTGTTATTTTTGAGTGATGGTACTGGTACTTGATTATGTTTTTACATTGTGTTGTGAAGTTATGAACCTATAAACAACTTCATTCTATCGGTGTTTCGGTCTTGTGTTCGATGTTGTCTTTGGTTTTAAAATGGTGTGTAAGGACCCCAAATCGTCTATTGAAGATGAACCCTTTTAGGTATATCATTGATGAAATGGATGATTAAAAGTTTCTCTCACATTTGTATGAAACAACTGTCTATAGGACAAGATTGATCTTCAGTTTTTTTATTTGGTCCACTGATTATGATTGGATTGGTCGTTTTGACCATTCATTCTTATGTTTGTTTCCAAAGAAATTGCTTGTGTTGACCACATTTGTATAGCCCCAACATGAAGTGGTACCATATCATTTAATAAACACAGATCATGATTACACTATTTCTAAACTTGTGAACTTATCCACCAAGTTATATCACCTAATCCATGACATTTTCAATATAGGTTGGGCAATCAAATAAATTCTTATATTATGATGATTAACAGAAATAAAAATTTAACTTTGGGAAATAGTCTTATCCATATATTATTATAATAAACCAAAATGTATAGAAACATATAAACAAATGAAATTCGTTTCATTCATATAATTCGGATAGCTTGCAAATAACGCTGACAAAAAAAGAAACAGTGAAGAAGAAAAAAAAGAAGGTCATTTTCATTTTCTCCATTTGATTTTTGCCGACCGGAGAAAATATCTTCTTGCCGTCTTCTTCTTCATTTCACCAGGAACTTTTATTTGAAATCGGTTTGATTTAGCCATGGTGAGCTCAATTTTCTCTTGTTTCTGTTTTAAGTTTTTCGATTTTGAAGCTTTCTTCTCGAAAATTTCGATTGCTTGCTAGTCGATTTCGAGTTCAAATCCGTTTGCTTCTCTTTTGGATAACGATTCTCGCTCGTTTAGATAGATCTGGAGATGATTTCAGATACTCGATCTTTGGTAGTTGTAGTGTGTGATCGGATTAGAGATCCGATTAAAGAACTCGTAACTTTGTTGTTCTGCTTCTTCGCTAGCTTATCTGAAATCAGGAAGAATCTGCTGTTTTTCACTTCAAGTTCAAATCAAGTGTTAAATTCTACGAATTTTTGACTTTTTCATCAGTGTTTGTCAATTGTTCGATCTATGTTGTGCTTCTTGCCTCTTGATGTGTCAAAATTGAAGTCAAAATCGTTCTACAAAGTTGTGAGGAGCTACTTAGCTTCTCTTCCTTGTGATGTTAACAATGTTAGAGATGATGATAATATTATCCAATTTCTGTGTTAAGTTGTGATCTTTGTTTTAGAAAATGTGTTTTTGAAGAGATGTGCATCTTCTCAGTGTTTTGTTATGTGTATTGATATGATAACAGGCAAACGCGGCATCGGGAATGGCTGTGCATGATGATTGCAAGCTGAAATTTATGGAACTGAAGGCGAAAAGAACATTCCGTACCATAGTCTACAAGATTGAGGATAAGCAAGTGATTGTAGAGAAACTCGGTGAACCTGAACAATCATATGATGACTTTGCAGCTAGTCTTCCAGCTGATGATTGCCGATATTGCATTTACGATTTCGACTTTGTCACTGCGGAGAACTGCCAGAAGAGCAAGATCTTCTTCATTGCATGGTAAAAGCAAGATATTGTCACTCATGTCTTTTGATCTGTTTAGATTATGGTCATCAATGTGTGTTTGTTGTTGTGCCAAAGGTCTCCGGACACTGCCAAAGTGAGAGACAAGATGATTTACGCGAGCTCTAAAGATAGGTTCAAGAGAGAACTAGATGGAATTCAAGTGGAACTTCAAGCTACTGATCCAACAGAAATGGGTCTTGATGTTTTCAAAAGCCGCACCAACTAAGTAAAACAAAACCCTGTAAGGGCATTTGAATAAGTTTGGTTTCTGGAGTGAATATGTTTCCTCTGACTGTTATGAAAACTTTTTAACACCTTCAACTTCATTCTACTTGGTATTATTGTATGTCTTTGATGTGTTATGTGTGCCTTGTGATGGTTTTCAATTAGTTTTACATGTACAATACTTGAAATCAGATTGTTGCTAGGCTTCAAGCCTTGTCTCAGTTATCTATCTGATAATTTATTCGTATATGTTTGGAGTCCTATATCAAGCATCTCCTTAAATGGTTTAGATTTTGAATACTCCATGTGAGAGTGTTTAGAGTTCTCACTTTCAATAACATGTACTGATTTTCATTGTATAGAGCCCTCTCTACTCTCTATGTAATGCTAAAATAGTAAATAAATGGTCGAGCTTGAAACCTATGTTGCTCATAACTCAAGAGCCACTCAATATATTCAAAAGAAAAAAGAAAAAAAAAAATGAACAAGTGGTTTAATTTTCTAGATTTTGATTCAAAATAAAGTCTAGCTTGATTTAAGTAAAAAAAAACAAAAAATAGCTTGATAAAACGTTTGCAGCGAAATTAATGACGGAAATTTAGCTTGATATATTAGCCAATCCGGTTCAATTCACTAACTTAAATCGAAACACAAATATTAGGGGAACTAGCTAAACTGTTAAACGGGATCAAATCAGACAGAATCCCAACTACTCAATATTCTTAACTGAACCGGGTCAAGTAAGGTCAACACCAATAACACGTCATTGATCTTGCACTTATACATTCGGACGTGGATATGTATCTTTTTATAGACCGTAGATAATAAAACTAATCAACAACTAAGATGTCTCTAAACTCTTAGCTAATGATCGCGATTAGGGTTTCTTTTTTCAGTGTTTTATTTTTTTAGATCTTTTTTTTTTTTTCTATGTTCTTCAATTTTTCATTTCCATCGTTTCCTCCTTGGGTTATGTTTGGTGCCACTTGAGTTTAGTGTTGCTTCTCTCAATTGTAGAAATAGAATGATATTAATCTAGAACTTAGGCTACCTAAACGAGATGCATGATTTAAGACTCAAAACATATAGTATGGATATCTAATCATCAAATAGATTATTCCGTACAACACTCTTACAAATGGACCACATCTGATCTGCTCGAATCGGTCGAGTTTAAAAGCAAACGAACCTAATAAAAGCCCATTTAGAATATAGTGGTGGCCGTAATGGAGATTTTGATTCACACTTAACATATACTGATACCCAAAAAAAAAAAATAGCTTGATAAAACATGTGACGCTAAATTAATGGCGGAAATTTAGCTTGATATATTAGCCAATCCGGTTCAATTCACTAACTTAAACCAAACACAAATATTAGGAGAATCAACTAAACTGCTAAACGGGGTCAAATCAGACAGAATCTCAATTACTCAATATTCTTAGCTGGACCGGGTCAAGTAAGGTCAACACCAGCGACACGTCATTGATCCTGCACTTATACATTCTGATGTGGATATGTATTTTGTATAGACCTTTGATAATAAAACTAATCAACAGCTAAGATGTCTCTACACTCTTAGCTAATGATCGCGATTAGGGTTTTTTTTTCAGTGCTTTATTTTTATATATCTTCTTCTTTTTCTTCTTTGTTCTTCAATTTTTCATTTTCATATTTTCCTCCTTGTGTTATCTTTGGTGCCACTTGAGTTTAGTGTTGCTTCTCTGAATCGTAGAAATAGAATGATATTAATCTAGAACATTAGGCTATCTAAAGGAGATGCATGATTTAAGACTCAAAACATATAGTATGGATATCTAATCATCAAATAGATTAATATCATTCTATTTAAAAACATCAAATTAATATCATTCTATTCCGTACAACACTCTTACAAATGTGCCACATCTAATCCGCTCGGATCGGTCGAGTTTAAAAACAGACGAGCCTAATAAAAGTCCATTTAGAATATAGTGGTAGCTGTAATGGAGATTTTGATTCACACTTAACATATACTGATACCCAAAAAAAAAATAAAAAAATAAACATCATTTAAAATCCTTGGTTATAAACACATTCTCTAAACTTGAGCATCTTCATAGGTTATCTCATCCCTATAATACTATTTTTTATTGTTTTGATTCAGATAAACTCATCATAAAATTTTACCTTCATTAGTGAGATACTCAAAAAGTTAATATATAATTTTACATCTTAGTTATATTTTAATTATATTTGATATTTTGTTAAAAAAATATGACTAAAATTACACATTATTTTATCAAATATATTTTAATTAAAATAGATATTTTGTAAATAATGACAATAAATAACACATTATTTATCAAAATACTAAATGTTAACAAAAATATTTCTTTAAGTTAATAAAATCTCATCTTTACTCTAATATTATAGTATTGTATCAACCAAAAATAGCAATTTATATGTATATTAACCTCAATTAATATCAATCAAAATAATATTAATATTTATTTTAACATTTTTATAATGGAGCTTGATATATATATATATATATATTATTTTATTTTAATAATTGTAAAAAAAATAGTAACCTATAAACTATTTAGTTGATATTATAAATCATAGAGTAATTAATTTTTAGAATAATTTGTTAATCAATCTTAGAGTGACAAGTGTATGAGAGAAAATGTCTCTAGAGGGTTTCCCAAAGTTTCTCAAATGAGAAACTTTTCTAAGCTATTTTGATTTAAAAGTTAATTTCTTTTTATCTTTGATTTATCTTTAATGAGGGTATCTCATAGAGAACCCACAAATAGAGATGCTCTTATCCATGAATTTATCACTTAACTAATGACATTTTCATTCTTTGTAGGACAATATCTTATATTTTTTTTAACATGAGTAAATGAGAAAAGTGGGAAATAATCTGAGATAAATATTTTCTTAAACTTTTATTTAATCAAAAAAAAAATACTTTATTATAATTGATTATTCTTATCCATATATTAATGATAATAACCAAATATAAAGAAACAAATAAACAAATGAAACAAATTTCCATACAAAAATTATTGGGATACCCTATAAATAACTTTTAAAAAAGAAGAAACGGATAAGAAAAACAAAGTCATATTCATACTCCATCGTTTTTTCGTCTTCTTCATTTCACCAGAAAATTTATGCGCCAATATCGGTTTGATTCAGCTATATTCAGTTTTAAGTTATAGCTGAAACTATTTTCTCGGTCTCAGTTTTAAGTTAGCTTGCTTTTTTCCCTTACTTGGTTTTGTTTGGGACTATATCCCTTTTGATTACGCTTTTGTCTCGTTAGATCTAGAGATGTATTTCATGTGTTTGATCGTTGAATGTTTTGGTCAATGGCAATCGATCCATTGGTCGATTTATGTGGTACTTGGTCGTTTCCTAATGAAGTCTAAATTGTTGTAATATAGATGATCTTTATAAAATGTCGTGGAAGCTACGTTTATTAGCTTCTCATACATGTGATGTTAACAATTCTATAGAGATGATAAAATTAAATATCCAATTCTGTTTTGAGCTTTTTCTCCAAAAAAATGTGATGTTGTGTGTATCGATACAATAACAGGCTTACGTAGCACCGGAAATGGTTTTGCATGATGACTGCAAGCTAACATTCTTGGAACTGAAGGAGAGACGAACATTCCGTTCCATAGTCTACAAGATTGAGGACAACATGCAAGTGATTGTAGAGAAACATCACTACAAAAAAAGTTTAATAATTCAACATCAATTCTAATAAGTGATTTGTTAATTAGTTTGTTTAGTGTCAGTTTAATCAAATTGATACAAATTTGTATTAGTTTGCATCACTTCAGAAAATAGATACAAAAATATGTATTTACATCAATTAAGATAACCGATGTATTCCCTTATTTTTATTAACATCATTTTTAAAAATGATACAAAATATAGATCAATAGAAAGTGATGCTAAGAACTTAAATTGTATCATAAAATTAAGTGATATTATTTTAAATCACTTATGTATAAATGAGACAAATATTGATGATTTAGAATCAGTTATAATAGCTGATGTTTTAATTAAATAGTTTAGCATCAATTTGATAAATTGATAGAAATATATATTGATTTTGATTTGGATCATTTTAAGATGTTGATACAAACCTATATATTTACATCAATAGATAATCGTTGTATTTATTAATTTATTATTAGCATCACTTACAAAACGATACAAATTAAAATATCAATTAAATAAATGATACAAAATTAGTATCAATAATAAAATAATGCTAATTAACTTACATATAATCAAAATAAAAAAACACGTAGTCCATTTTATGTCACTCAATCTTAACTGATCTTAATCTTTTTTCCAAATTTTATCTTAATCTATGTGAATTGTTTTTAAAACTGTTGTATTTTAAAATAGCATGTTTTGAAAGTTGCACAAATATTTTTGTTTTAAAACAATATACGTTAAAAAAAAACAATATATCACAAATCTCATCCATAATTTTTTTGTTTGTTTGTTTATTATATTCACAAACGTAGATATATTAGATTTTAACCCACGGTAAACCGCGGGGACAATTTATCTTTTTTAAGTTAGTATATTTTTTTTTTTGCAAATTGAATCTATTTATAATATATTTTTATTTTATAGCTTACAATTGTTATTAAGTAACGTCCTGCCAAACTCGTCCCGTAAAAAAATCATTTATTTATATTAATGTTGATCTTATTTATGATATGTTTATAAATCATTGTCTAAATATTTTTGTCGATGCGAGACATTGAACCCACACATTGTTTGCCAATTGGTTAATATATGTTCATTTTTAAAATTTTGAATCATAAAATATGACGGAAAAAATTAAGATTTTTTTAAACTCTATATATTATATAATGATGTTAAAAAATTGTGATATATCAAACTTTTTATAAGTTTAAATATTAATAATGTTTTATAGATTTTAAATATATAAATAATAATATTTAAAAAATTAATATTTTTGTTTATAAGGTAATGACATAATAACTCTAAAAGCAAGGATTTAGAAGATTTAAATCTTTAATTAAATATTTTCTTTAATAAATAATTAATGTTAGTGACATGATATTGTAAATAAGTTCAAATACAAAATTTATTTATTTAAACAAAAAACGTTTAGTAAGAATAATATTTATTTAACAAAAAAATTTGTTTTAAAATATTGTTAACAAATGTCTATGCTAATTTTAAGGGATTGATTTGAAGTTTGTTGGGATTAAATTTGATTGATAATGTGATTGACTATTTAAATCAAAAATTTAAAGTAAAATTAATTATTTTGGAAATTTTTTTAATGCTAATGACATTAGATCGTAAATAAGTCCAAGTACATGATTTATTTGCTAAAATGGCTGCAAAAATGTATATATAGATTGTTTTGGAATCAAGATTGTGTTCTATATTTTAAATTGCTAAAAATCTGTTTTTTCTTTTCTTATTCTCTAAATTCTCATTTTTAATTGTTTTTCGATTATGTATAAAAAACTGTTTTGTTAAAAATCGAAAATTCATTTCCACTACCCCAACCAACCCACGATCTCTCTGTATCTACTCAAATAAAACTTGTAGTATTCCCAAAATTATTGTATATAAAATCAGAAGTTCCATAAAACTCTTCCTTAAAAATTCTCCAGAAACATCAATTTTCACAGAATTCTTAAAAGGATGTCAATCATACAACTCCGATGAATATGAGTTATACATGTACTTCTCCAACACAAAATCATGTTGATCCTTATATGTTCATCTTCTAAACCTTTCCAAGACGACGAAGAATTGTTTTTCTGTTCTTATTTTTATTATTTTGTATTTTTCATTTTCTCACCCATGACTCTGATTTTCTATTTATTGGTTTTCATACTCAGAAAATCTCCACAGTGAAGAAACAATGTCACCAAAACAATGGAAAGGAAAAAGCTTGGACAAGAAACAAGATGTGTGTTCTTGAAGAAATCATACCTAGATCTTGAATTAATTAAGTTCATATCACTTTTTTTTTGTTTTTTTTTTGTATGTGTAAAATCTCTAATGAATTTATTAACTGCGTTAAATTCATGTTTTTGTCTTTTGTAATTGACGTTCTGGTATAATTATTTGTAAAAAAAATAGAAAAGATTTAGTAGATATTGAAAACGATTTTGCTATATAAAATTATTTAAAAACAAAACGAAAATATTTAAGATAATAATTCTGTTATAAATTTTGTAGTTTCTTTTAACCATCGTTTATTGAAAAATATTTAACACAAATATTAACATCAATTACTATTAAGTGATGTAAATAATTGAAATCAATTCTCTTAATTGACACTAATACTAACATCACTTAAATAAATAGATGTAAAATTTAACATCATTTTTTTTCAATTGACACATATTCATATCAGTTAGAATAATTGATGTAAATATTTTATATCTTAACATCGGTCATTAATTAACTGATGTCAATTATTTGCATCAACAATATATAAGTCATTTATTTAAGTGATGTAAAATTCTTTTACATCAATTATAAGTAATACAAATATTCAAAATAAATGATATAAAATGGCCCTTTTTTGTAGTGCATGGCGAACGTGAACAATCATATGAGGAGTTTGCAAACAGTCTTCCAGCTGATGAATGCCGATATGCCATTTTGGATATCGAATTCGTCCCAGGGGAGAGAAAGATTTGCTTCATCGCGTGGTAAAATAATTTACTCTATTCTTTTTGTTAACTCATTTCCGTGATTTGTTGCTTTTATTATCATCAATGTGTTTGTTTTTGTGCTATAAGGTCTCCATCCACTGCCAAGATGAGAAAGAAGATGATTTACTCGAGCACTAAGGATAGGTTCAAGAGAGAACTAGATGGAATTCAAGTGGAGTTTCACGCAACTGATCTAACCGATATAAGTCTTGATGCTATCAGACGCCGCATCAACTAAGAAATAAAACCCTTGCAAGAGACTTGAATAAACTTGTTTTCTCGAGTAATATGTTTCCTTTGACTATTATGAAAACTTTTAACACCTTAAATTTAATTTATTCTACAGTATTTGGTATTATTGTATGTCTTGATATGTTTTAATCTATGAGAACTAAATGTTAGTGTGCGTCAACAATACCGTTGAGATATCTGATCTAAGATTCCGTTATATAATGGAAGCATTAGCTACTGTGATGGCTCCTACACGTATTTCATGTCTTACATCATCTATATTTATTACTACAGAGTCATGAGAGCTAATAGTTCACCACACATTATCTGCGAAGAGATGTAAATGTTTTATGGTTTCTTGACTTTGGTCTTCTTTGTGATGAACATGTACGGGTTCTTCTTGGGATTTGTTTGTGTTTTGGTTATGATCCCTCTTTTAAGTCTTTCAAATCAAGATCGCCTTATCCTGACTTAGTCGCTAAATGATTCAGAAAGTAATTCAGCCACATGTTCGACTAAACTAGAGCAAAAATAGATTAAAGAACACATTTTCTTTATTGATTTAGAAACTACTCAAAACTAAATCTCTCTCTCTCTCTCTCTCTCTCTCTCTTTAGGTCTTATGGAAAAACTCTCCTAAACCTCTTATTCTAATCTCTTAGGTCTTAGAGAACAACTTTCCATAGCCTCTTATTTATATAAATTTAGCAAATTCTATTATAAAAAGAAAAACTTATAAATCTTAACTAACTTGACATTATTTGTATTTTTCTATTTTCTATCTCTTCTAGCATCTTCTAGAAAGAGATTACTTTCTCCTCAAATAACTTAGAACTATCCAACAATCTTGCTAGAGAGTAAAAACACATCAAGCTTAGATGAAGAAGAAGAAGCAGGGGTTTGATGGAGATTTGGATTATGGTGTTGATGTAACTAGAGGTCGATCGTTTTAGTTTCGGGCAGGATTTATAATTAGTGATATATATACTTGCAATTAACTAAGTTTGATTTCTATTTCATATTTGTTAATTTGATGATCGAATACCAGATAAAATGAGAAAAAGTCACAGCATTAATAATCAATACCAAAACTAAATTAAAATGAAGCAAACCACTCATGTTATAGTTATACATCATCGTAGATGATAAGATTTATTAGAAGCTAATCTCATTAAGATTATATCATCTCAAAAGACAAACAACAAAGTTATTAAATCATTTAAAAGTCCGATATAAGGTAACACTACATCACTTTCCCGATTTCTGATTTCTCGACAAACATCTTATTCATTCATCTCCAAAACCTCCTAATCTACCCTCTTAAAACGATGAAGCTATCGGGATGTACTTCCAAACTCATACCGAAGAAACTCATTTTCAGAAATTTGCGGAAATTTTTCATGAACAATTGTTTTTAATGTTTCTTGTTATGATGGGTAATTTAGCATGCATGTTGGCATGTATTTATGTCATGGCGGCTTTATATCTGCCTTTATGTTTGGTTCATACTCTAAGGTTTGTCAAGAGATGGTTATGTTATTTGGTTTCTTATCTTTTGTGTTCTTGGTGACCACCATGTTTGGATTATGGGGATTTATTTATGTCTATCAGTTATGATAGCCTTTGTAGCTCTGATTATTACAATGATCTTTCTTTACTGCCCGTAAAAGCGTATCTAGCTAGCATCAATGTAGAAAATGGATATGGAGATGAAAATTTGAATTTAGGGCTTAGCGAAGAGTCTCGTTTGCAGTTACTATGATTGTGTTTGCAATTAACAAGGTTTGATTTTTCTTTTTCCAATTCGCATTTTTTCAAACTAAAGATATTTGAATCGATATAGATATGTTTATGTTAAATTTTTTGGGTGTGATGGTCATGCTATGGTTGTTTATAAGATTTTTTCCTTTCGATGTTTTGCGGCTGTTGATTGTGTTTTCAGTTTTCACTTATGTGAAAAGGTAGATAGAGTTTTTCATTTATGTGAAAAACATTCCATTTAAAATACCTGAAAAAAAGATTTGGATTAACTTTTAATGCCATGCTAAAACACACCAAAAAACTAAATTATTGATATACAATGTTGTGGATTATATATTGTTCCCATGATTAAATATATATGTTCTAGTCAATAGTCATACATCATGCATATATAGTAGCCTAATGTAGCTAGTTTCTAGATTTTACTACTCTCCACTGAAGATAATTTGAACCATAAACTGGAGTATTAACACATATTGCTCAATATAGCCAAGCACAATTTTTTTACTTCTTGTTTATGCAAATACAACAAATTCTTTATATTTTAGCTGTCTCATATTATTAGTCAACAAATTCATTTTAAATCAGCTTGTAAGTTGTAATCAGGTTCAGTTTTACAGCAAAATATATTGTGTTAAACTGTTAGTGCAAGCCTACTAGTATATATATTCTATACTCTGTTTCTTCACAGATATGTTTAGTTAGTTTTTTCATAATTGTATAGACCACATTAATCAGATCTGCTTTGGATCAGGCTGATATTAAAATTTTAAGCCCAATAAAAGCCCATTTACAATACAGTGGAGCGGGAACGGAGATTTTAACACCGCGCTAAAACATAAACCAATATTGACACGTCATCGATCCCGCTTCATAAGTTTATAAACCGTCGATTAAAAACAATTTCAACGGTTGCGATCTCCCATCTCATCGATCCTCGTCAACATCTAATAACCAATCATATCAATTATTCTAACTACTATAAAATCAAAACTCGTCTTCATCAAATTAGATATCAAAATCACTCAGATCTGTGCTTCTTCTTCTTCACCCAGAAAAGTAAAACAAAAGTCAAAACAATGGCGCCGAGAGCAGAGAAGAAGCCCGCGGAGAAGAAACCAGCCGCCGAGAAACCAGTAGAGGAGAAATCAAAAGCCGAGAAAGCTCCGGCGGAGAAGAAACCAAAAGCCGGCAAGAAACTCCCGAAGGAAGCCGGGGCCGGCGGCGATAAGAAGAAGAAGATGAAGAAGAAGAGTGTGGAAACTTACAAGATCTACATCTTCAAGGTTCTGAAACAAGTTCATCCAGATATTGGTATTTCAAGCAAGGCTATGGGTATTATGAACAGTTTCATCAACGACATCTTCGAGAAATTGGCATCGGAATCTTCAAAGCTCGCTAGGTATAACAAGAAGCCGACGATTACTTCTCGGGAGATTCAGACTGCTGTTAGACTCGTTCTTCCTGGTGAGCTCGCTAAACACGCTGTTTCTGAAGGAACCAAGGCTGTTACCAAATTCACAAGCTCTTGAATTAGTAAATTAGGGTTTGTATACTCTGAATTTGATTCTGATGTTGTCATAACTTGTGTTAGGATTTCTCTTTCGTTTTATTAAGCTTTAATTATCATTCTCCGTTGTAAAGTAATCTTATGAATCTGTCTTCGAATCAAAAGTTCTGGTTGTTAATGGCTCAATGTTGTTCTCTTGTTTAATCAATGTAGAATCATGAGAATCATTAGATTAAGCATTCTTTAACTATGTTCATTAATAACCTCTGTCACACATTATATATAAACCTATGAAAGATGTTTGTTTGTGTGCCACTAAATAACTTAGTTCCAGATGTGAGCATCGCAAGGATCACAACCTTCTTGAGCAATGTCAGTGATTTGAACACCGGCGTCGTAAATTTTCCCAGCTTCCCAATTGGATGGAAGAACACTCTGTGACCAAATCATTTTACCGTCGTATCCACCGGTTACTACGAACCTGAACTGGATAGCTCCGGTGGGTACTTTGTCAGTTACCCAAACAGCTCCGTGGCTTCTTGTCATGTAACCCCAATTTGGCGATGAACCGACTTGAGCAATGTCGATGGATACTACTTCTGTTTGACCTCCTTGGTATAAAAGCTTTATCTCTAAGTAGTTTGGTTTCTTGCTTGCTTCTTCTACTCTCACGTTCATGTTCTTGTTGCCGTAATCGCAAGGAACTCTGTTTTTTTTTTTGATGACCAAGTTAATATCGTGTGATTAAGAAAACCAAAGAGTTTAGGTGTTTTGAGAATCGAACCTTTGGTATTCGATGTCGACAATGCCTTGTTTGAGAAGGTCTTTGTCAGCACCAACAATAGGTTTAGCCATAGCTCTAAAAGCTCTGCTACTAAGGACAAGATCGGTTTGGTTACTCTTGTTTAAGTCTGTGATCATCACAATGGTTCCTTTAGTGCTACACAGCTTAGGGTTCTTGCATCTGACTTGAAAGCAAGCTCCACAGCCAGCACCGTCTTTGTAGATAGAAGGGATAGCTGCAGCGATATGTCCGGCGAAGAAACTCGTAGCCATAGAGCCATAAGCACAAGCTCCAGCTGCAAAAAACACATAAACAAGACATGAGAAAAGAAACATACAGATAGTTAAAAAAGAAGTAGTTAAAATGTTTACAAGAGAGAGCAGAGGCAGAGGAGAAATAAGCTGCTTTAGAACGGTGAAGACATCGATCACAAGCGTTAACGGATGAAGAGAAGAGGAAGATGACTACGATGAGGAAGAGAAAGCTTCCCATTTTTTGTTTACTTGAAGAAGCAATAATATCTTTATGATCAAATAAGAGAGAGAGATATGTGAATTTACATGTAAAGAGAAGAGAGGACAAAGAATGGATTATATAGAGACTATAGAGAGGTTGATGCCAGCTCATCATCTCAATATCTAACACACACTGTCACGTCATAGCTGGTATGTGTGTGTGTGTATCTTCCCAATTACGCGTTTTATACATATATGTTAAAATGACATCTTTGATTAAATCATTAGTCCAAAGTAAAAAGAAGAAGTGTGAAAGAGAGAAGATAGTTTTACCAATATGAGTCATGGGATGATGTGGCGTTACACCGACTCTTTTCTTTGCTTTGTTCATGACGGTCTTCTCTTTAGGTAAGGGACAAAACATTTGTTAGAGTGTCGAAACTAATTAATAAACGAAATAACCCATATTTGTTCTTTTTTAAAACCTAACCAATAATAATACATATATTTAAAAAATTTGGGATAGATTTTTTTTTTAATTTGTGCCAACTAAAACATATAAAAGAAAAATATTAGTGAGAGTTATCGGATTTTAATTGATTTAAAAATCTAAACATAATCATGTGTTATCATAACGTTGATACCAAAGTTTTTAAAAATAAAATCGTGTTTTTATTCGCTTAATACTTTTGAAATATGGTATTCCTCGTTTATTGATTTTATTACATTTTGATAAAGATTTGATTTTAACAGATTTCAAAAATCCTTGCATTTTTATTATAAAATCAGTAAGTGTATCTATAAACACGTCTTACCATATCAAGTTAAGAATGAATTTTAATAATAGAGACAAACCTGAAAAACGGGATTGCTTTGGGAAGTAGGGGAAAGATAAGAACAAATTCCAAAACCAATTTCACTTTCTTTCTATCTTTCTCTTTTTGCCTAAACCCTTTTCATCACTTCGTCTATAGACTCTACACACGTCTTTGTATCGTTCGTTAATTAAAATGAAAAATCTACCCAAGTTTTTTTTCCCTAGGGATTAGCTAGGATTTAGTTCATAACAACTCATTTCCACTAACAAACCAGCTTATAAAAATGAAAGTCTACACATTTAATAATTAGATGTAGAGCATTAGGGCTAAGTGATTTATCACTAAACTCTATCGATACATGTGTTAGTATTAATTCGGACATGTCAAAAGTTTGTATGTTAGATTTTGTTGATTTTGAGTTATTGAAATCTTCAAAATATTCAAAGATTGGTACCTTAAAACATCCATGTGAGAACGACTCATACGGCATTGATTACTACATGTGAAGATATCTTCATAATACTCCCCTCTATATCTCTTTTTTTTCATTGTCGGGATATACAATATATAAGTTTTTTTTGTGTGTAAGATTTCTTTATCAACCACTGACTTTTATTAATGATGCATATCGAAAATTAAGGCTAATGGGATTTGGTATAGGCTAATGTCTAGTAACAAGAAGAGTATATTTTTTTTAGTGGTGCGGGCTTTAAAGGAGTCCAGTGAGGTGAGTATTGTTTAAGTGAGTCCATCGTGTAGTTGGGTTCATTCAAGCCACTTCAAATGACATTAGAAATGTTTTATTTTCAAAATAGTTGCACTTATATTGCAGCGGTTGCATTGCTTGACATACTAAAAAACTTGAAACCTATAGGATAGATGTATATATCACCAGCTTTAACTTTAGAAATTTCACTGAAGAGATGCTTAAGACTTTATAGATGAGAATGAGACATTATCTTTGATTGATTTCCATTTAGTTAAATAGTTATTTGTGAGGGGATTTTCTAGCTAATTATAAATCACAACATATGTAAATGTATCAAGATGGATAAAATATTGAAATGTACAGTACGAAAATCTCAAGATAACTGCGAATATAACAATGATTCAAGTACTAACTTAAGCCTGCGATTTTTAGATTTCAGATTCAATCAAATCTCTACGTTCAACGCATATTTGAACCGGAAATTTATCAAAAAAAAATCAAAATTAATAAATGGCTTCGCCCGGGTTCGAACCGGAGACCTTCAGTGTGTTAGACTGACGTGATAACCAACTACACCACGAAACCTTTTTGACTATGTTTCCTTACTAATTTATATAAAGACACAACAGTTTCTTCTTTGACCTATCTTAAACCTTTCCATACATTATTGTTTTCCAATTGTTAGACATCTCTAAGATATGTTTTTTTTTTCTTGTCGGATTCTTGCTTGCAATGATAAGTGACATTTTTTGTTTTTCTTGTTTTTTTTGGTGACATGGACTCTAGCTTTTAGCATGACCTTTACTCTCTAGTTCTTTTGTTTAATCCAGATTATATAAGCCACTCCTGTTGTGAATTCTTCAACTCATTAAATAATGAACTCTGTTACACATACATGTATATATCCTATAAAGGGTGTTTGTTTGTTGTTTGCCTAAATAAGGAGAATTGTAATGAGTCAGTTCCATATGTGACCGCATGTATCACAACCTTCTTGAGCAATGTCGGTGATCTGAACGCCGGCATCATAAATCCTCCCAGAGTTCCAATTCGCCGGAAGAACCCTCTTTGACCAAACCGTTTTGCCATCGTAGCCGCCTGTCACCGTGAACTTGAACTGTAGAGCTCCCGTTGGTACTTTATCGGTCGCCCAAACGGCTCCGTGGCTTCTACTCATGTAACTCCATTGTGACGAACCTACTGGAGCAATGTCGATACCTACCACTTCGGTTTGACCTCCTTGGTACAATAGCTTTATCGCCAAGTAATTTGGCTTTTTGCTTGCTTCTTCCACTCTCACGTTCAAATTCCTTTTACCGTAATTGCAAGGAACTCTGTTTTTCATTTCCCAAACCTTCTTATTAGTACATCAAGTGACTATAAAAAAACCAATAAGTCAAGTGTTTCAAGCATCGAACCTTTGGTATTCAACGTCGACGATGCCTTGTTTGAGAAGGTATTTGTCAACACCAACAACAGGCTTAGCCATAGCCCTAAAAGCTCTACTACTAAGGACAAGATCAGTTTGGTTGCTCGTGTTCAAGTCTGTGACCATCACAATGGTTCCTTTACTGTTACACAACTTGGGGTTCTTGCATCTGACTTGAAAGCAAGCTCCACAGCCAGCACCATCTTTGTAAATGGAAGGTATAGCGGCCGCAATGTGGCCGGCAAAGAAGCTCGTAGCCATAGGGCCATAGGCACAAGCCCCGGCTAGAAAATACCCATAAACAAGACATGAGAAAAAAGAAACAAACTAGTAGTTAAACGGAAGTAGTTAGAAGAAGATGGGAATGTTTACAAGAGAGAGCAGAAGCAGAGGAGAAATAAGATGCTTTAGAACGGTGTAGACATCGATCACAAGCGTTAACGGATGAAGAGAAGAGGAAGATGACTACGATGAGGTAGAGAAAGCTTCTCATTTTTGGACTTTTCAAGAGGAAAGAAATAATATCTAGTGAGCAAATTAGAGAGATATGTGAATTTACATGTAAAGAGAAGAGAGGACAAAGAATGGATTATATAATATAGTATGATGAATGATGATGAAGATTGAAGAGAGTTGATGCCAACTCAGCGTCTCAATATCTAAGAAGCTAGTGTGTAACCTTTTCTAATTACGCGTTTGACTCATAGAGTCATTAGTCATTATTAGTGTGTGACTGTGTGTAACCTTTCTAATTACGCGTTTGACTCATAGTCATTAATTGGTCAAATGACATATTTAATATCACATAAAGTCATTGGATATATTTACCAACTATGAGTCTATGCTATGACTAATGGGTGGGTGACGTTGCATTGTACCGACTCTTTTGCCTTTTACCTGTCGGTCCTCCTCTCTAAGAGAGGCTCTCTTCTCTACTCTTCTGAATTATTTGTGTATTTGTGAAACTTATTAATAAACGAAACAGCACATATTTGTTTTTTTTTAACCTAACAAATACACACGTTTTCGCATCGTTTCTGTCCTAAACACAGATTTTGTTCACTAAAAAATCGACCTCTCGTTTTACCCTTTTTAAAAGATCTATTGTTTAGTCCATGACAACTCATTTCCACTAACAAACTAGTAGTGTAGAAAGTCTACACAGATAATAATTAGATGTAGAGAGTATTAGCCTCTCCTCATTTCAAGTGATTTATCACTAAATCATTCATCATGTCAAAAAAGTTTGTTCGTTAAATTGTTAATTTGAGCTAATGAAATCTTCAATAAATATTAAATAGATTGGTAACCATTGAACGATCCATGTGAGAACGACTCTGTCATATCCACGGCATTGATTACAACATGTGAATATATCTTCATACTAGTCCCTCTCTATCGTTTTCTTTTGTTTCATTGCCGGGGGTATACAAAATATAAGATTAGGATTTGTCTAGATTCTATATCAATTACTGATTTATAATTGATGCATATATCAAAACAAAACAAACATTCATGTCTTCTGAAAATCACCTTCACACATTTTTTGTTTTAAAGGAAAAAAAAGAGAAACTGTAAAGAAAAGATGTAAAAATAATAATTCATTTGGCTTCGCCCGGGTTCGAACCGGAGACCTTTAGTGTGTTAGACTGACGTGATAACCAACTACACCACGAAACCTTCATGCGGCAAAGTAAAATAATATATTCTTTTGGTCTCATCTATAACAAAACGAAATTAGAATCGTCTGCTTATTATTCTTCTCCCATTTTAAGTTTTGCTTAATGAGTATATGTTTTGAGCCTACTCATTGGAATTATCTCTTTAGATGGAGACTGTTGTTTCAACGGTAAATAGCACTTTTACACAAACAAGATTCTATTGGATTAATAAGGAGATTATAAACCAATAATTGAAGAAGACATGTGAGAAGAAAAGGGATATTCTTATGCAATAAGGAAATTTTACAATTATGGTTTAGTTAATTTAGCAAGTACATTTAATTTTTCTTCTTACCATTTAAGAAACTTTCCTAAAATAATATGTAAGCTCACGAGAGAACGAATTTATTGATAGAGTTTATTAAGGGTTCCTAGTTTTTCTTGCCACAAAATCTCTTTTTTTTTTTTGAATTTGTAATGTTAAATTAAAAACTCAAAGAAAAATCGTTTTTACAACTATGTGCAACACATGATTAAAATCAAAATTGAAGATCAAGAAAAACAGAGACAAACTTCAGAAACAGAGCTTCGGCCTTCTAGCTTCTTGCTTGAAACCAAATTTGGAGGCAGTTCTCATAGCGCCTGTCTCCGCTCATATGGATAGAAGAGATCTTGTTTCGAATGTGTTTATCTATCCAGCTTGTTAAATGATCCGCTGGGATCGGCTTCTCACCATGTCGTCGTCCGTTTCGTTCACGCCAAATAGTGTGCAGAGTGACGTGTAAAACATATCGAGCAAGGAAACTTATTTCTCTGTTCTGCCATGAGCTATTGATTGAGGTGATTATGTCTGACCAGATTGTGGAGAACCTGTCTTTGAATATGTTCTGCGCTAGAGCTTTCCAAATCCCAGCCGCATAAGGACAGGAGAAGAATAGATGGTCCCTGGTTTACCACAAAATCTCAACAAGCTTCATTCTCCTAACTCTTTTCTTTTTTAGTTGTAGCCTGCAGAGAGTAACGAAGTTTAACGATAACAATGGCGACGGCTTCAGTTGCTTTTAAGTCTAGGAAAGATCATAGGAAGCAAAAGGAATTAGAGGAAGCTCGTAAAGCCGGGCTTGCTCCGGCTGAGGTAGACGAGGGTGGAAAGGAAATCAATCTTCACATACCTAAGTATTTGACAATTCCTCCATTATATGCCAAGTCTGAAAAACCGAGCTTGAAGCATCAAAAGAATTGGAAAACTAAACCCGTTTCCACAACATCATATTATGACCGAGGTGCAAAGACTTATCAAGCCGAAAAGTATCGGAAAGGAGCGTGTCAAAACTGTGGTGCAATGACGCATGATGTGAAAACATGTATGGAAAGACCTCGTAAGGTTGGTGCAAAATACACAGACAAAAACATTGCACCTGATGAGAAAATCGAGAGTCTTGAATTTGACTATGATGGCAAAAGGGACCGATGGAATGGTTATGATCCTTCGTCTTATTGTCATGTGAGAGATCGTCATGAAGCAAAAGAGAATGCACGAGAGAAGTACCTGAACGAGCAACAACTAATTGCGAAACTAGAGGAGAAGAACATTGATGGAGAGGAAGAAGACTTAAGGGTTGATGAAGCCAAGATTGATGAGAGCATGCAGGTGGATTTTGCAAAGGTTAAAAAACGTGTTCGAACAACTGATGGTGGAAGCAAAGGAACTGTAAGGAATTTGCGTATCAGAGAAGATCCTGCAAAATACTTGTTGAACCTTGATGTTAACTCAGCTTATTATGATCCTAAATCTCGATCCATGCGTGAAGATCCGCTCCCATATACAGATCCAAATGAGAAATTTTGTTTGAGAGATAATCAATATAGAAACAGTGGTCAAGCTATAGAGTTCAAACAGCAAAACATGTATTCATGTGAAGCGTTTGACAAAGGACAGGACATACATATGCAAGCGGCTCCATCTCAAGCTGAGTTGTGTTATAAGAGGGTTAAGATTGCAAAGGAAAAACTGAATTCTCAGAGAAAGGACGCAATCATTGCAAAGTATGGGGATGCAGCTGCAAAAGATGACATTCCGATGGAGCTTTTGCTTGGACAAAGTAAGTTGATAAAGACTTCACAAGCCAACGGAATCAAACTCGTCCCTAATGTTTTTGTCAATTTGTGCTTCCTTGTTTTTGTCTTCATATCTTGAATGTCTTATATATACGTTGGTTGTTTCTTAATTTTTATGTAACCAACGTCAACTTCGAAGTCACAGTTATCTTGGAAACTGGCATGTGAATAATTATTAGCATACTAAGAAAAGATAGGAACAAGTTTGTACTGTATTCAATTACAAGCACCCTCAATAGAGTAATTAATGTGGAATCAAACATTAGATTAGGTAATTTTAACATCTTGTGATAAATGTAAAGGACTCTTATCTCCATCATAGCTTATTAGTGTAAACTGTAGAATCACTAACCTGCTAAACAAAATCAATGGCTTCTTGTCTTTCTCTTCTTGTTGCTATTATCCTCTGCTTCTCATCTCTCCAGTGTTCCAACGCCATCGGCAAAGGCTACCGTCTGATCTCCATGGAGAAGTCTCCCGATGATGGCAGCTTCATTGGCTATCTCCAAGTGAAGCAGAGTAACAAAATCTACGGCTCTGATATAACCATCCTTCGACTCTTCATCAACTACAGAGTTTTTAATCCTCTGCTTCGCAGCCCACATTATCCATCCATTCCTAACCGTTTTTTTTTTGTAGGCACGAGACGGATCATCGCCTTCGCGTTCACATTACAGACGCAAAGAAACAACGATGGGAAGTTCCGTACAATCTCCTCCGCCGGGAACAACCACCGAATGTAATCGGAAAATCAAGAAAATCTCCGGTTACGGTACAAGAAATATCCGGACCGGAGCTGATTTTAATCTTCACCGTAGATCCTTTCAGCTTCGCCGTAAGAAGAAGATCCAACGGCGAGACGATTTTCAACACTAGTAGCTCCGATGAGTCATTCGGAGAGATGGTGTTCAAGGACCAGTACCTCGAGATCTCAACTTCTTTACCTAAAGACGCGTCTCTATACGGATTTGGTGAAAACTCTCAAGCCAATGGAATCAAACTGGTTCCTAATGAGCCATACACTCTCTTCACTGAAGACGTCTCGGCGTTTAATCTCAACACTGATCTTTACGGGTCGCATCCGGTTTACATGGATTTGAGAAACGTTAGTGGTAAAGCCTATGCACACTCTGTTCTGCTTCTTAACAGTCATGGTATGGATGTGTTTTACAGAGGCGATTCCTTGACGTACAAGGTAATTGGAGGTGTTTTTGATTTCTATTTCTTCGCTGGACCGTCGCCTCTTAATGTCGTTGATCAATACACTTCGTTAATAGGACGGCCAGCGCCAATGCCGTACTGGTCTCTAGGTAATATATCTCACTTGTCTTAGTTTAACTGTAACTTATGTGGTTTCTTACTAATCTTTAACCTAATTTGTGCTCTAGGGTTTCACCAATGTAGATGGGGGTACCGTAATGTATCAGTTGTTAAAGATGTGGTGGATAATTACCAAAAGGCTAAGATCCCTCTTGATGTGATTTGGAACGATGCTGATTACATGGATGGTTACAAGGACTTCACTTTGGATCTTGTGAATTTTCCTCATGCTAAGCTATTGAGTTTCTTGGATAGAATCCATAAGATGGGAATGAAGTATGTTGTGATAAAAGATCCTGGTATTGGTGTCAACGCGAGTTACGGTGTATACCAAAGAGGCATGGCTAGTGATGTGTTCATTAAATATGAAGGAAAGCCTTTCTTGGCTCAAGTGTGGCCTGGTCCAGTTTACTTCCCTGATTTCCTTAACCCGAAAACGGTTTCTTGGTGGGGCGATGAAATTCGACGTTTCCATGAGTTAGTACCCATTGATGGTCTTTGGATCGACATGAATGAGGTCTCTAATTTCTGCTCTGGATTGTGCATATAATCCCGGAGGGAAAACAGTGTCCGAGTGGGGGAGAACCTGGTGTAACGTGTTGCTTGGACTGCAAGAATATAACCAATACAAGCTGGGATGATCCACCATTCCACCTTACAAGATCAATGCTACTGGACACAAAGCTTCTCTAGGGTTCAAGACTATTCCCACAAGTGCTTATCACTACAATGGTGTTCGTGAGTACGACGCTCACAGCATCTACGGGTTCTCTGAGGCCATAGCGACCCACAAGGCCTTGCTTGCTGTCCAAGGCAAACGTCCATTTATATTGTCACGGTCCACTTTTGTTGGTTCAGGTCAATATGCTGCTCACTGGACTGGAGATAACCAAGGAACATGGCAGAGCTTGCAAGTATCTATCTCAACGATGTTGAATTTTGGAATTTTTGGAGTTCCTATGGTTGGTTCAGATATATGTGGATTCTTTCCTCCAACACCAGAAGAACTCTGCAACCGTTGGATTGAAGTTGGTGCGTTTTACCCCTTTTCAAGAGATCACGCTGATTACTACGCTCCAAGAAAAGAGCTTTACCAATGGGGAACAGTAGCAGAGTCAGCTCGTAACGCTCTTGGGATGAGATACAAACTCCTTCCTTTTCTCTACACTCTCAACTACGAAGCCCATATGAGTGGTGCACCAATCGCTAGACCGCTCTTCTTCTCTTTCCCTGAGTTCACTGAATGCTACGGTTTGAGCAAACAGTTCTTGCTCGGAAGCAGCTTAATGATATCGCCGGTTCTTGAACAAGGTAAAACCCAAGTTGAAGCACTGTTCCCACCAGGTTCTTGGTACCACATGTTTGACATGACTCAGGTCGTTGTTTCAAAGAACGGGAGGCTTTTCACCCTCCCCGCTCCGTTTAACGTTGTGAACGTGCATCTTTACCAGAACGCGATACTACCCATGCAACAAGGTGGGTAGATTTCTAAAGAAGCAAGAACGACGCCGTTTAGTCTAGTCGTCGCTTTCCCGGCGGGAGCATCAGAGGGATACGCCTCCGGGAAACTCTTTCTTGATGATGATGAGCTTCCGGAGATGAAACTTGGAAACGGGAAGTCAACGTACATTGACTTCTACGCATCGGTTGGAAATGAGAGTGTGAAGATATGGTCGCAAGTGAAAGAAGGTCAGTTTGCGTTGAGCCAAGGTTTGGTGATTGAGAAAGTGATTGTTTTGGGACTTAAAGGAACATGGAAAGTTTCTGAAATACTTCTTAATGGAAGTTCAATCTCCAATGAGACCAAGACGATTGAGGTAAGCTCCAAGGAGCAGATGTATGTGGTGGGTTCTGAAGATGAAGGAGAGAGTAAAAGCTTCATGGTTGAGCTTAAGGGCCTTGAGATGCTAGTGGGTAAGGACTTCAACATATCTTGGAAAATGGCTAGTACTAATGTACTATCAATGGCAGGAAATGAGGTTATCGCGCGCTAAGAAATAAAATTGTCCCCAAAAGAGAGAGAATATATGATTTGGAAAATAAATGATCAGATTTCCTGTTGAAAACGTGATCAAAGCCTAACACATTCTTGTCTCGTAAGATCAATATCAATACAATAACATATATCAGTAAATCAAACACATTGTCTATACTAACTTAACAAGTAACTTCAACACTAATCACCTTAATCAGTTAGAAAAACAGAGACTGTAAACAAAAGATAATGACAAAAAAGAGTAATAATATAAAGATAATGGCTTCGCCCGGGTTCGAACCGGAGACCTTCAGTGTGTTAGACTGACGTGATAACCAACTACACCACGAAACCTTTTTAACAACTAAACATCACTAGTTTATATAGATCAAACTGACATAAAAATAAATAAATTAAGTTACTTAAAAATATTTACTTTCAGATAACATTAAGTGACTTTGAATCCCAAAACAACCACACAAATCTTGGCAATAAATCTGACGAAGGGCATAACGTAGAAGTTGATTACTATTGCCTATGAGAAACTATACCTAGTTGTCATTTGTGCCTCATAATATGGAACATATGTGCCCTTATTGCGAAAACTACTTAATTATTTGAGATTTCTTCAAAATTTAGCTAAAGCTACAATTTCCTACCCATTTCTTGCTATCCTGAATTATTTGATGTGTGTGGGATTCCATGATTGTTTGCATCGTAAGCATAATCTTTAGCTCGTAGCTATCCAACACCGAGATGGATACGAAGACTAAAAACAAGGACAAAATGGTTACATACTACGACTAATTATAAACAGAAAAAAATTTAAAATATGGGTGAACAAAAAAGATATGGAGATTTATTCAGATAGAGTACAAATTAGGTGTAATTACTAGAACCAGACAGAACTTTTTTATATTACTGTCATATTTTAGTTTTCTTTTTATACAGTAAAATATGATATATATAAACTAAAACCCTAAACCAAACGTGGGCCTGATTGGGCTTCAATTAAAATATGGTATATGGAGCCTGTTGGTAAAAAACGTCGCACACAAGAAACAACCAAAGGAACAACTATGGATAAAATGCTATGCATAATACATTACATCTGAATTCTTCTTTTTTATTAATCAAATTAAGAAACCGATACTGGTGTGCTGATTGTGACTTATGTCTATTCTAAGTTTACTTCTGCTCTGTTACCAATAACGGTATAGCAGAGATTAAGAGATATGTTGTGCCTATGGTGCGACATATGCGAGGAAAAACAAAATTCAAGAAGATGGTTCTACAAATTGAAAAAAAAAGAAGAAGATGGTTCTACACATGCTGATTGTGGTGTCACAATGCACATAAAATGTGTACTCTGGAGAATTTGGTGTATACTTTAAAAATAACCTTATCTTTTGTTTGACCTAGCTCATTGGAATTTGGAACTATCTTTTAAGTCTGGAGTTGGTTCAACGGAAAATGCGTAGCTTAAACAAAACCAGGTTTGGTTTCAAAGTTGTGATATTATTGTTGGAAGTGAGAATCCTAGATTAAATCATACAAGAAGAAAAGCTTGGTGTGAAGAAGAAGATGAAGAACAGAGGAAGAAGCAACGGAAGAAGAAGACGATGTCGGAGAAGAGACGTCGTGAAGAGAAGAAAGTTAACAAACTAAATGGGTTTGTGTTTTGTGTGTTGGGCCATAAGTGATGAGATAAGGCCCATACGAATAAGTGTTTTGTTGTTGTCTAGTTAAGGTCCAACATAACGAATAAGTGTTGTGTTGTTACTTGTTAGTCTAAGATAGAGTCATGTTGTGTAAGAGTGAATTAAGGAGTTAGGAGTTCCAACATAGTAGAGTGGCTGATGTAAGTCTTAGGACAGTGATGTGGTCTAGAGTCTAAGTGTGTGTAGTGTAGCAAGTGGAGAAAAACCACTATATGTATGTGTGTGTTTATGTTGTGTAAGATTATCCAAGATATTAACAATGTAGTCTTAAAAGTAAATGTGTTCTTGTTCTTTCTCTCTAGAACAAGTAAACCAAAAACAGAACAAGAGATAGAGAGAATGTGAGAATCACAACAATTATACATATAGTTGTTCCTTTGGTTGTTTCTTGGGTGCTACGTTTTTATGTGTCTTCCAAGTCTTCTTGAGGCCATGTCTTTTGTTAGTGTAACACTATTGTGATCAAGTATTAAAATACATATTATTCTCCAACAAATGGACCAAAGACATAGGGGTTTAATTTGGTTGGGGTTCACGGCAAACCCAATTTGATACTAACCCGATCTAAACCGATCCGGTTATTATTTCTGACCAAGACATTTGTACTTGTGAGATTCACTAATTTTGATATTGCGTCGTGTTCAAAGGATACTAAACAAGCATCGAGAAACTGAAATTACTAAAAGTTTGCAACAACACCTTCAACAATCACGAAATTGCAACAACAACCTTCAATTCTTTAATTTTTTCGAAGTTAACACCAAATCCTGAAAATTAACATCCTAATAAACGTAGAAACACAAAAAACAACAATCAAAAACCCTAGCCGCCGAATCCGTAGAGAGTTCTTCCTTGTCTCTTAAGAGCATAAACAACATCCATAGCAGTCACCGTCTTCCTCCGAGCGTGCTCAGTGTAAGTAACGGCGTCACGGATAACATTCTCCAAAAAGATCTTGAGAACGCCACGTGTCTCTTCGTAGATCAGACCACTAATACGTTTAACACCACCTCTACGAGCCAATCTCCGAATCGCCGGTTTAGTGATTCCTTGGATGTTGTCTCTCAGAACCTTCCTATGACGTTTGGCTCCACCTTTGCCCAAACCTTTGCCTCCCTTTCCACGACCTGACATTTTCTAAAGGAACTTGAATTTTTCTTCGGAAATTTTTCGATTTGAAGATTTAATTGAGATTGAGATGATTTGAGAATTTTGTTAAGAGGAGATGTCATTTATATACAAGATGGATCTAATTGATTTGAACCATCAGATGTGTTTTTAGATCTAACGGTTGCAGATAACGATCCGGGTGAACAATGAGATTACTTATTAGCCGTTGATTTAATTTTATCGACGCTTAATATTGTCGATCCCCGTGATGCCTGTAAGTGAAAGTTTATGAAATTTTCAAATAAGCGCCACGGATTGAGGAATATAGCGCCAAATTCTTTTCACCGTTACTAACGAAATTAAATCATCATAGAACAAAAAATTTCGTTATAACATTTCACATATATATATTACGAACGGGTAATATTCATATTTAACACAAGTAAATAAAACAAAATTATTTCACAATGGTTAACTAATAACATAAAGTTATACATCGAAAGGTTTGGTTTATGTCACATTAGAGAAGATCCACGTATATACTATCTTGCCTTAGGCTTCACATCAGTATCAAAGGTCACAGTCACATTAAGCTGATCCGAGCTATGACCAGAGTCCATGTTTTGATTATTCCTACTTATCCTCGTGTTTTCAGATGCAAGACACTCTTTAAGATTGATGATTACTTGAGACATGTTTGGTCGTTTGACTGAAGAAGGATTTGCGCATGACATTGCTACTTCAAGAGCTCTCCAGACAGAGTGGGTGTCATAGTTTCCGTGAAGTTTAGGATCCACAATTTGACTAGTATCTCCTTTCTTGATCACAAATGTAACCCATTCTGCTATGTTAGGGTTTTCACGGGTTTGATCAATCACTCGTTGGTTTGTGATAATCTCTAGTAACAAGATCCCGAAACTGTAGACATCACTCTTCTCGGATAACTCACTTGTTAAGTAATATCTGTAAAGGCAAGAAAATGGAGTGTGATTCATATTTAATCTACAATTCTCTAACCACTTGAAACAAATGTAACATATTTAGACCATGATGCAAAATGATTAAAATGCTTACTCGGGATCAAGGTATCCTAGAGTACCAACAACAACTGTTGAAACTTGAGGTTGATCGCCTCCAACTTGAAACGATCTAGAGAGTCCAAAATCCGAAATTTTGGCCTTGAACTCTTCATCCAATAATATATTTATACTTTTGACATCTCTATGCACCATTGCTGGTTTGCATCTAGTATGCAAGTATTATAATCCTAATGCAGCTTCGCTAGCTATTTGCAATCTGGTATCCCAATTTAAAACAGAGCCACCATGTTTCCTACATATCAAAAGATTTTTATTATCAAGTTTAGATCAAGATGAAGTCATGATTTATATGGGAGGATATTGAACTAATTACTATAATATAATTAAACTTAAAAAGAGTATTAAACCATTGCTGGGTTTCGATTGGTGACAAAGCATCGACTTCTTATATGTACTAAAATTTCATGTACAGCATTTTAAAATATAAATGTAACTAGATCATACAGTACGGGCATTAATATTGTATAAATTAAATTGTATATTTTGTTTGAATTACATAAAAAATAGTATAATATAAAAGTGATATCATAATATTTTTCAATGTTTTTACTATTTGCATATAATGCTGCATTGGATTGACTTTGTTTAAAAATATTATTTTTATAATAAATACAACATATGTAGTTTTAAGTAAATGTGTAAAAATTTTATACAAGTTGTTTTGGTAAGAAACATGTTTTCTTTGTATTAGATGATCTAATTTTTGGCCTAACTTAGAATTCGTCTTTGTATAGTATTTTGGTTATATTTGTGGACCTAATTGGGGCCTATATTAGATTATCTTTGATAGAGCTGACGAAAAAACGGATCCGATAACCAACCCAATATCCGAACCAAAAAACCGGGTTAGGGCGGGTTAAAATTTTAGGAAATTCCTTATTGGGTAGAGTTTTAGTAAACCCGTGGATATCCGACTGGTCCAGAAATTACCCGTTACCCAAAAAGAGTATTCAAAAACCCAAACATTAATTTAATATCCAAAATATTAATTATATTTAATCGTAATATTATCTAATTATCTAGGATTATAATTATAAATCTAAATATGTCAATTAATTTTGGACCTAAATATCCAAAACAACTAAACTATTCAAAAATTATATGTTATGTTTGTCAAAATTTAGTAAAATATATTCAAATATAATTAAATTTATTAAAACTTAAAAAATTTAAAAGTTTTTTTTGTTTGGAGACCCGCTATCTACATACAAATTTCCTGTTTCTATTTTTTTTTGGGTATTTTTAGGGTCTGAAACTTTTTATCCAAACTGACCCAAACCCAACTGGATCCGACCCTAACCAGAACCGAATATTTAGAATTATTCTATTGGGTAGTAAATCATATACCCATTAATCCCAAACCCGAACGAGTTCTACCCGAACTCGAATGGGTTACTCATATGCCCAACCCTATTCTCTGATTTAATTATCTAAAAGCTCCCAAAAAAACATATGTTTTGCTGACTACTTTTTCTTCAAAAAATTTCACATCCTCTTCTGCCAAAATCATTTCATAAGACATCCCAAAACCCTTGATTCCATGAATGAAGAATCCTAATTTGAATATACCAAGAGGTTTTGAAAGGTTTTAAGTTTTTGATAGGTGTGTATGTGAGAAGGTACAGACATAGTGATGGTAATCTGCTTATTTATAATTTTAACTTGCAGTATACCGCATGTAGACTTATATTTTAGTTAAACTAAAAACTTTTATTGTAAAGATGATTATAAATATATGATATTATTTTATTTGATTTTAAATGTATAGTAAACTGCGAGTTGTATATGTTTTGTTGATATTATTTATATTGTTTAGTGTTTAAAATTATACACTTGTATTTTGATTGTTAATTTTAGAGTTTCACCTCTAGTATACCATCTTGTATTAATATCGATTTAAACCCGTCAATTCTAGGATTTTCCAGCTTGTATTGAAAATTGAATCACATCATACACATAAAAAAATCTAATATGTTATTAATTATTGTAGTATATAAGATTATAAATTTTTAAAATAATATATATGAAATTGAATATAAATATTCAAATTATGACCCAGTACTCAGTAGAAAATTTTCTTAAATCTATTTTTGACCCGTTATAATATTTTTTCATGTATTGAACAGTTTATATTCGTTTTAAAAAATTCAAATTATGGCATATGCGAAAAAACTCTAATTATTTTTTTATAACGATGATATTATTTTTTCGCAAAAATAGAATCATATAAAGATGAGAGATGAACTATAATAATTAATAAAAAAAATAATATGATAATTTAGATATCAAATCTAATTTGTTGATTTTAATTGGTTACTTTTTTGGAAATTGATAATGTATTTTGTTTTTTAGTTAAATTTAATTAATTAAATTAGTATTTGATTTTTTAATTTTTAAAGAATTGAATTAATTTACTCTTTAAATTTTATTTCTAATGGCATACCTATGTTTAAAATTGAATTAATTTACTCTTTAAATTTTATTTCTAATGGCATACCTATGTAATTACTTACAAAAAATAAGGTTACATTTTAAATGTACTTCCCAAATAATATAGTAGGATAAGAGATTTTACTATATTTTTTAATAAGTATAATCAATCGTGTTTAGTAGTTATTATGTGTAAAACTATAATTTTACTGTGGAATTACAATTAAATTAGTCAGGCTAACTAGACCGATTTGAAACTTGTTATACATATGATGAGTTCTTTTTTTTTTTTTTTTTTTTGAACAAAACATATGATGATTTCTAAAGATAGAAGAATATTAATTAAGCTTTGGCTTATTCTAGAAGACCTTTACTTTGTTTATGGTTGCCTCGAATGTAAATATATATATATATATATATATATATATAAGATCATTTTGGTAGGTCTTTCCTCTATAGTAATCTTCTTTTTTTTTTTTGTTGCTAAGATTGTAAATATTCATTTTACAATAAAATTTAAGGTTACACAAAAAACATAACCCTTATGTAGCTATTAACAAACTGGCCATTTTGGCACTCATGTATAGTGCCTACAACATTAGTAGACACGGTCCTGCTTCCATAAATCTATTTTGACATCAGTTTGTATCCTCATTGTCATCATTGTTTACTAACGAGATTAAAAAAGAAAAGAAAACTTGGACATTGTTGGATAATAATATTTCTTCTACATATTGATCTCGCTTTGATCCTAGCCAATAGATCAACACATTTGTTACTCTCGATAATCACTAGCTCCTGTGTGTTTTAATGTAATGGTGAAGGTTAGGGTTTTCTATGTTTCCTTTCAAAGTGTAGTACTATAGTTTCAAATAGGTAGCACATACTAAAATCCCAAAGATTAATGCACTATATTTAACCTCTTCTGCATCAACTCCATTTGAGTCGGTATAATCCATCCAAAAACAATCATATCTTGCGCTGTCCATATCCGAAATTATGTGAAGCGTCATAATTAGACTTCATCCACCCTTCTGTCGGCATCCTCCATGGCATTGATTTGGAGCTTCATAAACATATTTAATATTGGTTTGTATTAAATATTTATGAAAATCCATAGACACAAGGATAGAGAGGTTGAAATTAGAGAGATCTTACGATTCTTTTTATTTAAGCAACATACTAGTATCTATGTTACTTTTATTTATTTATCATTCTTTTCTTTTTCTTTTGGAGCTATAGCAACCTACCAATAGTATTTAATTTATTCAGAGCGTTCGTAAGAATATGTTTGATAAATATGTTCACGAAGTTTCTTTCGTGGTTGAGAAAATTTATAGCAAGATGAATTATACGTACATTGTTCAACTCATAATGATAATTTTGTTTTTAGATCTAGTAGTATAGTATGGGTTATTATCCGTACTACAATATGGGTTAAACTTATAGCTATATCATCATCCGTACTACAATATGAGTTAAATTTTATTTATTACAAAATTTATATATTATATATTTTAGAATAAAATTGTGATATATTATAATAGTAATTGAAAAATATAATTAGACCTACCAAATAATGTAATACATTATCATTTTTTTATATTATATTATTATATGCAATGATAGAAGATTTAAAAGTATTGACTTTAATGATACTTTAATTTTTGCTTTCTTTTTATTATTTTCATATGAATACTCTTAAAATTTTATCCAGTTTATATCAATTCTATATATTTAATCATGAGCCTATAATAATGTTGTTAGAGTATTATATCTGGAGAATATATAAAACCATAAATAGTTTATTTATAATTAAGTTGAACAATTTTCAAATCATCCAAGACACATCATTTCTCTAATATTGATATATGCAATGACAAAAAATCCAAAAGTGTTGACTTCAATGACATTCAATTTTTGCTATCTTTTTATTTTTTTGTACGAATACTCTTCAGATCTTTTTTAGTTGATGTCAATCCAAACTTTAATCATGAGTCTATCACAATGTTATTGAAGTACATAAAACAAGAAAAAGTACATAAAACTTTAATCATGAGTCTATCACAATGTTATGACAAAAAAAAATTTTGTTAATTGTTTTCGGATCAGTATATCAAATTTGACTCTTTTTCTTAAGGAATTGTGGGATGTAGAAAATGTTCACATCCATAAGGAATTGAGGTTGAAAACGGTTCTTGACAATGTGAAACAAACTATGGCTCAATGTGGGTTCTACATCCGGTCCGTATGCTTATGCCCGGAAAAAGTTCTTCACAGAAAACAAACCCCTTATTAAACGTCTTCATCGATCAGACGTGAACATAACTGAATCACAAGAATACCCAAAGAAATATCCAGGTAAGACCACGTTATAATTATCATAGTTGTATTTCAGTTGATCACTAAGAAAGCATATTATGAAGAATATAACTAAGTCGTTTAGCTTATGCTTGGTCTGAATAAGTCATCCTAAGTTGTAGTAGTCAATGCACGTTTGATTAAGAGTCTCTTTTGTTATAAGATCCACTTGAATAGGTCATCTAGTTGAGTCTTGTAAAAGTCTTTCTAAGAATAAAATCATAGAGCTTGGTTCCTTTGTTTTGTTTTAACGATTAGCAGATAACTGATTATTGTCACAATTATGAATTGAAAAACGTCTCTGCTTAGTTTGTTTAAATACTTATTTCAGTGAACAGAGCTCTAATCTAAGATTTGATCGTGAATTCTCAGACTTGACTATGATGCAAAGACTCTCAGAATGACCCTCCTGCTGCCATTCTGCTCCTAACCTCGGACTTCTTTAAAATGGTCCAAAACCTATCTCGAGAACAATATGGGTTTGTGATCTGGGTTGTTGGAAACAATTCTATCCCTGAAGAAATCCGCAGTCTCACAACCTTTTTGTCATGGGAGAATCTTGGGACATGTTTACTTCTTGATCCAAACGCGCACGTAGGATCTCTATGCTGCAGCCACCGCCGAGTCCTCCTCGTCGAAGAGTTTCTCAACCTATTCCTAGGCGTGCCGATCTCCTAGTCCCGATAATTAATCAATCCTTAATTTTTGTCAATATTTCTATTTTAGTTCTAAAGTTTCTCCAGTTTATAAATCTGGTACTTTCTCTAATTTATTAGGTTTTTGGGATCTTACTTGTCTTGGGGTATCTTGGATTTCGATCTCTTCGTCCAATCCAATGCACTTAATGGAGGAGTCATCGATATGCTTCGAAGATTCGGTGTTGAGGTTCATATCTCACAACCGCCTACGAAGACCAAGAAGAGATCCAATGCAAACCGCAAAGGTTTTCCCGATATTGAATTGGGGAAGGCTATGCATTCAAGGGCATTGGAGCGTAATCCAAGCCCAATGCTCCTAATTTCCTCAGATTCTCGTCTTCACACCGACGTCTCACATATCACGAGTCTCGCATTTGAGATAATCTTGTTTCACACCAAAAAGGCTCCCAAAGATCTCAAGGATTTAGCAACAAAACGTGTACTATGGTTTGATGGTGTGTCAAAACTGACTGAGGTAAGAATCTGACTTGTTTGCTTATTGTTCATATGTTTGATTTATAATTTTTGTTTTGATAAAACATTATAAGAATATTAAGAAATTAAAGAAATAAATATTCCAAGTTAGTAATTAGATCTTTTATTATCAAAAGTCAGACAATTAAAGAGTAGCTTCATATGCTACTAGTTCTTAATCTTTTTTTTTTTTTGTCAACTGCTAGTTCTTAATCATTTTGTCAATATCAGATATTGATTTATATCCAACTTCGCTAATACGCCAAAAAAAAATGTCCTACCGTTTTTGCTGATAGATTGAAAACAAGAGAACAAAAAATAAAATTTTGTCTTTTCTTAGTATCTTTTTTTCTGCGGTCACGAAAAATGGCGAAACCTGAAGAAGAAGAAGAGAGATTGAGAATGAGAAGCTTCGTTGAGGAAGAAAAAGAGCATGATGAATTGAAGAAACTAGCAAAATCATTTCTAGTTTTAAGCTTCTCAGTAATGTTAGCTCATCTCCCAAACGACGCAATCTCTCTTGTCCCGAGATTAACATCTCAAGTCACCGAGCTAAAACGGCGACTCGCGACGGCGGAGGAACAAGTCCGTCAGATGAAATCTCGGCGCGTGGAAGATTCGAAAGCTAACGCGCGTGTGGTCGAGATCTTTGCTAGTCATAGAAACGCTTGGCAAGAAGAAGAGAAACGATTGTTGAATCGGATTCATGAAATTGAAGAAGAAAGAGAAGATTTCATGAATAGGATTAGTGAATTGGAGAGGGAAGTGAGTGAGAGAGATGAAATGATTGGGTTTATGTCTCGAAGAGAGATTGAGGAAGAAGATGATGATGATGGACAAGGAGATGAGTCCAGTGAACGTTATGCTGTGGATCATCTCACTCTATCTTCATCACCATCACCTAATGCTTATGGCAATTTTAATCCTTTCCAGGTTTTGATTTTGATTTTCTTAATTATGAGAGTGAAGAATTTGTGTGTTTGGTTTTTCAAGTTTTGCTTCTGTTTTTGTAGGATTTACAATATGAATCTTTGGAATCTGTGTATCGTATGAAGCATTTTGTGCCAAGGTAATAGAGAGTTTTTGAATTGAGAATGTGTGATTGTGATTGTGATGATGAGTGATGTATAATAGCTTGTCTTTGATTGCATAGAAGGGAATCACCATGGAAGATTGATAGTGAAGGGACGGGTGTATCTGCGAAACTGAGGTTGCTTGAAGAGGAATTACTGAATCTTGAGAAAGTTTGTCGTCCTAGTGACATATCGAAAGTTCCGTCTTTGTTGAAAAAACAGGCTAAGAGGTATCAAGCTCTTTCAGGGAAGATCGATGATCTATGTAGAAGAATGGTTAGTCTCTATGAGTGATTTGCTTACAAGTTACAACACATTCTTGAGTTACTCCTTACACCTTTCATGGAATTTATGTTTTCAGCAGAGTAGTGATCCGTGCGATGCTACATTAGGACCTGAGTTCAGGACGCAAAGACAAAACGAGTTTCTGCTCGAGTGTTTCAGACTTCAGCAACGGGCATCGGAGACAGGGCAGAAGCTAGTTTCATTGCAGACGGAAATCACCAGGAGTAATCAAGGAGATCAGTTAAGCCAAGCCAAGATGAACACAGGGAGGTCATTGGATTTGATCAAGAACAACTTGAAAGAAGTTCAGAGAAACTTGGAGATTTGGCTGGCTAGAATTATTGGAGATCTTGAAGGTATACTTGCTAGAGACGGGGCTTCACGTGTAAGAGAATTCTACGTTGCTCGATACCCTTTTGTTCAGTAGAATCAGAAATCTCTCTATCACTTAAGACTAACTCGCCATTTTTTTTTTGTTTCTGTTGCCTTATGTATGTGTGTCTGTAACTGTGTTAACCTGCTAAAGATCAGTGTAGAAGTCTAGGTTTGATCTGATAAATAAGCAAGTTGTGTTATATTATTAATCATTCCAAATGTTGTGGGGTCAAATGTGAAAAATGTCAGGTATGTTTGTTAGTCGCAATGAATTTTAAAAAGCAGATTAGAATCTCAAGCCACAATGAGATAATGTTCACATATATGATATATACTATGCAACATTGTTTTGCTGGAATATGATATTTAGGGATCTTCTGACTTGAGAGACATGTAAATCTCTAAACAGCTCACTACATTCCAATAGCAGATGAACAGAGAACAATGTATCTAACCTATACCGAAAAGTCAAATGGGATCTAATACATCATCCATTGGCCATGGTTTTGCTCTGAGTTTATGAGCTGTTTGGAGAAGATAATAATAGTTCACGATCATGACCTAGACGGATTCTGGTTGGTAGAGGTCTAGCTATCAGTCCTTCAGTGACCCAACCTACTGATTCGCTGTCTTCTTTGGCGTGTTCAAACTCTCGTCGCACATAATCTAAAGAAATGTGAAGGCGACCACCGGGTTTGCAGTCTGAGTAAGTGCTTGCGGGTTCGATCCCAGCATTCTTCTCTAGCCAGTAGAGGTAGTTCACTTGAAACAATGACCTGAGCATGTCTTGTGGAGTTGAGCTTTCCTTGAGCATCACCTGACAATTACAAGAGGAGATAGAATGGTGAGAGATTCCGCTGGGTAATAATAATTATGAGAAGGTTTATCATTGCTTACGCAGAATCTTCCTTTGTGTTCTGTAAGGATGTAGCCTTCATTGCGATATAGATCAAACAGTGCTATTGCTTCTTCCTTGTTGTGGATAACATCGCTGAGCTTTGACCCTAGTTGAAGCCGTTCCTCTATGTCTGCGGCTGCTGCTTTTGCTTCTGATGATAAGACAAAATCTTGCAGCTGAATAGAGCAGATACTAAGAATCAATCAATCAGGTCATCAAGTATTGTTTTGTTCATCCGAGAAAG
The DNA here is from genome assembly GCF_000001735.4 of Arabidopsis thaliana. Taxonomy (NCBI): domain Eukaryota; kingdom Viridiplantae; phylum Streptophyta; class Magnoliopsida; order Brassicales; family Brassicaceae; genus Arabidopsis; species Arabidopsis thaliana. The sequence continues at coordinate 16,873,475 of NC_003074.8, read as the reverse complement.
TTTTTAGATTTTAAACTAGTTGATAAGAGATCTCAGAGTGTATAATAAGGTGAATGAACACTTTTACCTTTTCTGGAGATTTCATGTTTGAAAACCGAACTGTTGGGAAGAGCGGTTCTTCATCGTTGACCTCCTTGATTAGAGGAGCTTGGCCGCTGATTAGATATTCACTAAAAACCAAACCTGCAAAATAAACAGAGATGTTATTTTCGTCTTGTAAGACGATTTGAATGAATTGGACGTCTGCAGGAGTGGGATTTACTTGCACGGTATGGGTTTAGAGTCCGGAGCTGGATACACTGGTAAGATTTGAGATTGGTATACATATGGATTGTAGTCACAACTCCAAATGCAGCAAGGGCAAGACTTGTAGAGGTTCCTATGCAATTGGCAACCACTATTCCTAGCAGAATACCCACTGACTTGCTCACCATTCCTTGAGCTTCACCCTTGGCAATTACCTACAAAAGAAGTTGTTGATGCATACACTAGAGACCCAGAATAGTTGAGAAAAACAAATAGCTGTTGATAAGTGATCAAGACTAAGGCCATATAAAAATTATTGTAGACCTCAGCAAAGTTCCTTTGAGAAGCAAAGCCAGCATTGAAGCAACTTCTAGTAGCAGCCTGCAGACAAGTAAATGATAAGTTCAATAGAAAATACTAAACTATAACAAATGCTGCACTTAGAGCTATGCAAATAGAGCTTTCAGAGACAAGAACAGAACCTGAATCAATGCAGCAGCAGATCGACCAGCACCAGCAGCAGCACCGATCATAACGAAAAACTGAGGGAAGACTGGCGTAAGCATCTCCATACCAAAAGCAGCGTTTTCAAGAAGATCAGCAAATAGCCTCCATCCTTTGGGATGAACATCGAAATGTCGTCCGTATTTCGACAACATTATCTTACTAAGATACCCAATTCCATCTTTAAGCACCCAATTGATAGCTGCAGCTGTAGGAATTGCTCCTTTACCTAACCCAACTGCATAAAGCAAAGACTACCAACACAATATAATGAACACCAAGTGTTTGTGAAAATGCCTAAGAGAGATGATAAGCTCAGTCGTCTACCTGAGTGGCAAGAACGCCGCTGATTTGACTAGCAATACCTTGAACACCTCTCCAGAGAGAGTAATCGAGGTAATCAGAAGTTACACTATTGGGAAAACCTTCAGGAAGAAGGAATTGAGTGAGAAGGTTTCTACATTGAGCTAGGAGATTCTCAGGAGTTAGAGAAGATGATAATTCAAAAGCAGATTCTTCAGAGACGAACTCATCTTTGACAAAATCGGGAACTAGTCTCTTCCTTTTACTTCCTCTCACTTCCCAAACCGTCTCTTTCACAGCATCTCCATTACTATCCGAATTTTGATCTTTAGCTATGGCGGACGCAGCTGATAATCGGAAATGGAAGAAGCAAGACAAGCCCAATAAAAGAAAGCAGAGGTATCTCAAATCGAAAGAAGAATCATCAGAGTTATCGCCGCCGCCGTCTCCTCCGCCACCGCCGCCATTTCCGTTATCATTATTACCGTTACTTCCACCCAAGTCTGCACTAAACACTGAAGCCAAGCAATTTCTCGTCGCGAGTGATTGTTTACTGAAATGATCATTTACATTAGCGACTAATCGGACGCATCGGGAAAACGAAGAACCCGATGGCTGCCGGAGTGATTGCCGTGGGAGAAATAAACGCTGCCGGGAAGAAACATCACTCCACCGCCGTGAAGCGACGACGGAAGCGTCACCAGAAAGTAGATAAGAACAACTCATCTTCTTCTTCCTCTTCGAAACAAGTTTATTTCAAAAATCCTATTTTTATAACAAAAACAGTTTTTTTTCTTTTTTTCTTTAAATATAAATTAGGGTTCTTGGTTATGTGTTAAAACCCCCAAATTTTTTGTCCCGCCAATTTTTTTTCGTCAATGGCTAAAGAGATAGAGAATTTATGGAGAGAAGTGAGAGAATTGAGCTTAGGAACTAAAATCGATCGTTTTGATTCTCAACCGTCTCCGGTGAAGTTTCTCCGAAACTACGTGTCTCAGAGCAAGCCTTGTGTAATCTCCAAAGCTATTACTCATTGGCCGGCGTTAAAACTCTGGTCAGATCCGGCTTACCTCACCGGAGCTTTGTCAGATGACGTTGTCTCGCTACATCTCACTCCTAACGGCTGCGCAGACGCCGTCACCGGAGATAGTGATCTTTGTTTCGCTTCGGCTCATGTTGAGAAAGTTCTGTTCCCGGAGGCTCTTAAGGTTGTTCAATCGTCGTGTAAAGGACTGAAGGTTGGGTATTTGCAACAGCAAAACGATTGTTTTAGAACGGAGTATTCGACGGTTGCGTTAGACTGCGACGGTGATATTGAGTGGGCTACGGAGGCATTTGGTTGTTCGCCGGAAGCTGTGAACCTTTGGATTGGTACTGATGACTCCGTGACTTCATTTCATAAAGATCACTATGAGAATCTTTACGCTGTTGTTTCAGGGGAGAAACATTTCCTTCTTCTTCCTCCGACTGATGTTCACCGTCTCTATATCGAACAGTATCCGGCAGCTAATTACTCTTACCACCGAGTCTGTGAGATTTTTAGATTAATAAGTTTCAATGAGTTTGGTTTCTTGTTAAGTGATGTTGAATGAGATAAAGTTTGAATCGTTATAGGATACTGATGCGTTCAAGCTTGAGGTTGAGGAGCCGGTTAGGCATGTACCTTGGTCTAGTGTTGATCCATACCCTTCGCCAGAGAAGGAAGCAAGCGAGAGATTGAAATTTCCGTTGTTCTTTGATGGCCCGAAGCCGTTTCATTGTACTGTCAAGGCTGGCGAGGTTCTTTACCTGTAAGAATTTAAATCCCATAGCTCCACAGATTGAAAATTCTCAGAAACTTTTTGGCTTAATTTGGATCACTAATGTATCTACTTCAGTCTTACCTTTGCTTTATAAGAAACAAAGATTAGAAATGGGTGATAGACCTACTACACAATTGGATTTTCTAGTCATGATTCTGACTCAGAATGGTTCTGAATTTTGCAGGCCAAGCATGTGGTTTCACCATGTTAGTCAAACCCCAGGAGATGGAGGTTATACCATTGCAGTGAACTATTGTAAGAGTTTTAGTTTTGCTTCCATCATCTGTTTGTCTTCAGTGGCAAGCCAGTATTTTTCGGCTCTCCTTGCCTCTAATAAGCTATGTATGCATCTAATTTGCAGGGTATGACATGCAGTTTGACATCAAGTATGCTTATTTTAACTTCTTGCAATCTTTATTATACAAGTCATCTTCACTCAATCCAGTTCTTTCTTGGAGAGAAGACGAAGATTCAGAATCCAGTGATGCAGAGGTATGAAGAGATGAAACAACATTTTTGCTGAGTTCAGGTTTTCTCAGTCATGGTAGAAAGCTCGGAGAAGATCTTAAATTTACATTATGTAATATTTAGACTAAGAAGATCTTAATTTTATTACTTGTCATGTCCATTGGTGCTTTCTCCACTATAACTTAAGTTTTGTCTCCCAGAATTATAAAGAACCATAAAATGATAGAAAAGCTCTGAAATTCTCTGAATTGTATCTCTTTTGTTGATGACTTCATTTTTGTCTCAGATTGCTCCCTGATTTAATGGTGGAACTCTGAAGCCATCATCTATATAAAAGCTCTTGTGGCTGTGTTTGGTTCAATATGTTCTTTAATTAAAATCTCCAGAGTAATTCAGATAAAAACTCTGGAACTGGGTCCATGGTCAACTTCTTGTCATGAATCCCATACATAACCTGCCGTTATTAACGCCATCCAGAGGATCGAACTCCTTGTTGCTTGACTTCCGACATTCTTGGGTTACTGGATTGTCTTTCTCCGTCTGGAACCGAAGAGCTGTACTCTTCTCTGGCTCAGAAATCAACTGACTCGTGATCGCTGGTGGGGCTTATAGAGCTGCAAGTTCACATTTTGAAATCTGGGGTAAGACCAACCTTGCAGTTTCTCAACCGTCTTTTTGATGTGTGTATCATGTTGGCGCCTGGACCTCGCCCGCCACATATGGAATAAATGCCCTACAGAGATTTTCGTTGCTCTGCAATTGTTATCATCAGCTGTATAGCCTGTATTGCAATGGATGGTTACCAAAATGCCACTTCTCTCCTTGTTGCTATGTTGAACAACATAATGTGATGTGTTCTAAAAGCATGTGCCTTGATTTCAGATTTAACATCAGGGAAGCAAGTTCACTCCCTCTGCCACAAATTTGTATCTTTCTTCCACTTATGTTAGTGATGGGGCTAGATTTTGGAAGCGAGTGCATGTGAATTCCATAAAGCTCGGGTTTGAATCAAATGGTTTGATACAAAGTGGGCTGATTGATATGTACAGGAAGTATAGGTTGGTGATAAATGCAGAGAAGGTGTTCAGAGCTATGGAGGGTCAGACAGTTTTAACTGTTGGAGGCTATGGTTTCGAGTATTATGCAGAATGGTTTTCGCATTGAGGACATCAAACCTGATAATGAGACTCTGTTAAACATTGATGTTTATATGCATATATATACTGTTAGAAAATAAAATAGTCACTCTCTCGTCGGCAAAAGGTTAAGAAAACATCGGAGCACCCAAGTAATTCAAGAAGCCAGAGTTTTTGTTCAATCATCGGATTTTGGTGAAGAGATGGGAGATTTTGTGAATAGATGTCCTATTGGTTTGTTTTTATGGTCCTTGTAGATCAAGGGTTCAGCTTCCTTTGAGGTGATCGGGATCACAGCCATTGCTGCTGCCGCTTTCTTTTCTTTGTAAGATGCCCAGGTGACACTATAAAGACCTGCTATGATTGCACATCCGCCTAAAATGCTAAGAGAGGAGGAGAAAAAAGCCTAGTTAGTTAGGAAACTTCAGACACATCCCGTTGATGGCTGAGAATAGCTAAGAGAAAAGGAGAGAGATATTAAACCTCCCCAAGTAGATAGGGCTTCCAAGGAAGATTCTGGACAAGAAAGCTGAGGCTGCGGGTTGAAGAGGATTATAGAGAGCAACCAAGGAAGGACCCAAGATCTTATTTGACCATGTCAAGAGACCATAGTTGAGAGCAGACGCGATTACTCCCTGCATAGAGGAAGCAACAGAGTTACTCAATTGGAGAAATTTAATGGATCAACAAACATATGGTGTGTGAAGAACATACTGCGTAGACAACTGCAAAGAACTCGGATCTTGTGAGACTCCAGTTCGTCGACTCATTAGTCATGAAAAAAGCAGATGTCACCATAAACATGGTCCCAAAGAAATACGAGTATGCTGTGACTGAAAGATTCGCCGGATACTTCTTTAAGACCGGAGCCTGATCATATATGTTTCAAATGCAAGGTCAGTCCAAAGACAAGAAGATATCTGAAACTGAAAGTGTGTGGATCATCTAGAAGAAAATGACATGCCTGAATAGCAAGAAAAGCAGCCATGCAAGTGCAATTCCCAATCAAACACAAAACTCCCAAATTCCATCGCCCAAGTCCATTAAAAAAGCCAGACATGAAGTGTCCAGATGTTTCAGTGTGTCTTGATTCACCATGACCCAAGGACTCAGCCTCTGTTTCCCCAAACAAAGCCAGTCCACGAAACAAAACCATCAGCACCGCCCCAGCGACACAAATCAGTGTGCCTCCTACCTTAGCTTGACCTTCTAGCTTGAATAAATTCAGTCTCTCTGTTCTGCAGCAACACACGAAAATGGATTGTTCTAGGTTTGGAAGAGTCAGAGAGAAAGTAAAAGAGAAAGACTGGATCGAGTCTTTACCCCATAATGAGAGCCAAGATGAAAGTAAAAACCGGGATCGACGGCTGAATGGCTGCAGCATAAGTTGGATTGGTGTAATTCAGACCAATGAGGAACAAAAGCTGATTACCAAATATCCTAATCACACCAAAACATCACTGTGATGATTGCAATCATGAAGATAACAGAAACTGGTAGAAGAAAACTTGAATTACCCTGTTAAACCAAGGAAGAAGAAAGCTAAGAGAAACTGTCGATTCAAAGGAGGTCTTGTTCTCTTATCACGGATATAAGCAAGAGGAGCAAGAATGGAGAGAGCAATGAGATCACGAAAGACACAGAAGACAAGTTGGTTTACACCAACGTTGAGAGCCACTTTGGTAATGACATGATATCCTCCGTTGAACAATTGCACACCGATCATCGCCACGTGAGCTTTCCACGCCTCTCTTTCCACCGTACTCTCCATTGGCGGTTTTCTTCTTTTCCGGCGATTCTTATTCCCGGAGAAAGTTATGAAAGCCAGGGTGAGAGAGTGGGTAAGAGAATTAAATCTTGAAACTGATTGTCACTTTGAATCTCTTCTGTCAAAACGTGTTTTTTGATCGAACGAGACAGGGGAACTAACAAATGATGACATCATGCTTCGGACACAAGCATGCATTGGGATTGATCCTATTTACCCGCCATTCCATTATCACTAATTTCCTTAAATTTTCATTTATAAATATATATAGAATCTAAAAATTAATTATAGTATGGTAAAATTTTATAAAAGTAAAGATACATAAATTCGAGGAACGAATACATAAATATAGAATGCTATAATTAATTTTCAGATGGTTCAAATTGGTCTTGGCGTAATTTATGTTAAGAGTTAAGCATCATGTTTCTAATATTATAATCGATGTAAATAATTATTTGAAACGATGTAAATAATTTTTTTCACTCACCAATTCTAAAGTCACTTATATAAGTGATGTAAAACTCATTTGCATCAATATGCAAATATAAAAAATAAGCGATTCAAAACGCTTTTTTTGTTGTACTGTCTTCTACAGACATTGATGTGTTGGACATCTTTAACTTTTGATTGTATGTGTTTAGATATCTCTGCATGCATTGGATTTGGTTTCATCGATATATAAAGTCTCATTTCTCATACTCTTTTTTGACCACCATGTGTTATGTCACGTATCAATTTTCTCATACTCATTTTTGACCACCATGTGTATATGTCACGTATCAATTTTGTCTTTTTTTTTTTAATTTCAGTATGACAAGTCGAAATACGATTTCAAACGAACGGAGATTTGGTTACAAGAAAATACCAAAAAGATAAAAATTGTGAAGTAGCAAATGAGTCTTTGTATTTTGTCTTCTCTTTCGTCATTGTCTTTGAGAGTGTTTATCCTATCAATGACGATGATTCTTTCTGTTACTACTTGGTATGAATTACTTGGCAATTTCTGATCGCCAACCCGTTCCTTTTGTTTGTTTCTAATGTGCATCATCATCTTTTGCCTAGGATATTTTTGTTATTAAAAAGGAAAAAAAAAAACTTCGAACCAACCTGTACTTCACGTTAATGTACAGTAGTCAAGAAAAATAAATTTATTTAATGCATGTGTGCTTCATGATCTTAGACACATGCAAATCGAAGAAACTCAAGCATGTCTTTCTTCTGGCTTTTTCCTTTTCTCCTTCATCTTTCATTTGCCGATTCCTTATCTCCTCTTTCAGCTCCAGTTCAAAATTTTATTCACCTAAACCATTCTTGTCCAAGTAGTATATTAACGTATTCAAGAAACAGCACTTACTTCACCAATCTCAAAACACTTTTGTCCTCTCTCTCTTCCCGGAACGCTTCATACTCTACCGGATTCCAAACTGCCACGGCGGGACAAGCTCCCGACCGTGTCACCGGACTTTTCCTTTGTCGCGGAGACGTCTCACAAGAAGTTTGCCGTAACTGCGTCGCCTTTTCCGTCAAGGAGACTTTATATTGGTGTCCGTATAACAAAGAAGTCGTGCTTTATTACGATGAGTGTATGCTTAGATACTCTCACCGAAATATTCTCTCGACCGTTACATACGATGGAAGTGCTATCTTGTTGAACGGCGCTAATATTTCATCAAGTAATCAAAATCAAGTAGATGAGTTTAGGGATTTGGTGTCGTCCACGTTGAACCTAGCTGCCGTTGAAGCAGCGAATAGTTCTAAAAAATTTTATACGAGAAAGGTCATCACACCCCAGCCTTTGTACTTGTTAGTTCAGTGCACACCTGATCTTACAAGACAAGACTGTTTACGTTGCCTACAAAAATCCATCAAGGGAATGTCTCTTTACAGAATTGGAGGAAGATTTTTTTACCCTAGTTGTAATTCAAGGTACGAGAATTACTCGTTCTACAATGAAACCGCCACTAGATCATCATCACCACCGTCTCTTCCGCCTCGCTCTACTCCTCAACAGCAGCTGAAGTTAGCTCCCCCACCGCTGATTTCAGAACGTGGTATGATGGACATAACTGCAACGTTTCTTTTGAGACACTCAAGATTTGTTTTAAAAAAGTGGTTCATACATGTAATCTGATGGAATACAGGAAAAGGCCGGAACTCCTCTGTAATCATCGTTGTTGTTGTTCCAATCATTGCTCTCCTGCTTCTGTTCGTAGCTTTCTTTAGTCTCCGGGCTAAGAAAACAAGGACGAATTATGAGAGGGAACCACTTACCGAAGGTATACATATTAAGACACCAAATGATAAACTATCTCCTTTTTATTTTCTTTCTTCACGAAGAATGTTCTCTATGTTTTACAGAAAGTGATGATATTACCACTGCGGGCTCACTTCAGTTTGATTTTAAAGCAATTGAGGCAGCAACAAATAAGTTTTGTGAGACTAACAAACTTGGTCAAGGTGGTTTCGGCGAAGTTTACAAGGTATTATTACCATTGTCCAAAACTGGTCCTAACTTTTAGAAGGCCACAAAGGAGAAATAATTGAGTTTGCTTTCAAAATATATATTTGATAAAAAAAAAAACAACACTTAATAAATAAAAACGAATATGTGTTAAACAAAAACAAAGTTTCATTTTCATGATTATTTTTGTAGGGTATATTTCCTAGTGGAGTACAAGTTGCAGTGAAGAGGTTATCCAAGACATCAGGACAAGGTGAAAGAGAGTTCGCAAACGAAGTTATTGTTGTGGCAAAGCTTCAACATAGAAATTTGGTAAGATTGCTAGGGTTTTGTTTGGAAAGAGATGAGAGGATACTTGTCTATGAGTTTGTTCCCAACAAAAGTCTCGACTACTTCATTTTTGGTCAGTTATGTTCAATATTTAGCCTAAGATAAATTTTTTACAAATTGTATACCATTCATTGTTTCTAACATTGTAAATTCATATGCGCAGACTCTACCATGCAAAGCCTGCTGGACTGGACTAGACGGTACAAAATCATTGGAGGAATTGCTAGAGGGATTCTTTATCTTCATCAAGATTCACGACTCACAATCATACATCGTGATCTCAAAGCAGGTAATATCCTCCTTGGTGATGATATGAATGCAAAAATCGCCGACTTTGGAATGGCGAGAATTTTCGGAATGGACCAAACGGAAGCCAATACTAGGAGAATAGTTGGAACATAGTAAGTTTTCCGTATATTTCCTTAAGGCACATAACATGCATGCTTCTATCAACTTAAGCTTTGAGTTTTGTCACAGTGGCTATATGTCTCCCGAGTATGCGATGTATGGCCAATTCTCCATGAAATCAGATGTGTATAGCTTCGGGGTCTTGGTTCTCGAAATTATAAGTGGGAAAAAGAACAGCAATGTCTATCAAATGGATGGTACTAGTGCTGGCAATTTGGTTACATATGTGAGTATATATAGAGCCATTTTTTATATATCGAGCCTTAATTATTATTTTACTTTATTTAATAGTGACCAAAGTTCTAAATACTAAAATGTTCACTAGACTTGGAGACTATGGAGCAATGGGTCACCGTTAGAGCTAGTGGATCCATCCTTTCGTGATAACTATCGAATAAATGAAGTTTCGAGATGCATCCATATCGCTTTACTATGTGTTCAAGAAGAAGCTGAAGATCGTCCAACCATGTCAGCTATTGTCCAGATGCTCACTACTAGCTCAATTGCTCTCGCAGTTCCTCAACGACCTGGTTTTTTCTTCCGGAGTAGTAAACATGAACAAGTAGGATTAGTGGATCGTCTATCTATCAATACGTCCGCTCTTTGTTCAGTCGATGATGCTTCCATTACTAATGTAACTCCTCGTTGAAAACAAAAGTCGCGATATATGATTTAGTCTATTGAATTAAGCATCGATCGACAACAAACAAAGGTTTAGTTGTTAATTAGCTCTTTCTTAGGTTTTATAGTCTCTTTATTTGTTAGCATTAATTATCGCGTTTTTATGATTAAGGTAAAGCAAATAAATGGTGTAACATATATTGTAAATGAAAATGTGTAATGGTTGAGGGAGGGAATCAAAACCTCTGAACAATGCATGTGAAAAATTTCTTCGTTTTAGTGTTTTTATTGAGTAACTAGATTATATTTACCAAATAAAGAGAGTTGAAGTAAGACACAAGCATATGAAATACTTTTGATAGAGTGTCTTGCAAGCAATATATATAAAATATAGATGTTAATATACATACATGTGATGTATGCAGATACATATTAGTCTATATATAATAATTTTTGTAGAGAAATTAATTGTGTTACCTTTTAAAGTCATAGATATGATAAATGATGTTATCTAATAACTTTTTTCTTTTCAAGATTAGATGGAGCTCTATAGTAGTCGTTTTTGCTAAAATCTAGGATATTACATAACTTAGCAAACGATAACATAATTGATGTAATCCTAGTTCAATTATATTTCTGTAAAAAAAAATTCATACATAACTTTTTCCAACAAATATGAACTAAACTATCGATACCATAAAAAGTAACCCCACATGTGTTTGGTACCAAAAGATGCTGCGTAGATATGAGTGCGAGACTGAGCTTGACACACAAATTTTATGAAAAACAAACACACACACACACTCATTATATAAATATGTGTATGTGTGTGTTGATAATGAGAGAGGAGAGAAAGAAAGCAAAAGGGTTTGAAAAAGAAAACCACATGTTTGAAGGATCATATCACATGGCTCCTTAACCCCACACTTTTGCCTTCCCTCTTTTTCTTCAAGCTTCTTTATTCACTCCTTAATACACACATAATCTCTTATATAGAAACCACATGTTGCCAAACATATATATACACATATTTTCCAATATATATGTATGGTTTGTTCACTAATAATCTATATTTTTTGTTACTAATTCCAAGAACATTAAATGTGGTCTAACATTGACAATTGGTTTATGTAACTCTAATCCTAATTAAGAAGTAGTGAGTTAAAACTTAAATCTAATGTTTTTGCCTTTTGGAGATGTGATAGAATAGTTGAAAACCCCACATTTGTTTGATATGAAACTTGGGACATGTCTATGGTATCAAATTCATTGGATGATGAACACATTTGACTTTTGTAAAATTTAGAAAATTACTTCTAAAATTTTATTCATAAATTTTTCATGATATATCAAATTTCCGCATTATGGGTGGTTGTCTTTTTTTTAGTAGATATATTTAGGTGAGAAATTAGACAGTTTTTGCATTAGAGTTGAAAAAAAGTTACTAACTAATATCTCAAATTCAAATTTAAATTTTAAACTTTTTAGTTAATGGGACTGAGCTACAATTTAAAATTGATTATGGAAGAAAATCTGAAAAGGCTCTAACTTTTCCCCTCAAAACGGGAAGACAAATTTTTGTCTTCTAATCCAAAGTTCATCAAAATAATAACCCAAACTAAACCGCTAACCAATATAAATCAAACCAGACCAATATTCACAATTTTATTTAACTTATACGCTTTTACAAATAATTAACCAAATTAGTAATGTGAATGAATGTAACTATTTTTCCATTATCAGGAATTTATTCATTAAGAAGTGGAAAAATAAAGATAATTAGGATAATAAATCGTCAAACCGGAACCGAAATCTCGGTTTGCTCCGGTCTTCTTAAACCGTAACGTCGTTTACAAAAATTTGATCTTTACTTTAAGTTTTGTGCCTTTTACTTCATCTCTCATCTCTTCTTCTGCTTTGAGAAGAAGGAACAATAAATGCAGTTGAAGTCACACTCTCTCTCTCTCTCTCCAAGTCGCTCTCTTTCGAATCCACCATTGCTGAAACTTGATCCTTCTCTGTAAGTCTTCAAATCTCCAGAGTGGGTTTTGCTTCCGGGAAAAGTACTACTCGCTGAATCATCTTCCAAGATTCTTCATTTTGTTACTCGATCGTTTGATCCGATTTCCTGTCATCGGTATTAAGAGAAGGATCTAGATATAGCTTGGTACTAAAGTAGCTAGATATTGAAGTAGCTTCAGCAATGTATTTACATTTTGTTCACTGATTTTGTTTTGTTTTTGCTGATTCATGAAATGGAGTCAATTTGAGTAAGAAAGTTGCTAAATTTGGGTCAAACTGCGAAAGTCTTGGATTCTAGATTAGAACTTGTAGTTTAAGTTTTTGGGCTTCTCAAAGATGTGACCTTTAAATGCTTGATTGGTTTGAGAATGTTGGTTTTGGTTACCTTGGATCCATTTGCTCAATGTGAATGATTTGTTTGTGCAGAGAATCTAAATGGTAGATAATTTTAGCAGAATGGATTCGATTCAGCAACGAAGAGGTGGGATTGTATCTCTCTCTCCAGCTCAGACACCACGATCAAGTGACAAATCAGCAAGAGAATCGAGATCTTCTGAATCAAATTCAACCAATAGAAATGATAAAGAAAAGGGTGTGAATGTGCAGGTCATATTGCGTTGCAGGTGCGCTTTTAGTGTGCTCTGAGTTTTTTGTATTTTGGTCTCTTTTGGGTTTTGATCTTTCTTGCTGGTTTTTGGTTCTTTATAGGCCATTGAGTGAGGATGAAGCTAGAATTCATACACCGGTGGTGATTTCTTGTAACGAGAACCGTAGAGAAGTTGCTGCCACTCAGAGTATTGCTGGAAAGCATATTGATAGACATTTTGCTTTCGATAAGGTTATAAAGTTGATAAAGTTGCCTTGAAGCTTGTTTCTTGACTATGCTTGTCCCTCAATTTTCTCATTTTCTCTTTGACCTTCTCAGGTCTTCGGTCCAGCATCTCAACAGAAGGACTTATATGACCAAGCCATTTGTCCAATTGTGTTTGAAGTACTTGAGGGTTACAACTGTACCATATTTGCGTATGGTCAGACCGGAACTGGAAAGACGTATACGATGGAAGGAGGTGCAAGGAAAAAGGTTGGCTCCTCTAAAACGAACCTAACATGATTCTGTATGATTCAGATGTATTTGTCATGGTTTTTAATAAATAGCTACGGTTGCTATTTGTAGAATGGTGAGTTCCCGAGTGACGCAGGTGTTATTCCAAGAGCTGTTAAGCAAATTTTCGACATATTAGAAGCTCAGGGGGCTGAATATAGCATGAAGGTCACCTTCCTAGAACTATATAATGAGGAAATCTCAGATCTTTTAGCACCAGAGGAGACTATAAAATTTGTTGATGAGAAGTCTAAAAAATCGATTGCCCTCATGGAAGACGGGAAAGGAAGTGTCTTTGTCCGTGGGTTAGAAGAAGAGATAGTAAGTACAGCGAATGAGATATACAAGATCTTAGAAAAAGGTTCCGCGAAAAGGCGTACAGCTGAAACTCTTTTGAATAAGCAAAGTAGTCGCTCTCATTCAATATTTTCCATAACCATTCACATTAAGGAAAATACTCCAGAGGGAGAAGAGATGATCAAATGTGGGAAACTAAATCTTGTTGACCTTGCTGGTTCCGAGAATATCTCACGTTCTGGTGCACGAGAGGTATACTTTATCTTATTATCATCGTCTCTGAGGTCAGTGTCTTCCAGGCAGTCATGGAAGCTAGTGCTAAGCATTTTGACAACTGTTATTGCAGGGACGAGCCAGAGAAGCTGGAGAGATCAACAAGAGTTTACTTACTCTTGGCCGTGTCATTAACGCGCTTGTGGAGCACTCTGGTCATATTCCTTACAGGTACAAGTGATCACTTGATAGAAAACGATAATAAGTAATCTCCTTGTTCTTGGTGTCTTCAGTATTGGTTTGACATTAGAGTATACTCAGCTATTGCTTTTGAATTTTCAGAGATAGCAAATTGACGAGGCTCTTGAGAGAATCATTGGGAGGAAAGACGAAAACTTGTGTAATCGCCACAATTTCACCTTCCATCCACTGTTTAGAAGAGACTCTAAGCACTTTGGATTATGCACATCGCGCCAAGAATATCAAGAACAAACCAGAGGTGAGTCTTAGCGACATTCTTCTGCAATATTATCTCTTGAATAAAACAACAGCTCTAACAGCTTCCTCTTTGATTCCAGATCAACCAGAAGATGATGAAATCTGCTGTCATGAAAGATCTGTACTCTGAGATTGACAGACTGAAGCAAGGTAACAGTATGATCATTTTATCCATTAGTTTCAAGGCATTCCTTAATAACTTTCCTCTATTTTCTTAGAGGTATATGCTGCAAGAGAGAAGAATGGGATTTATATTCCAAAAGACCGCTACATTCAAGAAGAGGCTGAGAAAAAGGTTTAACTTTTCTCTGAATGAATGGTTCTTATCTATTCCTTTGTCCTTTCCAATCCTGAATGTAAAAAGTAACTCTATTCATTTGTGTTCTAATCACAGGCAATGGCTGAAAAGATAGAAAGATTAGAACTTCAATCAGAATCCAAGGACAAGGTATGAAAACACACATTGAATCCATATCCCATTAATGCCTCATATAACATTTTTGTAACGATTATGTTGGCCCTGCAGCGAGTCGTTGACCTTCAGGAGCTATACAATTCTCAGCAGATTTTAACTGCAGAGTTGAGTGAGAAACTTGAAAAAACTGAGGTATACGCCTGGGCCTGATTTCTCTTCTAACTCCTCATGAAACCATTTCTTATATATATTTATCGAAATGCACAAAAAGCTAACTGCATATCTTTCTACAAATATCAGAAAAAGCTTGAGGAAACTGAGCACTCATTGTTTGATCTTGAAGAGAAATACAGACAGGCGAATGCAACCATTAAAGAGAAGGAATTTGTGATATCTAATCTCCTCAAGTCAGGTACTTGATTTTCTTTTTAGTACCCGTTCTCATGAGGGGAATCCTGTCTTAGCAGTTAGAAATTCTTACAATAACATTCTTGTGACTTGCAGAAAAATCACTTGTCGAGCGAGCCTTTCAGCTACGCACAGAACTAGAAAGTGCATCATCAGATGTTTCCAACTTGTTTTCCAAAATAGGTAAAAGATTCATGGACCAAATATTTTTGTTTCTGTTGATAAATGTTCCCTGCTTCATAAATGTTGTTGTTATGCAGAAAGAAAGGACAAAATCGAGGATGGAAACAGATTTCTCATCCAAAAGTTCCAGTCACAGCTCACACAACAGCTTGAGCTATTGCATAAGACTGTGGCTTCTTCGGTGACTCAACAAGAGGTTCAACTAAAACACATGGAGGAAGACATGGAGTCCTTTGTGTCGACAAAATCTGAGGTGACACATCATAATCTGAACTAGATTTTTGTTTCTTTCTATATGGTCTTTTTTTATTCTCACTGATCATTTTTGGCCTCATTCTGCTGTTTTCTTGTAAAGGCTACTGAAGAACTCCGTGATAGACTTTCAAAACTGAAGAGAGTTTATGGTTCTGGCATTGAAGCTCTTGATAACATAGCTGTGAAGCTAGATGGAAATTCTCAGTCAACATTTAGTAGCCTTAACTCAGAAGTTTCGAAACATTCGCATGAACTTGAGAATGTAAGTCTAGGACTTTAATTATCCCACTATACCTTTGTTGTGAATGTAAGTCTAGTACTTTAATTATCACACTATACCTTTGTTGTGAATGTAAGTCTAGTACTTGAGAATGTTATCTCTGTTCTGAGTCAATTTTCTTCCTTTGTTGTCTCTTGTAGGTTTTCAAGGGTTTTGCTTCCGAGGCTGACATGTTACTGCAAGATCTCCAAAGTAGCCTTAACAAACAGGAAGAGAAGCTTATTACATTTGCACAGCAGCAACGGAAGGTTCAATAATCTTTGATGATCCTAAATGTTACAACATAAATATCGGACATTTCTGTTGAAACATTATTATCTGCAGGCACACTCGCGAGCTGTGGATACAGCAAGGTCAGTTTCAAAAGTAACAGTAGAATTCTTCAAGACTCTAGACACACATGCTACCAAATTAACCGGGATAGTAGAAGAGGCACAGACAGTTAACCACAAGAAATTGAGCGAATTTGAAAACAAGTTTGAGGTGATTCTGGTTCTTGGCTTCTTGACACATGCGCAGCTGCAAGTGCCTTGTGTAGACTCTAATGCTGTTTCATCTGTCTTGTAGGAATGTGCTGCAAATGAAGAGAGACAATTGCTAGAGAAAGTAGCAGAGCTTCTTGCAAATTCTAATGCTAGGAAGAAAAACCTTGTACGTATGCAATTCTGCATGTTAGTTCTTAGGAACTGAATTTGATTTAAGTCTTTAAGCAAACTCTTCAATCTTTTCGTAGGTCCAAATGGCTGTACACGATCTACGCGAGAGCGCATCCACCAGAACTACTACCCTACAGCATGAGATGTCAACAATGCAAGATTCAACTTCTTCCATTAAAGCAGAGTGGAGCATTCACATGGAGAAAACAGAATCAAGCCACCACGAGGACACTTCAGCAGTTGAGAGCGGGAAGAAAGCTATGCAAGAAGTTCTCTTAAACTGGTATAAATAAAAATCTCACAGTCTACAAAACTTCATAACATATATAATCCCACGCGCCGAGCTTTTTTCATGCATTTGCTTGACCTTTCGAAATGGATAATTGTAGTTTGGAGAAGACCGAGATGAGTGCACATCAATGGAGGAAAGCTCAAGAATCACTTGTCAGTCTAGAACGAAACAATGTGGCTTCTGTTGACTCCATCGTTAGGTTTGATCTCCGCAAACCATTTCTCTTTTTTTCATCGTCTGTCATATGTCTCAAGTCACTTATCACTTCAATCTCTCAACAGAGGTGGCATGGATGCCAATGAGAACCTACGCTCTCAATTCTCGACCGCTGTTTCATCCTCTCTTGATGTTTTTGATGCTGCAAATAGTAGCCTCCTTACTTCCATCGATCGTGAGTAGAGCTACCTAACTCCCTTAAATTTACAGATTCAAAAGGTTCTTCATTTATTTGCTGAAAGTTTTCTACATTTGCAGATTCATTGCAACTCGATAATGATGCATGTACAAAGGTCAACTCCATGATCATTCCATGCTGTGAAGACTTGATAGAGCTAAAGAGTGATCACAATCACAAGATCATAGAGATCACAGAGAATGCAGGGAAATGTCTTCTTGATGAATATGTAGTAAGTTTTTACTATTTCAACTTGCACAAAACAAACCGAGAAACCCGCAGATTTCAGACATTACTATTGTTTTTAGAGTCTAGTTAACAATAGAGATGTGTTTTTGGATGGAACAGGTGGATGAACCATCATGTTCAACGCCAAAGAAAAGACCAATCGACATACCAAGCATTGAGTCCATCGAAGAGCTTAGAACTCCAGCATCTGAGGAGTTACTGAGAGCGTTTCGTGATGAGAAGTTGTCGAAGCAAGCCAATGGGGATGCAAAGCAGCAGCAGCAGCAGCAACAACAACACCTTATACGCGCTTCGTCTCTTTACGAGGCAGCTGTGTCGGATTCAAGATATCCCCTCTCTGCTGTTAACTGAAACATCAAGAGGTTTGGTATTACAAAACCCAAGGGAAGGTTAAGTGTTACACTGTACAGAGAGAGTGTTGTTGCATTACACGTAAAAACCTTTTTTATTCATGGAGTTTTGGTTTTCAGGAGTTTAAAACATCAGTTTTTATTTAATATTCTTTATTGTTTATTTATTTGTACTAGAGAAAATATGGAAATGAATACAAATCGTTTGTTGATAAAAAAAAAACGAATACAAATGTGTACTATGCATGCAACGGCTCAACTATATGTAGTAGGATGTTTCATTTTTTTTTTTTGAACAAACAGGATGTTTCCTATATTCAATTCAACAATGTATATAAACGTGAAAACTTTAACTGTACCTACCCATAAACGTGAATACAGTAGAAACTTTATAAATTAATAAATTAATATTTATCAATTTATAGAAATATTTTAGCAAAATACAACACTATTCTTTTGAAATAGGATAAATGTCAATAGACTACTCGACTATCTGGATGAAAATGAAGCATACTCAAAAATTTAGAGTTTTTAGAAGAAATCGTGATTTATGTCTGTAATGTTAGTGAAGAAGTTGAAGACGATAATGTGAAACTTTTGGGAATAATGACCATAAGGAAACAATTATCGCGTCTAGAACTCTTCACAACTTTTGGATACATATCGAGAAGACAACACCACGAGTTTTGATGCAATAAAGAAAATTAGAGATGAACTTCAACGAGATTTGAACTTTAAGAAAAGACAAAGAACACTAGAATCATATTATATTAGATTATCTTAAAAAAATATGCTTAAGATTTATGATTCTTAATATATGATATTATTGGGACCATATTTTTACATAGAGATTTAAAAAAAATTATTATCTTATTATCTTATCGATTTTGGTTAATTTTTACATTGACCCGACTTGGGACTGACATAATTTATTAATTTATCGTGTTTATTAATTTATCGAGTATTAATTTATAGAGTTTCTACTGTATCTTTGTACCCAGTGGCGGATCTAGAAACAAAATTTGTATGGGGCACATATTAAAATTTACAATATTAACCTGGGGCACTCTATGCCAAATGAGCCAAGAGATATCAATAAGAAGTGATCAATTAAAACTACTTTAACAATTAGTATAGGGCGCGTGCCCTACCTAGTCTCAACATAGATCCGCCCCTGTTTGTACCTAACCATAAGTGTAAATCCCACGTGAGCTTCACGTGCAAGTATTGAAAGTAGGTTTAATTTTCTTAAACATCAATCACTTGACCCCCATAACTTTTATCAATTTTCATTACAAAGCTTGATTAGCATTTGGTTCATAATGTAGTTTTAAGAAAATAGAATTTGACCCCCTTGATCCACATTTCAATCCTATTTTTGCACCTCGGTTAATTTTTTTCTTCCAATTAATGCATAGTTCTATTTCTTTCCCTGTTAAGTGTTAGTAATATATATCAATTTGTATTCTCCTTTTACTCCCTAACCCATGTCAAATTATTTCCTAATATATTAAGTTATGGCAACTGTTTTTATTATTCTCTCTATCATTTTTTAATATATATTTTTATCTAAATCTATACTATTGGGAAGTATTGTGTGAACTACAACATTGTAAAGGTAGTTTAAAACTAACTAAATGAATTTTTGCATGGATAATTTAGTAAATTAACAACTACTACAACTAAATAAATATCTTGGATTTTGTTTTTAAAAAAAATCAAATTAAATCAATAAATTAATTACCATATTGAAAATGATTTTAATTTATGTTTTACCATATTCAAAAGAGAATTTTTGGATTTTAAATTTGTAATTATCTAAAAAATAGTTTCAATATAGATTAAAATATTTAACATTTTAATTAAAATTTAAATGATATAATCTTTGAAAGTATTTTTTTAAAACAGGTACTTTTTGTTATTTAAATAATATATCACTAAGCTAAATTTGAATTATATAAAAGAAAATATATTTTTAAACGTATTATAATAGTTACAAGCTTTTGGAATATTCATTCTTCTAGATTCTATTATTTCTTTTCTTAAAACAGTAAAACAAAATTTAAATACCAATGTTTTAAATTTTTTTAATGCAAATATTCAAAATGAGAAAATATTGATTAACACCAATATTCTTTTTTTTTTCTTTGAAATTTGAATGACTTACCTTTGGAACAAACAATAATATGATTTTTTTAACAGATCAGTAATTGTATTCGAACAATAATGACTACCATATTTGCGATAATGCATAAGGATAAGTTTAATTAAAAAGAATACCAAAATCGTTGAGATCATAGTAAATTTTAGCTTTTAAAAAAAATATTTTTGTCATACTAAATTTAAAATATGTAATTCTGATTAGTTTTTCCCAGTAAAGCTAAGATTGAATCCAAATTAAAATCTAATTTTGTGTACAATCTATCTCTTGTAAATGTTATGCATACATTCACATTGCCTCACAATCAATCTAGAATATTGATTCTTTTAAAAAATAGATAGAGATTCATAAGTAAATTACTTCATGTTCTAATGATGTTTATCTCCTAATTTTATTATCCATTTATGCGTATTCCTATGGATTTTTCTTTTAGGGTCACACTAGATTACAAGAAACTAGCCGGGTGTTGGTCAATACTATACCACAGATAAAATCATGGAATTAACAATCAAAATATAGTTATACAATTTAAAACAATAAACAAAACAAATATAACTTATTTTATTTTTTATTTTTAACTAAAATCAACAAATTTATCAATTTATATATAAAAAACAATTAGCATGTGATACCCTACGAATAAATCACTACGATTTCATGAGGTTGCAATATCAATTTATACAAATTTTGACTTTTAAAATATACTTTTCTACAATTATTTGAAGGTATACACTAAATATCGGTTTTATATACTACAATATCATAAATTTACAAATCACAAATTATGTTTAAATATATTAATCCAAGATCTACCACAGGTAATTCCCTCGATTTTTTTTAATATAATACAATAAGAATATTTAAAAATAACAAAAAGAATATTTAATATAAATGAAGTTATCTGGTAGAACGAGTTTGGGTTGATATTCATACGGGACGATAATCTACGAGTGAAATCTTAGAATTAATAATTATAACACAATTATACAATCTTAAACACTAAACAAAAGAAACAATATTTACAAAACAACTATAACTGAAAATTCGAATTTTTAGTTACAAAAAAATCGACCAACGGTGTACCGCAAAGTAAATTTCACAATATATCATCTAGTTGATCAAAGTCTAAACAAAAACAATTAATTTGTATATATATCAAACTAACAAAAATACACAGATTTTCCAAATATCTATATATTATTCCGCAAACTGAAACAAAACTAACATTCGATTTACTATGCAAAATACAATTGAAATATAAATAATATAAATTAATAAAACAAATTAGCTATTGTATCATAAATAACATTAAACACATTATAATTTATACATTCCAATATTTTTTATTAAAAATGTATTCCAATACATTTCTTAAAATATGAAACCCCGCACGTATGTGCGGGTCAGAATCTAGTTATGAATTAAGATAGATACGAACAATTAACTAATGTGAACACTAATCTACACATTTAAATAAATCAATATTTTGGGTGACAAGAAAATATGTTATATCATATTTTTCACCAGTATAATATATAAATTTTTAAAAAGAAAGGTAATTTATATTACCTCAAGAAGAGCCGACAACATGTACCGATTCGAACCACTAAGGAACACAATGAATTGGTAAAAAGCTTTAAATATTTCTAGAACTACATATATTTTTGATCAGAAAACTATAATAATATGAGGTTTAGAAGTAAGACCAATGATGATAAACATAATATTATTTTTTAGTTATTTGTTTAACAAAAATTTGTGCCTAGAAAATTTAAATAAATTACCAACAAAGTGTGTACTTAAAATTAATAATCCCTTTATTATTAAAAGGGAAGTACAAATTGAAATTTTGTCTAATTTGGCCTCAATTTTGATTTCAATTTTGGATTTTGTTCTTTGCTATTCAAAATCATTAAGGGTAATTTGGTCTTAACAATCTCCTAAACTTTATATGATCCGATTCAATTTAAACCGTTCAATAAAATTAATTCCCTTCAATCTAAACCGTTCAACAAAAATAAGAAATCTATATCGTTTTTGAAATCAAAATATGATCACAATCCATCCCTAAAAACACTATATTCAATCATGAAGTCAATAATCAATAATATCCAAATCATATATTACAATTCTTCACTAATCATTAGAAATTTATATTTATAAGTTTAAGATATCAAATTTATTCATATATTTAGTATAAGAACCAAATAAACCGATTGCCCGCGGTAAACCGCGGGTTAAAACCTAGTTTATTAGTATTAAAATTGTCACTATGGTTTAGGATCTTGTGGCTTCCTTTTAACTTTTAAGGTGACCGGAGAGTAGGAGAAAGTGTGTGAGGACGAGAGAAAGAGATTGCTTGAGCTTTGGGAGGATATAGGAGAAGGAGTAGTAAGATGATGACTCAGTGAGTTTGTAAAATGTGACTCGCTATATGGGATGGAGTTTTAACCATAGTAAATCAAAGAAAGTGAGTCGAAGAATGAGTGCCTTGATTGAGTTCGTTGCAGGGCTGGCTCGAGAGATCTTGAACACGTTTTACGCTATTTGGATTCTCGCACTCTTTGGAGACAGATTTTGATCGGAATAGTCATTGTTATTCTCCTATGAGATTAGTGTTTGGTGTGTCAAATTTAAATATGAGTATCATTATCATATGAAATATGTTTTTTTGGTAAAGCTAAAACGAATCACATTAATATTTAAGGTCTCACAATTATGTTAGCACATTAATTATTAAATATTGTTATTAAAATAGTTGGTAGGAAATCGATCAAATTTTTTTTTTCACTTATACCACAGTTTCCTACGAAATTCTTTACCAATTTGTTTTGTAGGAAAAGTCTCACGAAAGTTTTAACCATTTTTGCTTTTCTTCAAACAAATTTCGTAAGAAAATTGTAAGCACAGCTCTTTCCTTACTGTTTCCTACGATTGGCCATTAGTAAATGCAATGTTTTAGGACATATCAGCAACAACCTCGAAAAGTTTTGTTCCTTGTACTCAGTGATGATATAAGTTGTTTTGTGGTAGTAGTGAAGCTATTAGCTTAAGTATGCTTTTAAACACAAATACATTACATGATTAATTACATGTCAAATCTTAAAAAAAATTTAATGAACTTGCACTGTTACATCTCAAAACCTCCGACACATTCACATTAATTATTGTACTCAAATGAAGTGTGAATATTCAATGGCCTCGTCTCGTCTCCGGCTACTATCAATGGGTTGAGACTTGACTTTAAAATTCTCAAACGCTTTAATTAATGATATTATTATAAGACTGGCCTAATATTTTGACCAAACTTAATATATAATGACTCAAATAATTCCTAGTTGGTCTTAAACAATCAATACTTTGTTGTCCGAAAATCGTTAAACCAATAATTCAACTACCATTTTAATAGGTGAAGTAGTTCTCTTTTTGTTGCTAATTGAATGGAATGGTATCTATTTGATTACTATATATATATAAACCACATAATGCCACTTTGTGACTAATAAGCAATAATAATTTAGGCATTAAAAATAACAACTAGCAATAATCATCACGCGATAAGATTTAACTATTGATATCTTAAAGAAATTTTAGTTGTATGGTGTGCTGAGTAGATGATGAAGCCACTTCAACAACTGGTTGTAAAATATATTTTCAAGAACTTCATATACGCACTTCGATAGAGATCACAACAATTCATAAACCAAAAAAAAAGACAAGAAAAACAACACAAAAACAAGACATCAAAAGCTTCGCCTAAGGAGCCATGGCTATATTATCGATAAAACTACCTATTCACATACATCCTTTGTCCCTTTCCTTTCGATTTCATGATCGGTGTGAAGGCTGCAGTTTTCGAAACCAAGGTGAATACTATGGAGGCTATCGATGTAATGATTCTGACTGCAATCGTGTTCTGTTTCACAAGGAATGCGCCGAGTCACCACTTGAAATCAACCACCCTTCTCACCCGGAACATCCTCTCCGGCTTACAGAGAGGCCTCCAAGATATGAATGTGATATATGCGGCATTCATCACTTAGCTGATGTGCCGTATTTTTATCATTGTTCCATATGTGACTTCAACGTCGACACATCATGTGCGCGGAAACCACCACCGCCACCTACTCATGATTTTCAAGACCTACCATTTGTCTTTCCAAAGATAAGTGGAATATACAATTGTTGTGGAGTATGTGGGCACTCAGTTGTTGCTGGTAAATATTATTATTCACTACCTTCTCGGGATCAGTATGCTCATTTGGAGTGTATATATCATGAGAAAAAAGTAAACCTTCCTTTTCACCCTAATCACCCTCTTGAGCTCACCATATCTAAATCCCTCCCTGATGATGCCGAAAAAGCATGTGTTTTGTGTGGAGTGAGATCGGAAATTGTGATGTATTACTGCTTAATATGTGACTTCAGCATGTGCCTAAACTGTGTGAGAAGCCCTCCACCTCTTGTTATTGAGCATTCCAATACCCATGAGCATCATCTTACCCTCTTATCGAGACGAATCTCATTTACTTGTAATGTTTGTGGGATGCATGAAGACGGCCAAGTCTCTTATTTATGTCTTCAATGTGATGTTATGGTCCATCGAAGTTGTATTGGCTTACCGCATGTCATAATCATTAATCGGCATGTTCATCGCATAACTCTCACTAACCATATTGGCCCAGGGTATTCGGATTGCGGAGTTTGTCGTCGACCAGTGAATCAGTTTCATGGGGCTTCATTTGCCCCAAATATGTTGTTCATTCGCAATGTGCAACAAGTTACAACGTTTGGGATGGGATAGAACTTGAAGGGATACCAGAAGAAGCTGAAGATCTTCCGTTTAAGGTGGTTGGTGATAACCTGATAAATCATTTCAGCCACGAGAAACATAATCTAAGGCTTACCAATGAAGACATTATTTATGATGAAAGTAGCCGATGTGAAGCATGCATCTTTCCTCGCAACTCTGGTTCGATATATTGTTGCGATCAATGTACTTTTTTCCTTCATGAAAAATGTGCACATCTGCCTATGAAGAGACGCCACTTAATATACAACAGACCATTTACCCTACATGCTAGAGGAAAAGATCTCCAAATAGATTGGTTCTCATGTGACGCTTGTGGAAAACAATCGACTGGTTTCAGGTACATCTCTGATGATTTAATGCTTGATGTACATTGCAGTTCCGTTTCCGAACCGTTCGTCCATGATGGCCATGTACATCCCTTATATTACAAAGAAGAAGCCAGTACCAAGTGTGATTCATGTCATAAGCTGTCTTATAACATGCTTGGTTGTGATGTTTGTGACTTTAGTTTGGATTTTTGTTGTGCAAATTTGCCAAAGACACTTAAGCACAAATACGATAGACATCCTCTCTCCCTATGTTATGGTGAAAAGGCAAGTGGTAAATATTGTTGTGATATTTGCGAGACGGAAATGGATCCAAGTAAGTGGTTCTACACATGCGATGATTGTGTGGTCACATTCCATATTGACTGTGTTTTTGGGGATTTCTCACGCTTCATCGCAGGATCCATATTCGAGACTATAATATACACATTTGAAGTGGTTCCTACCAAAGATACTACACGACAGCTATGCTCCCAGTGTCACTCTCGATGCAAAACACCTTTCATTCTAAAGGCTCTTAGCCAAACTGAAGATTATTGTATTTGTTCTTTCAAGTGTCTTAGTTCATATTTTTCTAAGTTATGAATCTCGTGAGAGAACTCTTTTTCACAAAAGATAGTAGGGTAATATTAATGAATAACCTTTGACTATAAAATAATTAAGAAAATAACGTTGGACTTCTTTTCTATTAGAAACTAACCATGGACCCACTTTTTAGAAGAGGGACATTGACCAAATAACCCTTTTTACGTTTTATCAGAATTAGAGAACAATAGGCAGCAGAGAAGTTGTACGGCGGTTGAGGAGGCATTATTGCAAAAATGAATGTGATTATGGTGAATAGCATGATATATTGCCAAATATGAACATTGTTGTGAAAAATTTCACTCAATTTTATCGAATAACATGGTATATTGAGAAATCTGGACATTATTATAAAAATTCACGCAATTTTGTTGAATCTCATGAAATTATATAAAACATAATTACAAGATTTCATGTGATTTTGTTGAATAGCATGAAATATATAGAACATAATTGCAAGAATTTATGCGATTTTATTGTATACCATGAAATATTGATAAATATCTCTTTATTAGTTATTAAAGCATGGTGGCGATGGTGTCGAGAATGGTGGTGGGAGATTAAATCTGACTTGTGGCAATGGTTAAGAGGATGGTTGTGGAAGTTGTGTTGATGTTGATGGTGGGGGATTAGATTTGATTGGAGTGGGGGTAGTGGTGGTTGTGTTGTGAGATTAAATTTGACTTGTGGCTGTGGTGTCGAGGATGGTGGTGGAGGTTATATTGATGATGGTAGAGGGAATATTGATTTGGTTGGAGTGAGGGTGGTGGACGATTAAATCTTGACTGTTGGTAGTGTTGTTGAGGGTGGTGGTGGATGTTGTGTTGATGATGGTGAGAAATAAGATGTTGTGTTGATGACGATGAAACATAAAAATTGAAAGGAAAGGTTAAATGGTCATTTCATCTACTCTCTGACAAAACACTGTAGCTCATAGTTAGTTTGTTGATTCTTTTCATTTTCATAATCATCTACTGCATATTCTCAAGATAGTATTGTATTTTTTTTACTATGTTTATGTATTTAATTATTGTGATAATGAATTCAAATGTTAGAATATTATGAACATTCTACCAAAATTTTGCGTTATGTCGTAATTAATTTCCAAAGATTTTTAACACGTTTATAAGTACATGATCTTTGAAATATATTTCTATGAAGGGAAGAACATTTGTAAGTTATAAAAAAAACATAACAAAAGTTATAATAAAGAGATGAGACAATCCACAAACATTTCTAGAAAAGTGATAAAATTTAAAATTATACTCCCTACGTTTTTAATAATTGATGTTTTAAGATTTCTCACACATATTATTGAATCAAACTAAAATAACAATAATTAATTATCTACACACAATTCAACCAATGATATAACACTCTGCGGAAGATAAATAGTCAAAAACAATAAAAATTAATGAATATTGTATTGACAACTGAAACATTATATAATTTGGAACAAACGTTTTTCTCTAAAACATCAACTATTAAAACAAGGAGGGAGTATTTTAAAGAAAATTCCATAATTTTGTTTTGTTAAATGAATAATTCTAAACAAAAATTATATCTTAAAATATTATATGTTTAGTATTAGTAACTATCATCTCTATATTTCATGGAGTCTCTTGACTCTTGGTGTGTATCAAGAGCAAAAAATAACATTTGTTTTTTAGTTTTTGATACTTTTGGTTTTCTACAAAAATAGTTTTGTTCAGTAATTGTTTTCTATTTATTTACCTTTAATTGATGCCCATCAAAGTTTTTAAAAACTTTTCAAGAACAACAGAAACAATAGAAAAACATCCGGCCAATTATACTTGTGTAAAACGTTATAAATAAGTTTTTAGGGGTATATTTTTATAAGGTTTTAGGATGGCCATTTTTGATAAGTAGTATTAGAAAATAGACGTTTTTAACAATTCTCCATTATTATATAGATTAAACTTATGATAAATACAATACATATTGGACTATATTCTTTTACTAGAAGGTTTTGCATAAGTTCTAAACAATATAAGTTTGATGATGCTATTTACCATTATAAAAAAAGACAGAATTTATGTGTGTTTTTTTTGTCATCGACAGAATTTATGTTTTAAGTAGTTGTGTTAAGGATGAAAATCTTAAAATATTTAATTTTGAAATATTATTAAGACGTCAAATTTTATACTTTTATTTGGGAGAAAATATAGAGGTTTAACCTATTGATAATTTGGACATCAATTGTAAGATGATGTTAAAAGAAATTGAATTATTACTAGAAGAAGTAACTGAAAATTGATCTTTAAGATACAGTACGAAGGTTATTCAGTTTTACTGTATTTGTGACGAATGTCAATCATCATAAATTCATAATGAATTCTAATATTTCGTCGTGAATATTGTCACCTTATGAAACGTTTTTTATTACTATACCTATAATATATCAAATATTGATGTTTAATCAAAATAAGACTGATCACTAACTAACTTCTATTCTTTTTTTCTTTAAGAATAAAAAACATGCATGGCATGAGAACAATTGGAATAACCTCTGTTTGGGAGAGAGACTGTGATCTCACTCTTTTTGACATCTATTGAGAGACCAAACAATTATACAACAAATCACCATAAGCTTCTCTTTCTGTTAATCAAATACCCTCTTGGCATTTTCACCTGAAAACAACAGGAATGGACTTAGACTCAGTGGACTAATGAACTTATTGATCATGAAATCTGAATATGAAAGAGTGTGTTTGAGATCTACCTGGTATCACCAATCATGTTTCATCATCGAAATCATCATTCACTGAGTTCTCTTGGCAGATAAACGTGTTATCCTCAACCGGATTGGAAACAACAGCAGGATCAGGCTCCCATATCGTTGGCTCATTACCCTGAGCGGTGTTCTCACCATCTTGCTCCTCTGCAGCTTGTTCAGTCTCATTACACAGTTGGTCTGTTGCACCTTGATCTCCGTCCAAACCAGTGGGCTCACCAGTCTTTGGTTCTGAACCCATCTCAGTTTCGGTTTGTTCTTCATTCCCAAGGAAAGCTACAGTGACAGCTTCTTGTTCCTCTGTTTGCTCCGCAGCTTCCTTCTTTGGTCTCTTCCACTTCTTTGTGGATGAAGTACCATCATCCTCGAAATCTTCTTGTTCTCTGTCTCTGTGTAGATACACCCACAGTTTCCTCTCTGAATCGAATTGGACACAAGGGTCCCGCTCATAGTGCAAACGATCCAAGGCCCCACTCACGACTTGATTCACTTGTGAATCAGACACATCCTCCACGATATACTGCGAGTCTCTTATTAAGGTACAAACATCAGCTCTTGTCCCAATACTACCAGGCAATCTGGCGGCAGCATCTCTCACTAGACACAGGATTGTGACATGTGGTGGTCTCTCGCGTTTCAACATGAAATGGTCACGAGCTTTCGAGGTTGGCTTTCCTCCGCCTCTTCTCAGAGGAGCAACAATTGACTTCTTACCATCAGCAGCTGTGTAAACAAAGGCTCTGTCCGGAATTGAGTACCTCAGAAATTCCTCTTTGCGGAAATAGGCTCTTGCTTCTTCAGAACTCTGGGTAATCGTACTAAGGCTCTTTTGTGCTCTCAGATCTTTAAACCTTTCTTTCTCATCAAGGTTACACTGCATGAGTGACAACGGTGGTTCAGGAAGACTTCCTATTTGCTGAAGAGTTTCCTGGCCAGTTTTCAGCCAATTTGCAAATGAATCAACCAACTTGACAAGCATCTTGTGCGGGAGACTCCAGGCTTCAGGCGATGTTACCTCTTCGACAGTCTCCTGATCAGAAGGACCGAGAACAGGGCCAATCCAAGACCAGCATTTCGTGGACCTCTCAAATGTTACAAGTGGCTTCCAACCCTTTGCCCCTAAAGGCGAGGTTTTTGAAGAGAAGATTTTCAGAACCCCTCTAATCAAATCCTGGAGCGGCTCTTGTGTCTCAAGGATACAGGGATCTCCCGGGTTTGACTTCACGCAGCTAACAATTTCCTGGATAGTAAGGGATGGCAAGTTCCCATTTCCCTGCTGTGGCGACTTGTTATCCTCTGCCTCCTCGGGCACGGAGGCACCATTTTCTCCAGTTTCATGTTCTGCATTCTCTACTGCCACAGATTTGCTAACATCTAATGAATCTTCAGGACGCAAACTTGTCATTGCCATACGCACTGCTGATAGAAGATGTACAATAGAGAAAGAGAAGCCAGTGTGAACTGTTGGTGTGATCAACACAAATGGCTTCTTCTGCGGTTTGGTTTCCACCTCTGCTTCACTTGCTTTCGGTATGTCAGAGGTTTCCAGATCAAGAAAACCAACATCAACCTCCATTTTCTTCTTTCCCTTTCTCTTCGAGACAGTTACATCACCAACCGGTAGTTGAATGTCGGGATATAGCTGCAGATCACCATTATCCTCCCTCCTCTCCATGTCCATCAAAGACTCTCTAGTCTTCCTCTTTTTCGACAGAGCATTGCAAGAAACAAACAACCTGGCCTCTAAATTTTCATCACCACTATTACCATCATCCTCAGAAACCTGATATTTCCTACTAAGTCTATCACGGGCATTAACCAATGTTCTCATCTCATGTGATTCGTCATCTTCATCAAAGACTCTTTTTCTCCCAGACAAATTTGGTTTTGCAGATGGTCTCTGAAATAGTGTTCTATCAATCATTTGCTCTCTTGTCTGGCTATTCCTGTTTGACCTGAAAAACTCCTTCCTGTTGTTTCTGTCCTGAAACTCACTCAAGCTTGTGATCGGGCCATCTTCAAAATCTCGAGAGGAAAAGTTCTCTAAGGGACTCCTGTCACGCATCTTACCCTTCTGTTTTGACTTGAAGGAGTGCTTCTCTGTCCCTGGCGCATAGATGTGTTCTCCAGATACGCCTAAATATTTCAAGTACGCACTCCGTCCATCAAGCAATTCATTCTCCTGCATATCTTTCTTTCTGGATTTGCTCTTTTTAATATCTTGTCTGGATTTGAGTATTGGAAAATGAGAATTATTCATCCCACCAACTGAGACAGAAGATTTGTTCCGCATTAAGCGATTTCTCTCCTCCTCATCATCATAGCCATGGGATGAATCCGACTCTGTATCATCATTTCCCATGAACATCCTGCTATCTCTGAAAGCCGCAACACCAGACCTTGCATTGGGTACCACATTCACCCTAATCTTTTCCTGCACATGGTTCTCGCCAAAATCAGAATTTAAGAACCTCTCGTTCATTTGTTGCATAGAAGCTCTATAAGATCTCAAACTAGTATCAGGTGAGTCCCTCTCAGACTTCAACTTTTTGCTTTTACTATTCAAGTCATCAGATATATATCTGGGATCAACAGAAAAGCCATCTCCATGATTCTTCCCATGCCGATATAAGTCACCACGAAGGTCTGCTAGACTACCTTTTACAGGCTTCATCTGGTCGGCAAATGCGTGAGGCTGAATATTATTAGCATATCTACTCGATTTTGAGTAATTGCTGTGGTACTGCCTTGATGAATATGGTGGACCCATAAAATGTTCAGAAATTGGTTCTCCATCTCTTGAAGATTTGTGTTTCTTTCCAGGCCTTGAATATCCAGGTTTCTCACGGTCTCGTCGAGAACCCATTCCAAAGAGTGGATCCTGATCATCATCGTCAATATTATCTTCTGAACCATACCTCTGCCTAACGAGAGAAGAGGGGTTGTATGCAGAATTCATACCATACCCATTATAACCTGTAGCATATGGCCCAACAGACGTTTTAGCAAAAGGAAACTTCGGTTTTGACTTCGGTTTACCATATAAATCCTGTTCTACAGCCGCCAGCTGCCGCCTAGGAAATTCCAAACCTGAATCAACACCATAACCAGCATGACGGGCCAATTTCTTTTGCGTAGACTTCCTATCCTTTCCCTTTCTTCCCCAAGGCTTATCAAAAGGTTCGTCCTTCTCTGATGAATCATCCTCAAAATCATCCTTTTTCTCACGCATCAGAGTCTTTTGGCTTTTCACAATATTCAGGACACGGAGCTTCTCATCGATACTATACCCTTTACAACTTGTCCAAGCATCCCTCGTCTGACAAAGATTCACCACCATGTCATTATGATACTTCCTCAAACTATGATAATGTTTGGTTCGTAGAAACAAACTACGTCCTTCAAGATAAAGCGTATTCCTGGGTTCACACTGCCCACCCTTCAACATATCAAACAGTTTCTTAACAGGACTACCAAAGTGGAAATTGCAACCCTCGAAAAGCTCTTTCAAAGTACGCATAAACGTAAGCTGATCAACATCAGGTAGATAACTCGAGAGACTAAACCTCTCTTTCTCAGTGAGACACTCATTCCAAACATCAACAGAGAGTATATCTTCAAGACTAGGGAGATCATACAACTCAAAAGGAATACTACAAGTAACATTCCCAACTTGACAAAACTCAGCACCAGTTTCCGCCAATTCAAGCAAATCAAAATCATCAGAACCTGCTCCAGAATCATCTTCATCAAAATCATCATCTTCATCCTCCGAATCAACATTATTCACCACTGAGTTTTTACGTCTTTCTTCGTAACTTGACATAGAATCACCACTACCATGAGAGTACTCTAGATCAAACCTCGAAACCTTGACGTTACTCTTCTCGATCGCCATCACCACATAACAAAACCCCCAATTCCACTCAACAGAAACAGTCCTATGATTCTTTAACCCTAAACACAAACGCAAAGCCCAGAACACAAAATAAAAATCAAAACTTTAGAAAATCGAATAAGAAAAAACAAAAACTTTACAGTACCAATTGAATCAAAATCAAAGATTTTCGATGAATTATGATCGGAAGTACCTTAATTGTCACCAAAATTGAACAAAATTGAAGCTTTTAGGACTCTGCTTCAGCAAAATAGAAGAAGTTGTTCGAGGAGGAAGAAAAAAGGAAAAGAGAGATGAATCTGGAGGAAACCCTAGAGAAGGAACCGTATAAATAACGCGATAAACTTAAAGGAGGAGGAGAAGACGGTGACGGAGAGAGAGAGGGTTGATGAAGAAGACGAAGGTGACGTGGAAGGAAGCATAGCCGTCAGATTAGTGAAGGTTATGTGAAAAGACGAAAAAGGGTAAAGCCACAGAGACTTAGGGCATAGTAGGACGAAGAAGACGGTGAAATTACAACAAGGAAAAAAAAAAGTTTTTGGGAAAGAGAGTGGAAGAGACGGTCCGAGTTTATGTTTTGAGTCGACTCGGAGCGAGTTGATACGAGAAGAGAGACGAGTCCTCGTGGCACACTCTACTACGACGTCGTTTTCAAACTTACTTTTGCCTTTTTATAAAAACATTTATTTTGGTCAACTAAAAAAACAAAAATTAAACTATAACCATATTTAAACTCATATTGGCTCTCTTCTCTTTCTACAATCTTTCGAGAGGAAGGCTTCTGGTAATCGTTTTTTTGTATTTCCGGTTCCGATGTAGTCCGGATCTTGTATATTTTCTCGTCTTTGTACGAGACAAAGAAATTCCGATTTCTAATCGGATATTTTGTCTACCGGTTATCACCGGTCTTTTCTTTCGCATCTAGCGGGATCGATCTCCATGTCATCTTTGCTCATCCATTGATTTCGCGGTTTTTCTTCCAAGATCTCTGTTTTCTCCCTTTACTCGAGGAGTAAAATCTTTATCACTTCCGTTTGCTCAAGATGCACGAGCAAAGTTGGACTCAGATTACATCAATTTGGGTGTAATCGGTGATGAAGCTTCCCCGAAATCGGTGATATCAAGAGATTTTTGAAGCAGTTTCAACAATTCAATCTGATAGATTTCGATGCTTTTCGTTTGGACAGGAGATCGGCGGAAGGGAGGAGAGTTTATCCATCGCCTTACAGGTAGCTGGTGGTGGCTGACCGGAGTTCGGCGATGTCCGGCGAGTTGATGACGGTGCGTTTTGACATCCGACGCGTGGATTGGAGGAGTACACGTCTCTACACGTGTTGGCTGCTAAATTAGGTTTTACTTTGGGCCGTTATATTCGCTTGTATCTTTATTGGGCTTTATCCCTTCTGTAAATTGCCCTCTGGACTTATGAATACAATACTTAGCCGACAAAAAAAAAAAAAAACTCATACTGAAGCAACCATTAATAGCATTTACATTTACTTATAATTTTCATTAAAAAGTTTATTTATGGATATTCGATGACACTTTGCCAAAAAAATATAAAAATAATAATAATTCAATGGTAATTATATAATGTCCAAATTTGATAAAATTTCATTTATATACAGATATTGGTGGACAGTATATAAATATCAGATAAAATATTGTAAAACAAACTCCCATATTTTATAAACAAATTGAAATAAAACATTTCCATATTGACTCCAGTATTTATTCGGAGTATTCTATATTTTATCTTTGTAATGTTGTTACTTATTTCGAGAGCTTTTTCCTTTTTTTAAGATGTGTGTTGTTTATTTTACTTTTTATTACATTTGAATTAACTTGGACTTTGTAACAAAATAACATTTTGATCGTTGAATGTTTAAAATTTCCATTGTAGGTCAGAGAAGCCCAAAAGGATTTGGACTTGTCTTTATAGTCTTCCTTGGACCGGGTCAGGCCCAAAAGTGAAAATTTTGTGTCTCTTCACTTTTGAATATCCCTTCATATGTCACACTTTAAAACACTGCTCTTAAAAATGTTCATTACAAAGCATATTAGATTGTAGTTAACCTTACCTTTAATCTGTAATATTGCTTCAAGTCATGTGATATTTTGTTTTGAATTAAGCTTTCGAGTACATGCAAAAAATTCCCAAAAAATTAAACACTAAATTGTTCTCAGATATTTTTTTATTCTCTTTGTCTGTCTAAGCAGGTTTAATCGGCCTCCATTGATTAAACTTAATTTTGTAATATTTTCCATTTCCCAAAAAAAAAAAAACGTTAAAGTGTCTGCGTAAAAACGTTTAAGGATACAATCATGTCCATGATTGATTCCATTACAATATCCTTGATTGCTGACTTTATGGGTTTAATTATGTACAAACTGAGTATTCTCATTAACTATTCTTGTAATACCCTAGCTCTCTTCCTCTGTATAAATTCCTCTCTGTTGTATAAAAAATCATCACTTGAATAAACATCTTTATGGTATCAAGAGCCATCGATTCCTTTCAACAAGAAATTTGTTCTTTGCTTCTTTTTTTGCCTTCTCTTCGATCGACTTATAAGAAGCATTCTTGATTATTTCTGTTAGGTGGCTTTAGTCGGTCTCAGTGGTTGTACTAATTTATAAAATATTTTCCATTTCTAAAAATATGATCAACCGAACGAGAGATCCTCAGTTTAACCACCCAAAAAAAATTAAGGTATAAAGAGTTTCATCTTTTAGTTCGTATTTTGTTTTTAAAGTGTTTTCTTTTCATCTTATAAAAATTAAGAACAATAGAAAAATTACCAAGTTATATATAATGGTGTGATTGTATTTGCTTCCGTTTTTTTTTTTTTTTTTTTTGTCGTGGAACTAATTTAGAATATATATATATATATATATATAATGATAGATTTGTTGAATAATTTTTGGTTAGCTTCACTCATATACTGAGATATACAATATGTCATAGCAATTGTTGTCATGACTCATGACTTCCATATCTCTCGCAATGTTACACTCATACTTCATTTTCATAATATGTTAATATATGATGTTTAAGCATTTGATTTGTTTCATCTTAAATTCTATGTTTTATCATTCAAACGGAAAAAAATAACTGATTTTTTTCTTTTCAGTTTTATCTTTAAAACAAATCAACACAACCATGGGAGTTATCACAAAAGGTTAGAACTCACTACGTACAAAATATAAGTGACCTGGAATGTTCCACATGATTTTCTACTTTAATTTTTTCGTTTGATCTTCCTTTGTTATAAAGGTTTTTCTTTTTCTTTATCAGGTGTAAATCACCTCAAAGTTTAACTTTCCTTAGAACTTTCTATTTTTAGTAACTCTTCATGTGTCTCTCTTCCCAAGTAAATAGACTATGCGTCCTGTTACAAACGACACACAATGAGGAGCCTATTCTTAGTCTCTTCTCATAGAATTATCGATCTCGAAAACTTCGCAGAAGAAAGAGCAAGAAAGAGCAAGAAAGAGCAAGAAGTCACAAGAACTAAAAGAGAACGAGAGAAAATCAGGATCTCTCATGATTCTTTTTCAACCAAAAACAAAGATTTCTGACTATCAATTGTTTGATAAATGGCAGAACAACGACACGAAGACAAAGCAAAAGTGAATTATATCCTCATGCGCATCGAAAACTAAATCATCGACGAAGAGGAAAAGATACAAAGTTAAAAGCCATAATGAAAAACAACAAAAAGGTTGGGACCGAAGATTCAACGAAATGGATGCTAGAGAGCGTCGAGATAGATCCAAAAGGCGATAGTTCTGTGAAACAACCCGAAAGCACAATCAATAGCAATAATCCTGAGAGTAGTGGTGCTGGTGGTGGGATCTTGAAGAATGTGTCTAAGAATCTCGCCGTGGGATCAATAATCAGGTCCATGAGCGTAAACAAATGGAGAAAGAGCGGTAATCTCGGGTCCCCGAGCACGAGGAAGAGTGGAAACCTGGGGCCTCCACTCCCTGTGTCCCAAGTAAAAAGACCGGGGCCACAAAGAGTCGAGAGGACTACATCTAGCGCGGCTAGAGGACTACAAAGTCTCCGGTTCCTTGATCGGACCGTCACGGGAAGAGAACGAGATTCGTGGAGATCAATCGAAAACCGGTTCAATCAATTTGCTGTTGACGGGAGGCTTCCCAAGGATAAATTCGGCGTTTGCATTGGTAAAACTATAATTCATCCATTTTTTTACGTAAACCTAATTTAAAAAACTACGGTTATACATATGTTTTTTTGTCAACTTTAAAAGGTTGTTCTTGATCAAACTGAAACAAAAAGATGTTTTCATATTATAATTATGTGTGTATTAGGAATGGGAGATACATTGGAGTTTGCGGCAAAAGTATACGAAGCATTGGGTAGGAGAAGACAAATAAAAACAGAAAATGGGATTGACAAGGAACAACTCAAGC
The DNA here is from genome assembly GCF_000001735.4 of Arabidopsis thaliana. Taxonomy (NCBI): domain Eukaryota; kingdom Viridiplantae; phylum Streptophyta; class Magnoliopsida; order Brassicales; family Brassicaceae; genus Arabidopsis; species Arabidopsis thaliana. The sequence goes on along the minus strand of NC_003074.8, from coordinate 16,836,836 downwards.
TTTTTTGGGAAGACATGATCAAGAAGGATCTCGACTGTCGCCTCCAAATCTTCTTCGACATGTAACCATATTTTTTTGTCCTGTTTGTTTTTAGTTTTATATGATCCATCAAAATAGAGATTAACAATTTTGGTTTAGGTGTGATAAGGACGGAGACGGGAAGTTAACAGAAGAGGAGGTTAAAGAAGTCATAGTCTTAAGTGCATCCGCGAACAGGCTCGTGAATCTGAAGAAGAATGCTGCGTCTTATGCTTCTTTGATCATGGAAGAGCTCGACCCCAATGAGCAGGGTTACATTGAGGTTTCATCTTGATTACATTTCCATAATTATCAACGAAATATTAGAGTGACCATTCATAATTTATAAACTTGTAGGTCTAAAAAAAAAAAATCAACTGGTTAGTGTAATTAATGGTTCATTGTTTTGAAGATAGGGTATGATCAATTAACTCGAAGTTTTTTTCATATTTTATATGTTGCATTTTGTTTTGTTAAAAATACATTTGTGTTCCATGCCTCGCCCACTCTGACATTTTTTTAGTTTACATCAACCAGATGTGGCAACTCGAGGTGCTACTAACAGGAATTGTATCAAACGCCGACTCACATAAGGTCGTGAGGAAATCGCAACAGCTAACGCGAGCCATGATCCCAAAACGTTACAGAACACCGACTAGTAAATACGTTGTAGTGACCGCAGAGCTAATGTACGAGCACTGGAAGAAGATTTGGGTCGTCACATTGTGGCTCGCAGTAAACGTCGTCCTCTTCATGTGGAAATACGAAGAGTTCACCACAAGCCCTCTTTACAACATCACTGGACGCTGCCTTTGCGCCGCTAAAGGAACGGCAGAAATACTAAAACTCAACATGGCTTTGATTTTGGTCCCTGTTTTAAGAAGAACCCTAACGTTCCTCAGATCGACTTTCTTGAACCACTTGATCCCATTCGACGATAACATCAACTTCCATAAGTTGATAGCCGTGGCGATAGCAGTTATTTCCTTGCTTCACACGGCATTACACATGCTATGCAACTACCCTAGGCTAAGTTCTTGCCCCTACAATTTCTACTCCGACTATGCGGGGAATCTCTTGGGAGCCAAGCAACCGACCTATTTAGGCCTAATGCTGACCCCGGTTTCGGTCACAGGAGTTCTAATGATCATCTTCATGGGTATCTCATTCACCCTTGCTATGCATTACTTCAGAAGAAACATAGTGAAATTGCCTATACCATTTAACCGTCTTGCTGGATTTAATTCGTTTTGGTATGCTCATCATTTGCTGGTTATTGCCTACGCTCTTCTTATCATCCATGGTTACATTCTTATCATCGAGAAACCTTGGTACCAAAAGACGGTAAGTGTATACATATACATACTAAAATGAACATATGTTAGGAGATAGAGCGAAGTAATTATGAATTAATCTTTAGTCTTTTTACAATTATTTTGTTGGTATTGAAAAATGTAGACGTGGATGTACGTGGCCATACCAATGGTGTTGTACGCGAGCGAGAGGCTTTTCTCACGAGTTCAAGAACACAACCATCGTGTCCACATTATCAAAGTAATAATTAAGATTCTTATATTTCCCTTTTTGCCCTAATATTTTCCAATACTTGCCTTCTTACAACATTGTTAAATAATGATGATTTTCAAATGTGATAATAACAATTTGATTGTGTTTTCTTTCCTCGTAATTTTTTTTTGCCCAGGCTATTGTATATTCAGGCAATGTTCTTGCACTCTATATGACCAAACCTCAAGGGTTCAAGTACAAAAGTGGCATGTACATGTTTGTCAAGTGCCCTGATATCTCCAAATTCGAATGGTAATAACATTTCTTTTTCAAAAAAGCATCTAACTAATTCATAAAATATATACTATATTTTTATCATTGTCATTTTTGTATGTGTGTGGTTTAGGCATCCATTCTCCATCACTTCTGCACCCGGAGATGAATATTTGAGCGTTCACATAAGAGCATTAGGAGATTGGACTTCTGAACTTAGGAACAGATTTGCAGAGGTAATTTTCTTATTAATTTGTCTTTTTGTTTTCAATTATTTTCAATCATCCATACTCATCTTAAACTCCAAATATGATTTTCTTATAGTAAATTTTTTGTTCTTGTAGACATGTGAGCCTCATCAAAAATCGAAACCTAGTCCAAATGATCTTATTAGGATGGAAACAAGAGCGAGAGGTGCAAATCCTCATGTTGAAGAATCCCAAGCCTTGTAAGTGAATATCCTTACTACCAAATCAATGGTTATTTTAACCTATAAGGTGATCGAATTTGATCTCATATGATCGGCATCTTCCCAACCAGATTTCCAAGAATATTTATCAAAGGACCATATGGGGCTCCGGCACAAAGCTATCAGAAGTTTGATATCCTTTTGTTGATTGGGCTAGGGATCGGGGCAACCCCATTTATAAGTATCCTAAAAGATATGTTGAATAATCTCAAACCTGGTATTCCAAAAACCGTAAGTAATCTATAACCATAGTGAGTCATGAAGAAACAAAGACTATATGAAAAAAAAAAAAAAAAAAAAGTTATGGAGTGTCTAATTTGAGATTTGGAAAATGTAGGGGCAAAAGTATGAAGGAAGTGTAGGAGGTGAGAGCTTAGGAGGATCAAGTGTATATGGAGGATCGAGTGTAAATGGAGGAGGTAGTGTAAATGGAGGAGGTAGTGTAAGTGGAGGAGGTAGAAAGTTTCCACAAAGAGCATATTTTTATTGGGTGACAAGAGAACAAGCTTCTTTCGAATGGTTCAAAGGAGTTATGGATGATATTGCAGTGTATGACAAAACCGTAAGTTCTTATATCAGTTTTATCATATATCAGTTTTAAATGTTATATAAGATTTTTATATCATATTTTCTGATAGTCTAATAAAAATAAAAATTATTCTTATAATGTTCAAAGAAAAAAACTTAAATTGGTTTTTTTTTTCATAGCAATTCTAAGTATTAAATTGAAACATCCTGAAATAACATAATAATTTGAGAAAGTTTAATGATGAAATGCAAATTTGACATATAAATCTTGATCTATATTTATTTTTTTCATTTGATTTTTGTATTGACAGAATGTGATAGAGATGCATAACTACTTAACAAGTATGTACGAAGCAGGAGATGCGAGATCTGCTCTAATTGCTATGGTCCAGAAACTTCAACATGCCAAAAATGGTGTTGACATTGTTTCCGAGAGCCGAGTATGTTCATTTTTTTGTACATTATTATCCACTTATTATTTTATTTGGAAGTAGTTATATTTTTTCATCGTCCTATTTACAAATACATATATTTCTAATATTCCACCTGATTCAGATACGAACCCATTTCGCAAGACCTAATTGGAGGAAGGTTTTTTCTGAATTGTCAAACAAGCACGAGACTTCTCGCATAGGTATGTAAATATATTTATCCTAATTTCCTTAAAACATTCTTTAGTAATGTTGCTAGCAAAATGTTTTGAGTGTATTTTTACGAGTTAAATATCTAAGTCTGTTTGACAAAAAAAAATATCTAAGTCTAATTCTCACACCATCGATGAAAATTAGGGATTTTTTTAATATTCAACTAGTTGCATATCAAGCATTTTTTTCTTGCATACTTCTTAAGAAAATTTTGAAACTAGCTAGCTAGGTAATAAATTAGGTTAACTATATTTGACTTGGTAATTTAGGTTCTTACTTTTTTGGAATTTTTGTACTTTGAATGATAAAGATATCTAAATTTTAGTAGTTCAAATGGTAAAGAAAAATTTCAAAGAATCAGTTAATCTTTCTTTGGGATAAAATTTTTTAATTTGTATTGTTTCAGGTGTGTTCTACTGTGGAAGTCCAACGCTTGTTCGACCGCTAAAATCACTTTGTCAGGAGTTCAGTCTCGAGTCGTCCACCCGCTTTACTTTTCACAAAGAGAATTTCTGACCTTTTTTCTTAAAAATGTTTTCGGTAAATTTTGAGTTCAGTTATTCACTTAGGAAGTATTATTGGTTTGGGATTTAAATAGAGTTTTAGTGACTGAAAATGTTTTGTAGAAAATCTTGTTATTCAATCATGATTTTTAAACAGTTTATAATAGTTTGGTGTTATTAGTTTAAGATTTGTTCAATTTTCATAAATAGTGTTATTGAATTCATATTATTAGAAAGTCAATAAAAATTTTGTGTTATTCAGTTGAAAAAAAATCTCTGATTGTTAATTAATTACATTATTATATTATAACTTTTTATAATTATCCGTCAAAATAGAAATTGTTTTGATACTTGACAAAATTATGAAAACTTAATCAACAATATTATAAAAACTCTCTAGCAATAATTTAGATTTTTTATTTATTTATTTAATAATTTTATTAAAATCATCAAAATTCTTTTCACAAATAGAAACCGGCATCCCCATAATTTTAAGGACAAGTTGTAATTATTTTGTGATGTATAGTCACTGTCCGATAGATAAAACTCAAAATTAAATTTTATTTGGAGACATGCATGTTTAAAAGGAAAATATTTATTCAAATTAAATATCGTGCTAACGAAATCTGGCTTTCTTTCAAGTAGGATGACTTAGATAACAATGTGATTGATTTATTTATGGATTGCCATGACAATTTATTTATATTTTTCTCTAAAAAGTTTAAGAGAAAAAAGTCTGCCAATTCATAATTCATTAAAGAAATTAAGAAAAACAAATAAGTATATTCGGAAACTACGCCGTGTGTTTCTATGTAACCGTTACATTTTCTTAACTCTTAAGTACTACAAGACGAACAAGGAAAACTGTTATATCAACGAAATTCTCGCTAGTTATAAATATCCCTTCAATCTCATAACTGACTCTTTAATCTTTCATTCGTCAAAGAGACTCGTATCATCTTCCTGTTTTTGTCAGGTTCCCTCGAAAGCTATGGACGAACCATCTCGTCACAATTATCTCTGCAGCATCAGTCATAATGTTTCTGAGACCATAGACAAAGTATTGATATTTTCTACACCAAATCTCTAAAACGTTCATGATTCTCTGAAGCTTATTGTGTTACCAACTCTGTCTCATATCATGTGATTGTTGTTTGTTCTGTTTCAGGTTAAGAACTTAATCGAGACATGTATTTACAAGTACATGAGTTTGGAAGAAACAGTGACATATCTGGAGGACAATCACAATATTAGTCACCATCTCACCATAACAAGTTTGTATTTTATAATCTCTGCTTTGATGTGATTCTGTGCTTGTTTATAAAGAATTTGATTTTTGATTTTTTTATTAGTATGGGAGCAGCTTCAGAAAGAGAGTCCAGAGTTTTTCAAGAAGTACTACTTCCACTGTGAATTAGCGCGTCAGATAGAAATGTTTAACATTTTTTCTTGGAAAGCAAGTTAGTCTGATGGTCGAGAATGGAGATCTTGATATTGGTACTGCACCATGTACGTATAACACAAGGACTAAAATCTTCTTATGGATTATTTACTGCCCGATTTTATGAACTGCTTCAATTATTTTTTTGTGTCTTTGTGTATCTACAGTCAAGAATTTTCTCGGTCAAGATCCTGAAGGAGCTCATCTCTTGGTGAAACTAGCGAATACACCTTGTAAATCTCTCTACTGATATCTCTAAAGTTCAATAATGTTTTTGAAAATTGGGTTTGTTTTGTTTGATAACTCTTTGCATTATGTAGCTGATAGGTCAGAGATGAGTCCTTCAAGCTTGGCAACGTTGGCATTGGATGATACACCTGGTCTAACAGGTAAAGTCATAAATACACATATGGTACTAGATTCATGCTCGATTTCTTGCACTTTTGACATCTAAGAATTTCCTTGTGTTTCTCTCCTTTGTAGTAAACAAGTTGCAGATTCCTAATGATCATCAAAATCAATTTCATTCTTATCAATGGTCTACTACAACTAATCATATACCTTGTAAAGAACAAACTCAAACCTTTCTCTCTTCTGAATATTGAGTTGGTTTTGTTTGATATCTATTGCATTGTACAGCAGGTCATGATTGCAGCTGGCAAAACTTGGTTTCTTTCACTTTTGACTTCTAAAGCTTCCTTTTGTTTCTCTGTCTTGTAGTAAACCAATTGCCGATTCCAAATGGTCAACAAAATCATCTTCATCAAAACCAATGGTCTACACCAAATCATCAAGCTTGTAAAGAAGAGATTCAATCTTTCTCTATCATTTGTTTAACACTTTTACTTGAGCATTTTTTAAGAATGGCTCAACTTTCATTCTCCATAGGTACTCTTGGAGCTCCTACCGTTCAACCAGCAGCTAATGATCAAACCTTTTTCTCCATAGGTACCAATCTGGGAGCTCCTACCGTTCCACCAGGAGCTAATGATCACTGGTTTCCTTATAGTGATCCTGCGTGTAAAGAAGACTCAGTCTTTCTCTCTTAATCTATCATTTGTTTAACACTTCTACTTGAGCATTTTTATGAATTACACTACTTTCTTTCTCCATAGGTACCAATCTTGGAGCTCCTGCCGTTCCACCAGAAGCTAATAGTCAATGGTTGCCATATACTGATCATGCGTGTAAAGAAACACTCAACCTTTATCTCTCATATTTTAAACCCTTTTACATTGAATCATTTGTATGAATCACTCGTTCGTTCTTTTTTCTCCATAGATAACTATCCTGTTGTATATTCAACCGGTGCACCAGCAGCCACTGCTCAATGGCCAACATCTAATGATTTCCTTCCCATAGATACTGGAGCTCCAACTTTTGCAAAAGTACCTACTGCGGCATTTGACCATTTTGCAAATGGTTTTGGAGAAGATATTAACAATAGCAGCCCAAATTTCCAGCCGATGGATCCTTCAACAGCAAAACTACTAACACAACTCGACCACCTGCAACAAGACCCATATGGACAATACCAACTGCCACTGCAGGTTCTAAAAAAACCCTCACTAGAAGAGCTGCGAAAACTTCCATATGAAGTAGACAACGTGCTGCGATATGATGGAAACAACAACGGGCTGCAAGGAGAACTAATGAAACCCGAAAAGCCGCCACAAGACCTATATGGACAATGCCAACCGCAACCGCAGATCCAACAAAACCTTCAATATGAAGCAAACAACAACGGGTTGCAATATGATGAACACAACAACTGGCTGCAAGGAGTACTAACGCAACCCGAGAAGCCACTACAAGACCTATATGGAGAATGCCAACAGAATCTCTCAGTAGAAGATCTGCTAACTCTTGTATATGAAGCAAACAACAACGAACTGCTAGGAGTAATACCGCAGCAACATCGTTATCATCAGGAAAAAGAGACAATGCAGACACAAGGAGATCCACTGAATTGAATACCTATTCAATCAGAAGCTTCAAACCATTCAGATAGTGGTAAGTAGCAACACTACAAATGTGGTTTCATACTTTAGTAAAAAAATAAACTGGAATCAGAAATGGCCTGAAAACCGGTTCGATTTGGTTTTGGGCTATGGCCAATATGCATGACGGTTCTTGCACAATCATACCCGTGGATATCATATCGGTTCTGTGTACTACCTAGGACCCAAGCGGATATGAGAAAGTATTCTATATTTGGCTAGATGTTTGGACATGAAAGCTCTCAGATTTGGCCAGTGAAAATGTCAAGAACAATCATAGCATATCCCTTGACGCAATGTGAATGAATCAAATGAACATTTCTTACTAAGTAACATAATAACTACTAAAACACAAACACACACCAAAGATGCAGCAGAAAGTTCCACTTTTTTTCATAAACAAACAGAGCAAGTACACTTGCGAGATACAAAGAGACATGCATCTAATCTACTATATCCTAATCATTCTGGTTTGAGCCCAATTCAAGCCTTAAGTCTATCAACCAGCGAATTCACTATATAAGAGACAGCACTTAATCAAATCAATGTTCATAAACATAATACCTTAAGAAAGACCAAGACTTTGATGATAGTACTTGAGATCATCGCAATACATCAACACCACAGTCTCTACATACACATCTCACACTCCATTCTCTCTTCGAGACCTCATCTTCTCCCTGAGAACTTGCTCTTTTCTGATCAGACCCTCTTGTGCACATCAATGGTCACTCTGTACCAATCTCTGCCCACCAAACGCAGCTTCTTTTCTCAAGCTAGTGGAATCGTTCGGACAAGGAGGAGAGGCTATGGGGTATAAGGGTTCTTTATCACTATATAAAAAATATATATACAAAAAAAACTGAAACCAAAATTAATTAATAAAACATTACATTATAATAAAATAATGATCAACCAATGCATTTGGTTCTTTATCGGTTCTCCATTCAGATTTCCAAACCAACACATAATCGATAGGAACTAAACCGAAATAATTACCATTTTGAAGGTTATTTTTGAAAATGTCCAACTGAACAAATAAATCTAAAATCACAAAATACCTAAAATAATTTGATCAAAAATCAAATTATTTTTACCTTAGTTTTAGTTCGTAATTTAGAAATTTTAGTTGCTTTTATTACTGAAACAAATGTGATTGGTCTACTAATGGATTACCATGAATATTTATTTATTTATCAATAAAAGTGTGAAAGAAAAATGTCTGTCAATTCAGAATTCATTAAAGAAATTAAGAAAAACAAATATATTCGGAAACTACGCGTGTTTGTATGTAAGCATTAGATTTTCTTATGAAAATGAATCTAACTAAGATTTATTAATACACATTTAAAATTTGAGAAAATATTTGTTAATGTTAAAGTATCACTTCATGATACCGATTAAAAACAAGGAGATTTGAGTACATGCAAAAATTTATAATTATAATATAATATAAATAACTAAATTCATAAATTTGTCTATATTACTAATATTTTCTAAATTATAACTAGTGGTTTAAAAAAATTGAAATTTCTTAAAAAAAACTAAATATTAGTTAGTGTTTAGGAAATTAACGTTTATCGAAAATATAAGCTGGTGATTTGAAATAAAACAAAAAACTAGTCTAAACATTAGAATTAAAAAAAAATCGTATCAAATAATAAAATTGTAATAATAATATTTGAGAATGCTATTTAGATTACATTTCTTGCCTTAATTACTGAAACAAATGTGATTGGTCTACTAATGGATTGCCATGTATATTTTTATTTATCTGTAAAAGTGTGAGAGAAAAATGTCTGCCAATTCATAATTCATTAAGAAAATTAAGAAAAACAAATATATTCGGAAACTACGCGTGTTTGTATGTAAGCATTAGATTTTCTTATGAAAATAAATCTAACTAAGATTTATTAATACACATTTAAAATTTGAGAAAATATTTGTTAATGTTAAAGTATCACTTCATGATACCGATTAAAAACAAGGAGATTTGAGTACATGCTAAAATTTATAATTATAATATAATATAAATAACTAAATTCATAAATTTGTCTATATTACTAATATTTTCTAAATTAAAAACTAGTGGTTTAAAAAAATTGAAATTTCTTAAAAAAACTAAATATTAGTTAGTGTTTAGGAAATTAACGTTTATCGAAAATATAAGCTGGTGATTTGAAATAAAACAAAAAACTAGTCTAAACATTAGAATTAAAAAAAAATCGTATCAAATAATAAAATTGTAATAATAATATTTGAAAATGCTATTTAGATTACATTTCTTGCCTTAATTACTGAAACAAATGTGATTGGTCTACTAATGGATTGCCATGTATATTTTTATTTATCTGTAAAAGTGTGAGAGAAAAATGTCTGCTAATTCATTATTCATTAAGGAAATTAAGAAAAACAAATATATTCGGAAACTACGCGTGTTTGTATGTAAGCATTAGATTTTCTTATGAAAATGAATCTAACTAAGATTTATTAATACACATTTAAAATTTGAGAAAATATTTGTTAATGTTAAAGTATCACTTCATGATACCGATTAAAAACAAGGAGATTTGAGTACATGTTAAATTTATAATTATAATATAATATAAATAACTAAATTCATAAATTTGTTTATATTACTAATATTTTCTAAATTAAAAACTAGTGGTTTTAAAAAATTGAAATTTCTTAAAAAAACTAAATATTAGTTAGTGTTTAGGAAATTAACGTTTATCGAAAATATAACTGGTGATTTGAAATAAAATAAAAAAACTAGTCTAAACACTAGAATTAAAAAAAAAAATCGTATCAAATAATAAAATTGTAATAATAATATTTGAGAATGCTATTTAGATTACATTTCTTGCTTTAATTACTGAAACAAATGTGATTGGTCTACTAATGGATTGCCATGTATATTTTTATTTATCTGTAAAAGTGTGAGAGAAAAATGTCTGCAGATTCATAATTCATTAAAGAAATTAAGAAAAACAAATATATTCGAAACTACGCGTGTTTGTATGTAAGCATTAGATTTTCTTATGAAACTGAATCTAACTAATATTTCTTAATGAAACTGAATCTAACTAAGATCTTCTGATGAAAAAAAGAAGGGAACTTTGACCAAAGTCAAACCAAGCTTATAAAAAGGAAAATTTCGTCTTCTTCTCTGTTTTTGTTTTCATCACTTTCAGAAAAACTTTAACAGAGAAAAGCGAGAGAAAGAAGAAGAATGGAGATGATAGAGACAGAGATTTCGTTGTCTGGTTACCACAAAAGATATGGTCATCTCAAATTCATCGAGTTATCAGACCCTCCTCTCACAAAAAGACCTAGATATTCACCCTCGGTGATCCCTCCTCTTCCTGATCAAAACCCTATTTTCACTCTTAAACTATCTCCGATCCTTCTGAAGAACAATAAAAGGAAGAGATTTACACCGAAGAGTAGTAGTAGTCTCAGTGTTGAAGAGATAACCAAACAAGTATTCGACGGAGTAGTCAGAAAGTCTTCATCTTGGATCAAGTCTGAGTTCCTTGGAAGAGGCTCTTACGGTTCGGTTTATCTGGCGACAAGTAAGAAGGCCAAAACTAAAACGACCATGGCGATCAAATCTGCAGAGATTTCACGAGCTTCGAGTCTAATGGACGAGGAAAGAATATTAACCCGTCTCTCATCTCCTTTCATCGTTCGTTGCTATGGCCACGAGATTGCACGCGAGGAGACTCTGTTCGGTGGCGAGAGAACGAATTACAATTTGATTCTCGAGTATTGCTCTGGCAAAAGCCTCTTCGACTTGGTCAACAGTAACCTTGGAGGATTGTCAGAGAAAGATGTGAAACTTCTTGCTAGAGATATCCTTTACGGTCTCGACTACATCCACAGGGCAAACATTATTCATTGTGACATCAAACCGGAAAATATCTTACTAGCCCCTGTCGAGAACCGGATAAGACCTAATGGGTACGTGGCAAAGATTGGGGATTTCGGTTTAGCATTGGAGAAGGGTTCAAGCGAGTATGAAAAAGCATCAGGTCATAGGAGAGGCACAACGCGATACATGTCTCCGGAGCTTATACGACATGGGATTGTTGATTACGCTGTTGACACGTGGGCTTTCGGATGCACAGTTTTGGAAATGTTAACGGGACAACAAGTATGGGGAGAACATAGTGATCTCGGTTCTGTAGATTGGGACATTCTCATCGGTCAAAGCTGTTACATTCCTTATATACCGGATTGGTTATCTGAAGAAGCACAGCATTTTCTCAGCAGATGTTTAAAAAGGGACCCTGCTTCAAGGTGGGGGATTGGTGCACTCTTGAACCACCCCTTTTTGCAATGTGGATCTATAATTGTTTAGTAACGGTTTTGTTTATTAGTTTTAAGTTGTAAGATGAAGTATCCAACTCTCTATTTGGTATGTGTTTCTGGAAGTTTTGGTAAATGATAAGAGACTTTATAACTTTCATTATTAGTTTGCAATTGCAGTTTCAAGTTGTCATTGTTTCAATTCACAAACTAACCCACTTTTTGGGTCATAAGTTGTCACTGAATATTTATCACAAGATTAGCATATACAGCTCCTATAAGTAGTCACTGTTTCAATTCTACATCAAAATTCACCTATTAACTGACCAGTTTTCACACCCTTCCCTCTGACAGCTTGCATGTTTTGTATCTGTACATCGCTGGAATCTTGGAATAGAGATTGCTAGCTCCTTCTGACCCGCCCATAGTAGATGATACTTTATTCCCTCCTCAAGCATTATAGCTGAAGAAACCTATAAAAGAAAAGACTGAAACCATCACAAAAGAAAAAGAGCTCGAGAAACTAATTTAGACATGAAAAGCTCTCAGATTTGGCCAGCCATACATACTGAAAATGTCAAGAACAATCACAGAGCAGATCACTTGACGCAATGTGAATGAATCAAATGAGCATTTCTTACTAAGTAACACAATAACTACTAAAACACACACATAGGATGCAGCAGAAACGGTGTTGCTGTGAGTAATTAGTCCTCCACAAAGTTATAGTTTTCTGAAACACAAACAGAACAAGAACACTTAAAAGATTCAAAGAAACATGGATCTAATCTACTCTATCATAATCATTCTGGTTTGTACCCAATTCAAGCCTTAATTCTGATTTGAACTTTTTTTTTTATGGTTTCCATTGTCTTTTGTAGCCTTCAACTAAATTATGAAAAATATCAATTCTTTGTTTAACTTTACCAATTTAATCACATGAATTCGCATTATAATAACTTGATTAATGAAACAAACAAAAACATATGCAAAACTTGATTAATTTTATTGACATATATAAAAAACATATTCTTAAGAAACTCACACAAATTATTAGAAACACTTGGCATTATAAATAAATAAAGATAATGGTAAAATGAAAATAATTAAAAACGAGATTTTTGGAGAACAAAGAGTTTCAAACAATTCTTGAAAAGAAAACGATAAACGTTTAGTCCAAATCTCAAAAAACATTTGTTTGCAGATCTTCTAGCTCAGGATCAACAACTTTCTCTCCGTTTTCAGCTTCACCAGAAAATATCGGAGTCTCGAGCTCTGGAGGGTTCTGCATATCAAAATAATCTCATAAGATGATTAGTTTTCTTCTTTCACAAGTAAAACCGAAATGTTTCTTATATACCAAGTAAAGAGAATGTGTGAAGTTATACCGTGCATCGAATCAGAGCCCAATTTATGCCTTTGAAGAAAGAATGTTGCTTGACTTCATTTGCTCCTTCAAAACAACCTAGTCTTTTCTTCGGATCTCGTTGTAACAGCCTAAAAATCAGCTGTTTCACTTGAAGACTTGCCTGCAAACCAATAACAGAACAATTAAATATGATCCTCGATTTTTATGCATGAGATTAGTTTATAGAAATATAGTGATTGATCCATTACAGGAATGCTAGCTGGAAACTTGAGATCTTTTTGAAGAACATTGGTGAAAGTCTTCTGTCTTGTTTTTCCTCTAAAAGGAGTGTATCCGTATAACATTTCATACATAAGTATACCAAGAGCCCACCAGTCTACTGCACTCGTATGTCCTGCTCCGGATATAATTTCCTATCCATATGAGACATCAACTACTGGTTAAGACAATGGTAAATACCTTAATCACTGTACTTAAATTGGTATATATAATATACTAACCGGAGCAATGTACTCTTCAGTGCCAACAAATGAGTTTGATGCACGCATTGGTTCAGCCATGAAGATTGGAGTTTGTTGACTCTTTTGTTGCTTTTTCTTCTTCTTCTCGTCTATACTCGGAATCAACAGCTACAAGATTCATTAATCACCCTTAATTAGTATACATGAGCAAACTCTCTAGTAGAAGTGGAAACAATCTGAAGGGAAAGGTTGAGAGAAATCAAACCTGAGGTTTGCAAGATGTCAAGCAAGACAGATCAAAATCCGACAAAGAGATATCGCCATTGCCTTGGATTAAAACGTTTTCCGGTTTCAAGTCTCGGTAAATTATTCCTGAATTTAAGAAAAATTACAAAGATCAACTTAGTATCATGTCAAGATTCCTTGCATCCAAAATTTTCTTTGTAATTAAAGAAGAGGTTGAATGGATTGCCTTGACAGTGAAGATACTCGAGTGCAACGACAACTTGAGCAGCATAGAATCTGAAAGTTCATGCAGGGTTTTTGTTAGTTCAATATTTAAGTGAAGAAATCTTGAGACTTTTTCGAGCGAGGAACACTTGTACCTTACAGCATCTTCTTTGAGAACCTTCCTAGGTTGTCGATCTAGGAGCATGAAGAGTTCTCCTCCTGGATAGTAATCTGTTATAAGACATATATGTGTTTTTGTCTGCAGAATAAAACATGATCCATTAGTAACCAAAGACCAAAGAGACACGCATATATATATATATATATATATATATATATATATGTGTAAACAGAGGTTTTGACCTGAAAAGAAGCGTAGAGTGCAGGAAGAAAAGGATGGTCAAGCAAATCTAGGATCTCTCTCTCAGCTCTAGCTCTATGTACCTGCAAAAAATTATATCAGTGGCTACAAAACTTACAAATAAAAAGCGAAACTCAAGATTCCTTGAAGTGCAAGTTACTGTAATTACTTTGTTTCGGTTAAGCATAACAGCCTTGTCCATTGCTTTCATTGCAAACAACTGATCTGTTCCAACGAGTTCCACTAGATGCACACTGATAAAACACAAATGGGATATTATAAGATTAATGAAGGAAATGTTCTTTTTTTTTGTAAGCTATTTCATTAGATTAGATAGAGTTTCAGACCTTCCTGTGTCACCAGAACCCAAAGGTTTCACCGGTTTGAAATGCTTCAAACCAATCGGTTCACCACTTTCCAACACCTTTTGGATAGCTATCCATGGTGGTGAATCTTTCCTGTGAGGCTTACAATGAACAACCTTTGAGTGGTTTGCCCATAAATCCTCTGGTGTCTTCAGAAACAAGACACAATAAAACATTCTGTCAGATATATTCTAATAAACCTTAATCTAAAATGATCATATTCAGATCCTTAGACAATCACTTACCATGTTGGCATCAGGAAGTTCTCGAACCGCTTCATCGATATTCACAGCTGTTTTTTTCACCTAAAGAATATAGATTAAGGTTTAATACTTGATTTTCTATCAAACGAATACTAAATCAAGATCAATAGTTTAGGATTCCAGACCAGGTCTTCTCCCTCTTTCACTGCGGTTTCTTCAATGACATTGCGAACTGGTTCTACGTGCTTGCTCCCGTCTAGTTGAACTCCAATAAAGTATTGTACTTCTCCCTGTCAACAACATATCAAAGAAAGAATATAGACATCTTCAGTTTTAAATTCATAAACCAAAAGAAATTGAGGATTAGTTTGAAGGTGCCGTATAATGCAAGATATCTATGTAAACCATTATACCTTCTGATCACGCATAGGTTGCAAGTGGAAAATGTTCCAGAACTTCTTTCCTGCCACAGAGAATATAATGTAAATTTAAAACTTTATACAATGATCGACAGATTAATCTAAGAATATCGAAAAAATCGAGTACCGCTCTTGGTGTAGTTGATGAGCTGAACTGTCACTTCGGTTTGGTTATCAATAGCATTTCGAATCTTCTTCACTGTGGTTAGATCAGTCTCTGGACCTTGTAGAAACCTAAAACCATGAAACAAAATTTATAAACACATGCTCTATGCTCAAAAATATTTTCAAAAGACATTTTGAGATCACATTCATGTAATACCTGCAATTTCTTCCAAGAATTTCTTCACGGCTATATTCCGTGAGCTCCAAGAAACTATCAGATGCAAAAATCTAGAAACATAGGACAAAGCAAACAATACGTTTTCAGACCAATCGAAATGAAACATAACAAAAAAAGTTTCCATTTTTCTAAAACATTTGTTCTTACAATGGGATTATCGGGAAGCCTAGGATCAGTGATGACGAAATTCTTCTCGATACGTTCGAGTGTAGTAGCTAGATCAATACCCTTTCTCATTTCCTTTTGTCTCACTTTATCATCCACACTCTCAGGTCTCTCGTCCCTATCACTAATCTCATCGTCTTCTTCTCCATACTCTATAAATCCATCGTCTATAGATTCATCCAAAGATTCGCTCTTCTTCTTGATCCTATCACCAGAGTATCACAACAATCATATCAAAGACTAAATCGATTTTTATAAAGTAATTGTCAGGTAAACAAATGATCTAGTAAGGATTATTACCCCATGAAGGAAAGGGAAGATTTTCTAGATTTTTTCTCGGGAATTTCGTTGATTCGCTGCATCGAGTTTCTTCTTCCGCCGCCAGAGTTTCTTCGGCCTGACGGAACAACATTTTCGGACATTCGCCGAGCTGGTTTTTTCGGAAGTTCATCGCTCTCCGATTTTGTCATGAAGGGATGGAGATTCGTCGATTCGCTTAGTGCCCGAGGTCTCTTCACCGCCTCTACTAGCTCTGTCACTGAGTTTGTCGCCATATCTTTTTGGCGGGCTTTTACAAAACAAAATTTGAAAATATTTTTAAGAAAACATAATAAATGGAAAAAAATTTGGAAAAACAAATAGAAAAAGAAAGTATGTAAATACCATCGTATCGAATCAGAGATTCCGGAAGCCCATTGGGCCTCAAAGCCTTTTCTTTGGCCCCTTCAGTGTGCTTGCTCACCTCCACTTGCATTCTGGTCCAAATAAACAAAACATATTGGTATCTTCTGATTTTTCCTCAAAATCATATTTTTTTATCAGATTCTATAATTCTTTTCTTTTTCCTGATTGATTATTCTCTTTTGTTATTCTACAATAGGATCCGTCGGTGATACAAATCTTTGAATTATTGCGGAGAAAGCAACACAAATCACAGGTCCACACTTAGACCCATTAAAAAGGGTGACATTTTGAATGAAAGAAATAAAGGAGAGAAACGAGTAAATAAAAAGGAATAAGGGACTAACCCGATAAATTTGAGGACTTTGCCACTCTCGTCTTTAATGGGAGCAATCGTGAGAAGATTCCAAAAAGAGGTCCCATCTTTCTTGTAATTCAATATACGCCCACAATAATTGTTACCAGCAGCTAATGTCTCTCTTATCTTTGCTAACTCATCTGCATCTGTACCTGATCCTTGTAAAAATCGGCTACAATAAAACAAAAACCCAAATTATGTTCTTTTCTTCTTTCTTTTTGTAAATAAAATTCATTCATTGAACAAAAAATGGTGGAAACTTTTGTAAGAAATTTTTCGAATTTGCAAAGAAATGTTCGATTTAAAAGAAATATTTTAAGTTATCATTAAAAAATAAACTTAGTTTATAAAAGGCTATTAGTTTGGAAAAACAACATAAAAATTAGGTTTATAAAAAGTTTTTAGAAATTTAGTAAGAGTTACTAAATCATTTAGGATAACCATACCTAAAACTTAATCTTTGTAATTTTGGTACACAGTTTCGAAAAGTTCTAAAAAAATAAAATAAAGTTAGGTTTAATTTTTGAAAATTTAGAAAGAATTACTAAGTCATTTAAGATATCTTTATACATTTATAGTAACCATAAACCTAAAAACAAAACTATGATATTTAATTAGAAAAAACTTTGCAATTTTGGTAATTATTACAGAAAACGAAACGTATTTTATATATTAAAAAAATGCTCTAAAATTTTTTGAATAACTTTTTACCAGTTTCTGCCGACGACTTCTTTGGAAGTGTAACCAGTCATATTGAAGAAACCAGCACTTGCATACATAATCGGATAATCAGGTTTTGTAGCATCTGAGACCACAAACGTTTGTTGAAACGTCGACAACGCATCTTTTAGATCTTCCGATACTCTTGGAATCCCACTCCTCCCGCCGGGAACATCTCCGTCCGACATCTCACCGGAGCTCCGGCAAGAGTTTTGCGAGTTTCTCTGCGATGTAGTCTTTTTCCCGTTAGGATCATTCTCAGTTCCACCAGAGTTCCTCACGCCTACTCCTTGTGGCTTTCCCGTCTTTGTATCGGTCTTCAAAACCAATCCCCACTCTGCCGCTCTCTGCTCAGCCGCCACCGCCGACTTCTGTGGTTTCTCGGCGGTGATCGTCTTCTTGGAGATTGTCTCCGGTGATGGGTCTTTCAGAGCCATCCATGAGGTCGTGACAGCGATTTCTTGATCAGACCGAACAGGGTTGGATGGAGCTGGTTCTTGTTGTGGTCGGGGTTGAGGACTGGTGCCACGTGGATCACTCAAGTTTTGCCACGCTGGTGGTTCAGGACGGAACACCGGGTTATCGGGTCGGGTCAGCTGAGTTGACGGGTTGAATACTTCGAGAGAGCCACGAGTGTCTCTAGGTAGAGTCCGAGAAGATGGTTTGGTCGATGGTTTTTCTGTTGGTTCCATCTTTGAGCTCTCTCTATACACGAAACAAAAATTGTGGCCAGAAAATAAGTTTATATATAATTAGTTTAATGGATAGACATAGATACCACACGCATGTGTGTGTATATGAATCGGCAAATAAAAATATTTATTCTCTTAAAGTTAGATACTATAAATATATGGTATAATATTTTATTGATTTCTAAAAATGGACACATGACCAAGTTCTTTTGTGGTAGATGGATGGTTTGATTACTGAAAATGAAAACACTATACAAATATGTGATATGTGAACTAATTAATAACGGTTAGATATGTCATATGTTTAGTCATAAACAGAATGGGTTTGACCATAAAAAAAGAAGGAGAAATAGAAAGGAAAGTTGATTAAAGTTTGAAATATCAGTACAATATATGGAAATGGTAGTATTACTTATATTTTTTTTTGTCATTTAACTTCTTCAAGTAGTATGGTACATATTGGAGTTAACCTCTTTTCATAAAATTAAAAATAACTAACTTGCATTAAATATTTATTAATAAGAGATTATGTCTACAATTTTATACAAAAAAATATAATATTCTAAACAGACAATGTGGTGGTCCATTTCTACACGGATCGAGAGAAATCCACTCTATATCACTTTGGTGCATTTCTACTAAGGCTGACTGGATATGTCGATATGATTTTACTAGATGCTGACCATAAATAATTCATCAATCACTCATTTTTTTTGAATCTTCAAAAATGTTATCATGAATAACAAGAATCTTGCTCTCTTAGGTGTCTTTCTTTTGGGAAATAATAGACTAGACATATCTAACATGATAATGAATACATGTTTTATATGAATGTATATGCATGCAGGTAACATTATTAAATATGGTTCAAAGAGTTATGGTTTATGGGGCCATAGATGAATGAAGATATGAACTGGAAAATACGCCAATTTTGAGAGTGACAATTCCAAATGAAGCGGGGGTAAAATTGAGAAAACGACACAAAGGTGTAAAGTTTCAATGCTTTTTTGAGTTTTTAGTACCACACAACACATGCATCTTCTAAGGGTGGTTTAGTCATTTTGGTATAAAAATGGACAGTTGTTCTATTACAAAAACAGTAGCTGAACCGATTCTGTTCGATCGATCACAGATTTCAACTAAAAATCTTTGTCTTTTTTTCATGTTCTTGTCATTTTATCAATTTCCACATAAATGAACTTTGTAAAATAGTTTATCACTCTATTTATATGAGAACAAATAAAAAGAGTAAAAAATTTCATGGTAAATAGGAAAATCTATTTTTATTTAAAAAAATTGAAATACATATCTTTATGAATTATGATTGGAGAAATTTTAAATCGAATTCAGTTGAGTTCTTGAAATATGCAACTACCATGTGATGTGTGACTTTCACAAAAAAAAGCTGACATTCAAATAATTTATATATATACTAGTTTCAGATCAAGCTAGTAGCTAGAGTGCTAGACGATATAAAATGATATCTACTTCACTATTTATATTTTTACACATACAAATTAAGGCCGAAAATGTGACAAGAACCCTAAAAAGATGAATAACATACAAATTAAAAAAATGAATCGTCCTAAAAATAGCCTAAGAAAGTGAGCAAGACAGTATAAATCGAAGGGAGAAAACTACCTTGCAAGTTAACTTGTGCTGGAAGAAACAGATTATCCTTCGATTTTTCCTTCACTCTCTAGTCGAGAGATAAACTGAGGAATGAGTTTGGGATGAGAAGTTAACTTTCCCGAGGCTTTTTATACAAATAAGGAAATTTTTTGATAAGAAGAGATTCTAGAAAGATTAAAAAACTATTTAGGTTTCATGATTGATTTAGTTCCGTTCTAGCTCCATCACTGGATTATTTGATCTTCCCATGCTTCGAATGTTTTTGATTCCACATGGCTTCTTTTGTTTACTTTCAAAAGATTGTATAGAAACGTAACACTAGTATCGTTTATCTATCTTCTGTATAACTCTGTCTTGATAATTAGATTATAAACCTGAATATACTCTCTTTGTCAAACAAAACCAGACCAAACATAAATATATATTCTGACTATGCTCAATATTCAATTTCTATGGCACTTATTGGAAACGAATGGTTTATATGACTTAACCAACAATTTTATGATGTTGGTTTGACAGTGATTAATCTAGGTTTTGGTATAGGACAAACAGGATTATAAAAGAGAATATTGCACAAAAAAACTTGCTTGTTGTAACTTGTGCGTATAATTGAAGTAAATGATAAATAAAACATTTGAAGAACACATAAGTGTGTGGAGTGATGGTTGTTCTTTTAAAAGTTTCTGTGTGTGTCAGTGACTATAAGTGGGAGTGAGTTGTCATTTGAAAACGCCAAAACCGTTCCCAAATGCAAATGCAGAGACCCAATATTACATAGATGTTCTCTTTCCACTTTTGTAATGGTAGAAATCTCAGTCTTTATGCATTGCAAGATATTTCATGCAAAAACATTAAAGAAGAACATACACTTTTATCCGATTTAGTGATGAAATCGAACATGGAGATCGGTACAGAAATCACAAACAAATTAAAAAGCAATCACATGTCATTGTTATATGCATTTTTGGTTGATTTATCAAAACTTTCTCTCGCTTTTTTTTTGTCAAAACTTTCTCTCTTTAAAATGGTTTTATTAATTCTGTCTCTATTTTGTTTTCCAAAAATCACTCTAATTATTAATTAGCAGATAACTTCCCTATACATTACGATGCATAAACAAAATATATTGCAAGAATATATAGCAGTTGTTAACCCAATCGATTTGGTATGCTATCAAATCATGGGCACAAATACAACCTTAAACTTTGGATAAAAAAATAAAAATCCAACCTTAAACAACCATGCATTTGATCATTTGCATATTCTAAAAAGCAATGTGTAACTAGTTTAACGGTGTAACAAATATAGACTAGCAATGGCATAGCGCCGATACGTCTCAGATTGAATAACTAAATATTTTTTAATTGCATGTAAATATTGTTAAAAAAAAAAACAGTATCATCATTTGTAAAATTTGGTATTAATATAATGACCCCACTACACTCAAATTCAGTAACATTTTTTTCTCTTAAAAGTTATATTATGATCCCGGTAACAAAAATGGATCTGCCACTACAGACTGGTCATCCCAAGCGATCACGATCACTATCAGGCTTGGTTAAAAATATCAGAACAGTTCAGATTCAAACCCTTTTGTCGGAAACCCTATGGACAAAATTTGTGAAGGGTATAATACAAAGAGGAGAGTATGGTAACATTTCATATACAAGTAGGACCAGAACCCATGTGAAGATTGATCAAAGAGAAAAAAAGATCTTAACGGGTTATAATCTTATCCATCATGTGTCCATTGTGGGTTTGAGTGTGTGGTGGGGGCTGAAAATGTTACATCAATCTTCACATATTGGCCGCTTAACTTCTCCCATTTTCTAAATTGACCCCTTTTTCTTCCCTAGACAAATCAAGATTCAAGATGGGACAATGACACTGGTTAGTTTACATCAATCTTCACATATTGGCCGCTTAAATTCTCCCATTTTCTAAATTAACCCCTAGACAAATCAAGATTCAAGATGGGATAATGACACTGGTTAGTAGTTACTATATGCAAGAATATCTACATTAGGAAAATTTAATATTTTCTAATTACCATTGTTTTTCTATCGTCATATATATTGTTTTGGTAAAATATACGATGTTGGTCTACTGATAGTACAAGTAGGAATGTTTACATTAACACAAATTGTTTTGTTTTCTCTCTCCCTTAAATATCATTGATTCTAAAAAAAAAAGCATTGTTGAGGTAAGTTCATTTACTAAAAAACCCTACCATAAAAAAGTTCATTTACTAAAGGACACAAATAAAAAGGAGATACGTTGAAGCTTTGAAATACTGATGTGGTATTTTACGAGACTTTTCTAATGCTCAAGGTATTATTTTGGACCACATGATCTGGTCGAAAACTAATAAGAATCGGAATACGAAAAATAACTTGCATCACTTATTTATCTTTTATAACTAAGGGGTAACCCATATTTTTACCACCAGACTAATACATCTAAGATAAGTGTAGGTGTTGAGTAGTCCACTCACTTGATTTTCTAATGGATCTAAAGCATGACACAATTTTGATTGTTCAAATATAATGGAGTAATTTAGTAACTTGTATCATGACTCTATAGGAAGAAATTAGAGAAAGAAATCCACGACGAACTTTTAATATCCAATGATTAATCTGAATCGATAAGAGATATATGTATGTTTGTTAAAAATAATAAAGAACCAACTTAGAGTTGACCCAATGATAAATCTCTTAGGTGGAGGTGTTGGATTCGACACAAGTTGGGAGAAATTTCTTATGAATTTAACATTATTTGCGAATGGTTTATGCCGGTTCGGCTTGGTTCACACTTGGTTTATTTTTCTGAGAATATACTCTATTAGATGCTGATAATTGTATAGTTACGGATAGCTTTTAGATCTTCTCAACTGTAGGGATTTTCCTAGATTCACGACGTCTGTTGTATAGTCGATCTATATATGTTGTATGCTTCTCTTGATGATCAATAACACATATACATTGTCGAACTCTGTATTCCTTTATGGTATCAGAGCCTGAAAAGCAAAACTCTTGATTTTTTTTTTCTCGACAATGTCAACTGAAAGCAACACCTCCGCTGCGACTGAAGTAAGGAGAACAATCTCTCCTTATGACCTGACTTCTGCTGATAATCCTGGAGCCGTAATCTCTCATCCTCTCTTGAAGGGAAGCAACTATGAAGAGTGGGCTTGTGGTTTTCGAACCACGTTGATATCACGGAAAAAGTATGGATTTCTCGATGGTTCAATTTCCAAACCAGAAGAGACTTCCCCTGATTTTGAAGACTGGACGACGATTCAAGCTCTTCTTGTGTCATGGATCAAAATGACAATTGAACCAACTCTTCGATCCACCATTTCTCATAGAGATGTGGCTCAAGATCTGTGGGAAACATCTGAAAAAGAGGTTCTCTGTCATGAATGGGTCACGACTACAACAACTGAAATCTGAGCTAGCTTGCTGCAAACAGAGAGGTTTGGCTATTGAATCTTACTTTGGCAAGTTGACTAGGATCTGGGATAACCTCGCCACACATCGTCCGTTGCGTGTTTGTCGTTGTGGTAAGTGTACCTGCAATCTTGGTGCTGCTCAAGAGGCAGATCGGGAGGAAGACAAGACTCATGAATTTCTCAATGGTTTTGATGAGCAGTTTCGGGCGGTCCGATCAACTCTAGTGGCTCGGACTCCCATTCAACCACTTGAAGAGGTGTACAACATCATTCGTCAGGAAGAGGACTTGCGTGTTCCCGTAGAAGAGTCACCGTCAATGACAGCTTTTGCGGTGCAATCCAAACCACGTCTTCCAACTGACGAAAAGGAGAAAAGTTTCTTCTGCAAACTGTGTAATCGATCTGGTCACACTGCAGAGCGGTGCTATGCTGTCATCGGGTATCCAGAGTGGTGGGGTGATAGACCCAAGGGTCGTACTCTACAAGGGAAGGGACGTGGTGGCAGTACGTCTCGTGGTGGCAGGGGACGCGGAGCCTCCCAAGAGGTTGCTAATCGGGTTTATGTGCCGAATGTGGAAAACGTGACAACTGAACAAGCTAATCATGTTCTCACAGACGACGACCGATCTGGAGCTCATGGACTGAATGATACCCAGTGGAAAATGATAAAATCAATTCTCAATGCGGGAAAACAACCTTCAACTGAACAACAAACGAGTATGTCTTCTCTCTCTCCTTGGATTATGGATACAGGGGCGTCACATCATTTAACTGGAAGGTTTGAGACCTTAACAAATGTGCGAGAAATGCCCCCTGTTTTGATCATTATGGCAGACGGTAGAGAGCAAGTTTCTTACAAAGAAGGTTCTATTAGTCTTGGTAGTCATTTGGTAATGAAATCTGTTTACTATGTTGAAGAGTTGAAAACTGATTTGATGTCTTTGGGGCAGTTAATGGATGAAAACAAGTGTGTTGTTCAGTTGGCTGATCGGTTTCTCGTGGTTCAGGACCGCATTTCGAGGATGGTGATTGGGTGTGGTAAAAGAGTGGGTGGTACCTTTCACTTTCGTAGTACAAAGATCGCAGCTTCAGCCGCAACAAAGGAAATCAAGTCATTTGAGTTGTGGCATAATCGGATGGGTCATCCGTCGACGCAAGTGGTGGGAAAGCTTCCGTTTGTTTCTGCTTCTGTTTCTTCTTCTAGTTTGAATAAGCCTTGTGATATTTGTCTTCGTTCAAAACAGACAAGGGATAGTTTTCCATTGAGTATGAATAAAAGTTCAAATTGTTTTGAATTAATACATGTTGATTTATGGGGTCCTTATAGAACTCCATCTCATTCTGGAGCAAGATACTTCTTAACTATTGTTGATGACTACTCCAGAGGAGTGTGGCTGTATTTGTTAACCACTAAAAGTGAAGCTCCAGAGCAGTTGAAAAAGTTTTGTGCTTTAACAGAGAGACAATTCAATACCAAAATAAAGAGGATCCGGAGTGACAACGGGACTGAGTTTCTATGCTTAACTAAGTATTTTCTCACCAATGGTATCATCCATGAAACCTCGTGTGTAGCTACTCCTCAACAGAATGCAAGAGCTGAAAGGAAACATCGCCATATCTTAAATATTGCTAGGGCATTGAGATTTCAAGCGTCTTTACCCATTGAATTTTGGGGTGAATGTGTGTTAACCGCAGCGTATTTGATAAACCGGACTCCTAGTTCAGTTCTCGACTTCGCAACACCATTCGAACGCTTATTTAACAAAGCTCCAACTTATGATCATATCAGAGTTTTCGGCTCCCTGTGCTATGCCCATGATCAGAATAAAAGTGGTGATAAATTTGCTTCCCGAAGTAAATGTTGTGTTTTTGTGGGTTATCCGTATGGGAAAAAAGGCTGGAGATTATATGACTTAGAAAAATTGGAATTTTTTGTCTCAAGAGATGTTGTTTTCTCTGAGACACAGTTTCCTTTTGCTCCGATTAATCACTTGCAGGCTTCAGACGAATCTAAAGCTTTGTGGGCTCCAATATCTGAATTTTTGGAAAATGATGATTGTGGGCTTCGTAAGCCCAATCCTATTAGGTCTGTTGCATTAGGGCCTGTATCATCCAGCCAGCTGTCGACTCCCATCTCATCTGCAAATGATACACGCCGGTCTGAAAATTCAGACGGTGACAACGGTGGTGCCCGACAACTTCCTGAACCAACCGCCGGTGACAAAATTCTGCCTTCTACGGCACCCAATCCAATTCCAGTTGCTCCAACTAGCCGATTAACACCGGCTGCTGTGGTTATGCCTCCAGTTCCGACAGAAGAGCTATTAGGTAAAGGGAAACGCAACAGGACCCCGTCGGTTCGTTTAAAAGATTTTGTTGTCCCACACGCTCCCAAACCGAAACAACAAGAAGAAATTAATCTGGTTTGTGCTGAAAATCTGACTCACAACGTGGATGTTCACCGTTTCTCCGAAACACATGTTGCTTATGTTGCTGCAGTTCTCTCCAACTTGGAACCAAGATCATTCAAACAAGCTATGCAAGAAGAAAAGTGGCGAAATGCTGTTGGTTCAGAATATGGAACATTAGAAGAAAACAACACATGGACCATTGAAGACTTACCTCCTAACAAAAAGGCAATAGGGAGTCAATGGATCTTCAAGGTCAAATTTAAATCAGATGGTACAATAGAGAGATATAAAGCCAGATTGGTTCCAATGGGAAATAAACAGATTGAGGGAGAAGATTATGGAGAGACTTTCTCTCCTGTGGTAAAGATGGGAACAGTGAGATTGTTTCTTGACATTGCTGTTAAAAAAGGGTGGATTATACATCAAATGGACGTCCACAATGCCTTCTTACATGGTGATTTAGAAGAAGAGGTATATATGAAGTTGCCTCCTGGTTTTGAGTCTGTTGATAAGAATAAAGTTTGCCGATTGCGCAAATCTCTGTATGGCCTTAAGCAGGCACCTCGATGCTGGTTTGCAAAGCTCTCTTCAGCTCTTCTTGAGTATGGGTTTCAGCAATTACGCAGTGACTACTCATTATTCACTTATGCACAAGGTACTACTCGTCTAAATATTCTGGTTTATGTTGACGATTTAGTTATCGCTGGAAGTAGCCTGAAAGCTACAGAATCATTTAAAGCCTATCTCTCTTCATGCTTCCATATGAAAGATCTAGGAGAACTTAAATATTTTCTGGGAATAGAGGTGGCTAGAAATGCATCTGGCATATATCTTTGTCAGAGAAAATATGCACTAGACATCATTACTGAAACAGATCAACTAGGAGCAAAGCCAGCACACTTTCCTTTGGAAGCAAATCACAAGCTAGCACTCTCCGAGTCTGTTCTATTACATGATCCGAAACCATATCGTCGTTTGTTAGGACGTCTTATTTACTTGGGAGTTACACGTCCTGATCTCGCGTTCTCGGTTCATGTTCTTGCTCAATTTATGCAGAATCCACGATTGGATCATTGGCTCGCAACTTTACGACTCGTACGGTATTTAAAATCTGATCCAGGACAAGGTATCTTGTTGCGAGCCGATGGGAATTTTCAAGTCACTGGCTGGTGTAATGCAGACTGGGACAACTGCCCGATAACACGTTGCTCAGTCACAGGCTATTTGTGCAGCTAGGAGACTCTCCGATCAGTTGGAAAACGAAAAAGCAGAAAACGGTTAGTCTTTCATCAGCTGAAGCAGAATATCGGGCACTTGCTAAACTTGTTCAAGAGCTTATTTGGATCAAGATGATGCTTAAAACTCTTGGGGTTGTTCATACTTAACCAATGTTAGTGCAATGTGATAGTAAATCTGCAATCTACATCGCCACAAATCCGGTCTTCTACGAACATACGAAACATATCGAGATTGATCTACATTTTGTCAGAGACGAAGTTCTAAAACGAGAGATTCAGCTTTGTCATGTGGATTCTTTTTCACAGCTTGCAGACATCTTAACAAAACCTATTGGGAAAGATGGTTTTCGTTACTTCAAGTCCAAGCTGGGAACACTAAATCTGTATTCTCCAGCTTGAGGGAGGGTATTGGCGAATGGTTTATGCCGGTTCGGCTTGGTTCACACTTGGTTTATCTCTCTGAGAATATACTCTATTAGATGCTGATAATTGTATAGTTACGGATAGCTTTTAGATCTTCTCAACTATAGGAATTTTCCTAGATTCACGACGTCTGTTGTATAGTCGATCTATATATGTTGTATGCTTCTCTTGATGATCAATAACACATATACATTGTCGAACTCTGTATTCCTTTAAACATATTAAAAAAAATAAGAAAGAAAAAAAACATTCAAATGCAAATCGAAAGAGTGTTAAAAATCAAATTTCTCATACTTCATAAATATATAAATTTTGATTTTTCTCATGTGTGAATTCCCATATTCAAATTAATGTTATCATCTTCATACATGACATGAGATGATAAGGTAGAATGAGCTACCTCGCAGCTACTCAGATGATAGAAGGCATTAAAACATGTACATATTCATTTGTTACCTAAAGCAAATGAAAATATCTGAAAGCACCAGAGTGTTTTGCACCAATCTGACTGACTCGATAAATCTATGTTCAATGCATACAAGAAAAGTTATTTGAAAGCACTAGACTGATTTATCTGATTAAGTTCAAAGCATGTAATCTATAAGACAATCTTAAGTTACAATAATAAAAGTTTTTGCCTATATCAATATAAGATGTTGATATAAAATTTCACATTGACAAAAATTTTGAGATAATATTTATTCCGGGACAGTATCCAATATATACATAACACTGTTGCACTACCTAAACATTACAACAAAGAAGAAAAACCAAAATCAAGGGACAAGAATTCATAGAATTGCGCTTCACTACTATACCCTAGTTACATATATAAATCTATTCATAGATGCAATTATATTATTAAGGAAAGATAATTTGGCAAAGTAGAACGTTAAAGCGACCTAACAAGATGAGACTGTTACAGGTCACTTTACAAATTGTTGGCAATTTCTGACTCATCTTCTTCATGACTTGTCCCTCTACTCGCTACTCCATTAATGTGCAACTATATTTTGTGTAATTTAAACTGTATTCATGTATCGATTATTCATGACATTTTCAATAGCCAATCATCAATATAAATTTTTAACAAACTTCAGATTATTGGGGTTGGTGATTTTGATATTGCTAGTATTTTTGAGCTAAATACTAGCAAAAAAAACAATCGTTTTGTACATATCCAATTTTTTTTCTTTTTCCAAAAACTAAATTACATAGGATAAATTTCTCTCAAAAATATCATAGTGAATCTTTCGAGCACTATACCACCATCATGTACTCCGATTTCAATTATTTTGACAATCTATGGACCGGTTTAGATGCAAACCAATAAAGAAAAGTTTCGAATATAGAATTTCCCTAAACAAAATAGACTTTAGGAGAATGTGAGTGGAAAAAAAAAAATAGACTTTAGATTTGGTTTTGGTTTTGGTTTAGATTCGGTTTGTTTTCTCGGTTACAATTTTTCCCCCCGTCCCTAATTTGATTTGTGCGAAGAAAACCAAACGTGCTGAAACGTTGTCGTTCGGATACTATCAGCGATTGCTAAAATTGTTAAGAACGAGAAAAAACCAAAACGACGTCGTTTCTTATATCGTTGCCAGAGAGAGTTTGACGGCGGAGAGATATGGCGGCGTTGATGGAGTCAGTCGTCGGCCGAGCTCTAAAATTCTCATCGACGGCGAATTTCAGGTCAATCCGACGCGGCGAAACACCAACACTCTGTATCAAATCATTCTCCACCATTATGTCACCACCGTCAAAAGCCATCGTCTACGAAGAACACGGCTCTCCCGATTCCGTCACCAGGTTCGTCTACTTTTACTCTGTGTTTACAGAAACACACATAATCTCCATTTACACCTTTTGTTCTCCTTTGACGAAGATAGATTGGTGAATCTCCCGCCGGTGGAAGTGAAAGAAAACGACGTTTGTGTTAAAATGATCGCCGCTCCGATCAACCCCTCCGATATCAATCGAATTGAAGGTTTATGTTCGATAAGTTTTGATTGGGAATCAATAATAGTATCCCTAAACATCATCGTCTCCATCTTTGTTTATTGGTCACAAAGCTAAGAGTTAGATAATGAGTTCAATGTTTTGGAAAATGATGATTGTTTAGGTGTGTATCCGGTGAGGCCACCGGTACCAGCGGTTGGTGGTTATGAAGGTGTTGGTGAAGTTTATGCAGTTGGCTCCAATGTTAATGGTTTTTCTCCTGGTGATTGGGTCATTCCATCTCCACCTTCTTCAGGTACTCTCTAATGTTATGTTAAGTGAAGCAACAAAAGAGAGTGTGACTTCAAAACAGTTTAATGATATCCCTTTTTGATTTGTGAAATAGTCTGATGTGAATCTCTCTGAACTAGGGACTTGGCAGACTTATGTTGTGAAGGAAGAGAGTGTGTGGCACAAAATCGATAAAGAGTGTCCAATGGAGTATGCAGCGACGATTACTGTTAATCCATTGACGGCTTTGAGGATGCTTGAGGACTTTGTGAACTTGAATTCTGGTTTGGACTGTATATTATGTCTTTAATGTAACTGGTCTTTACTTTCTTTTTGCCTAACAAAGGATTTCTCTGGAACAGGGGATTCTGTTGTACAGAATGGTGCAACAAGTATTGTGGGTCAGTGTGTCATTCAGTTGGCAAGACTCCGTGGCATCAGTACCATCAACCTTATTCGTGACAGGTGTAATATAATATGAATTGTGTTTAAGATATTGCTTACGAACAATTGAAGCGGTTCTAGCCAAGTAAAGTGTCCTCCTATGCTACTGATTTTAGGGCTGGGTCGGATGAAGCAAGAGAGCAGCTGAAAGCTCTAGGTGCAGATGAAGTCTTTTCAGAGAGTCAACTGAATGTAAAGAATGTGAAAAGTCTTTTGGTAAGCTTTAAGTCTAGCTATTCTATAGCAGAAATTTCTGAGTATCCAAAGCTTAACGTATATGTGGTCTAGGGTAACTTACCTGAACCAGCTCTGGGATTCAACTGTGTTGGTGGCAATGCTGCCTCTCTTGTCCTCAAATATCTCAGGTACAGTGAACATATCTGTTTGTCGCACTTTTAGTTGAATGAATTCCCACTGTTCTGAAGGTTGTGAATACATATATATTTCAGGGAAGGAGGAACCATGGTAACATATGGTGGGATGTCTAAGAAGCCAATCACTGTGTCAACAACATCTTTCATCTTTAAGGTAATTAAAAGATCATTCGGAAAAACTAAACTGTTATCGGTATGTCTTAAATTTAGATCTTATTCATAGCGCACAAACCGAGCTTTCTAATGACTTCGTTGGGTGTTTAAGATCTATGGCTTTTGTGCACTGTGTTAATGTTTGATTACCCTACAGGATTTGGCCTTAAGAGGATTTTGGCTGCAGAGTTGGTTGAGTATGGGTAAAGTAAAAGAATGCAGAGAGATGATAGACTATCTCCTCGGGCTTGCACGAGACGGGAAGCTAAAATACGAGTAAGTCTTAACATTCTGAGCTCCCATGAAAAACTATCTTCGCTTATCATTTAAATCAATGGTTGGTTTCTTCTGACAGAACGGAATTGGTTCCCTTCGAAGAGTTCCCTGTTGCTCTCGATAAAGCTCTCGGGAAGCTAGGAAGGCAACCTAAACAAGTCATCACATTCTGAAGCTTCCTTTGTGTGAGCCATTTAGTAACTGTTGCCACTATCTTTAGTGTTAGCTATTAATATGACAAGGCATGATGTACTTTATTATATAGTATCTGCTTCTTCTTGTCCAATGTATCAGGAAAAAAATGAGAATGTAGACTGAATAAAAACCAAAATAAATCATTATGCTCATGTTCAGATTGTAACTTCATGGTCGTGTGTTAATTTATTGCTACACTCTGTCGAAAGAGAAAACTATCAAATAATCAGAAGCTGACTTGGTTTAGAGGTGTTGTCGGTTTACTTTAGTTTATTGGATTATGTTTGTGTTTAGTATAAGTATCGAAATAACCTTAAAATAAATAAAAATATTACCAAGACTGCCACCAGAATTGTGTCTCTTGCCGATTAAGTCGTCACGTTTTCCTCCGTAAGAATCTAAACCCTAAATTCTCAACAGCCAATTTTCTGCGTCCCTTCTGCTTCATATGTTGCGTGGGTTTTAAGAAAACCATACCTTTCGTTTTGGTAGAAACATGATCGAATTTATGCTTAAAAATCGAGCCTTTGTTTGATAAATTTGATGAGAGTAAAGAACACAAAAGTGTTTAGAAAGAATTATAATAGACTCTCATAAGAATAATAGAATAATTTACATTCTCTTATATAGAGATTAAGATAAACATAAATGTAAATAATATATTTAGAGATAATGTTAAATTTCCTAAACTTCAATATTAACATTTACCTTCTAGAATAATATCTTCTTGCCATATCTTGATCTTCTCATCTCGACCGTCGATCTCGGTTCTCCATATCCCAATATTGTTTGATCTCATCCTAAGTACTCTATAACTCCCTTAGATCTTAGTTTGATAAAAAAAAAAAATAGGTTCTCACGAATTTGGCAAGTTCTATTTTGACTCTAGTTGTTCACAGTTCTTCTTCCCCACTGAATCTTCGATTTTTTCTATGTTATTGCAGGTTTAATAGCTCTGCTTGAGAGGTACTATGGACTTTCGAAAAAATCAAGCTGGGGAAAAGAATGTTTCGAGTAAAGGTTTATACAACTCTTTGGCTGAAATTTCCTAGATATTGTTTGTGTTCACTACAAATTTTGCAATCTTTTTTGTTTTTTGTGGCTTCTGTTAATGGATGTCAGGGATTCAAAAGAAAGTGAAGAACACTATGTCCATAGCATCTAAGAGATATAACATTGATAGTTATATCTTACTAGACCTTGATAAGGTATTAGATGATGCCTACAGCTCTTTTCGACCGGTTTCTGCTGATTACAATACTAGGAAGGAATTGGTCAAAAACCTCAATGCTATGGCTATAGATATTTTTGGTAATATAAGTCTTGTAGTCTTTTTTATCTTATTAAGCTCGACCAATATCCATATTCAGTAGAGGTTTTATTTATTTTTTGTTTATTAGGTAAATCAGAAGAGAGCAGCCCGGTCCTTGAGGCGTATGGCTCTTTTGCGATGAATACGTTTTCCTCACAAAAGGATTTGGATGTATCTATTAACTTTAGTAGCGGAACATCTGAATTTTATCGTGAAAAGAAGCTAGAAATTCTTACAAGATTTGCAACGAAGCTCCGCTCTTTGGAGGGTACGTTTAACTGAATGAAACTGAATTTTACCGAGACATTCTTTTTTTATATGTATTCTAACTCATTGGAAGCTATAAAGGTGTATGTCATTACATGTGAAACTTTCTTAAAATGATGAGTTTCATACATATATCTTACCTACACTTCTTTTGTATAGGGCAAGGGTTTGTCAGGAATGTTGTACCTATCTTAAGTGCTAGGGTTCCAATTGTCAGATTCTGTGATCAAGGGACTGGTATCGAATGTGATTTGACAGTTGAAAGCAAAGACGGCATTTTAACTTCACAGATCATTCGGATTATATCTCAAATTGATGATAGGTTTCAGAAACTTTGTTTGTTGGTAAGATTTCAGTTATTATACTAAAGCTTTTCGTTTATCATTCTAGCACTAATGGCTTGTGAGACAAGCACTGTCAATTGTTTAGTACTAATGTGAATATTGTCATATGTCAGATTAAGCATTGGGCCAGAGCACATGGGGTTAACAATGCGTCACACAATACCCTGAATTCGATATCTATAACAATGCTAGTCGCTCATCATTTACAGGTATAAACTCAGTTAATCTCGTTGGATTAATATTTTTGGGAGAATTTCGAGTTTCATGATGACAAATATTTAGTTTATTTGTTTAATGGAGAATAAGTTTGTTTCTTTTTCATCTTTCTGATTATTTTTACTTCCTTTGATTAAAGTGTTAGGTTTTCTTTTCTTCGCATATTAAGTTGCATGCGACCATATACTATTCAGTCTTATGTGGAACTTTAAATGACTAAATGCTTCTCTCCTTTGTCTTATGTGCAGACTCAAAGTCCTCCAATTTTACCTCCATTCTCTACACTATTTAAAGGTAATATTTGTATCCACACATAAAACAAAGTAAAAGATAACTATATGATGGTTTTGGACGGGTCATTTGTTTTCTGACAGATTCAACTCTTCTAGAATCGTATTACTGATTTATCATCCTTTTTTCCAGATGGAATCGATCCTCCTATCGTGGAGAAAAGAACACAAAAGTTCTTAAACTGGGGACAACGTAATCAAGAATCTCTTGGTAGACTGTTTGCAACTTTTTTTATTAAGGTGCTATCTTTTTTTTGTCCTCTTTAAACACAAACATCAATTAAAAGAGAAGCTTATTTGTTATAACGAAATATATACTTTCTGTCTTACAGTTGCAATCTGTAGAATTCCTTTGGAGATAAGGGCTTTGCGCCAGTGTGTTGAATGGTCTTTGGATATCTAAAAAGACTAAAAGAGATGTTATTAGTGTAAACTTCTTTTGTATTTAGTTAAATTTCATTCACATTCTTAGTTTTTTGTCTTACCACTTTAGTTTTTTTCTTTCCGTGTGTGTTATATAGGTTGAGGATTTTACAGACGTGGCTAGAAATTTTGCAAGGGTTTTTAGTGACTACGGAGCCGAAAAGATATACAGCTCCATAAACAGAACAGTAGATGATATATTGGAGTTCCTCAATGGCAAGGTTGCTGGAGAACATCTCACACAAAAGTTGTTTAGCCAACAAACTGTTGTGGAGCCTATTCCTCCTGTGTCGCCACAACAACCTCATAAGAAAAGAGTCTGCTTGGAAAAGGGATACAGAGCTGTAGGAGGGATCAGTCACGGAAGAGAGGAGACTCATGAAACTTCTAGAGGAAAACGAAAAAGGTCTGGTGGAAACTGGGGCTGTAGGTTTAGTGGTGGTGAAGAACCAATGCCTGTGGGTCTGTGGAATGAGTACAGTCGAAGTCTTGATATGCCAACACCACCACCACATTATGATAAACTTCTTTATAAGAAGTTTGGTTTTTACTAATAGGGTTTTAGCTTGGTTTATGTAACTTGTGTCTTAAGATAACTTAAATTTCATTATTCTTTAAGGTATTAGAGGTCAGATGTTAATGATTCGATTAATACAAAAGATTGATTTTGAGTTTTGACTATCAAAGTAACAGAAAAGATGCTTGAGTGAGAAATTTACCTTGGAGATTTTTCGTAGGGAGAGAGGGCAGAGTTCCTCTCAAGACTGTTGAACTCATGTGTGGACATTGTAGTGGTGCAAACCGGCACCATCCTCACATTGGTTTAACCAGTCAGAAACCAGAACCACCTTTGATGACTCGCGGTCTACATTCTCAGGTTTAGTGGTGGTGAAGAACCATTAATGCATGTGGGAATGTGGCAAGACTAATTGGTCCGCCACGGCCACAACCACTACCACCTTATGGTAACATTGACCCTCAAAACGTTCCCCAACTTTATTTTGGTAGATCGTTTTACTGATAGGGTTTTTGCTTAGTATAAGTTTAAACCAATGACCAACCATTTTTAAAAGATAAATATAATAACTTCATATGATATAACTGGATTTAGGGGGAATTCAGGATTTGGTTACTTCTGTTTAAGTGGAATATTGTCATCAATGTATGCATCTTACATTTTATGTTGGATTCGGTTTAAATTTGGATTGGAGAATTTGTAGCCAACTTTATTTAATTTGTGTCTTAAGATAACTTCTAAAATTTCATTCTTCGTTGTGGAATCAGAAAAGAAGTATCAGTAAATTCATATATTCGTAATGCCAATTCGCTTCAGATCATTAGTACAAACTTCAGATTTTCTTCTGACCTAATTAATGACTTCAGATTCAGTATTTTAAACATTATTGTGAAGATTATAAGCTTTGCTTCACGGATTATATTGTCAAAATGAAATCAACTACTTCCTCGATGGTGTCAATTGCAACTCTGATGAAGAAGTTAGAATAATTTTGATTATGTAAATATTAACTCGCGAAAATAGTATTGAATTATTCCTAATAATTCTCAACATAGTAATATGAAAATCAAGAATTTCATTTTCTTGTTTTTTTAAATATATAAGTTAAGAGTAAATTAATAATTTTGTTGACTAAAAGACTGCCTAATTAAAAGAGTTTCCCACCAAAAATAAGAGAGTTTCAAATGCATACTTTATCATAGTGGCTCAATAAAAGATTTCAATTATATTTTCTACAAAAAAGATTATGAAAGTTAAAGATAAAAGAACTTACCTAACTTAAATAGCTCATCCTTTAAGAGCATGGTAAATTGATATGAGTCAAAACTATGAATTTTAGATATCATATAAAAAACTTCTTTACTTTCATTTTTTTCACGAATTTAGTCGATATATTCACCATCTTTTAATGGTTATAATTAGTTAATTGCAATACAAATTAGTTCTCTAGGCTCCGCAATCCTCTACTACTACTTTTTTTTTTTTTATTTGTGCACACCAAACTTACATTAAAATTAACTTGAGGATACAACAACCCAAAGTCAGAAGCTCTTTGCCAAAAAAAATCACAAGTCGAACGTTTCGAAATAAAGACATAATTGAACAATAAAACTTGAAAACGATAAAATAACACATTCTTCAAGAATGTTTTCAATTTTATCGGATTGAAGTCAATCGTCGACTATCGGTCTTGCAGTAAAACCAAGAGTGATGCTTTTTTTTTTTGCCGTCTGATATTTTATTAAATCAAATAAACCAAACCGAGTACATAGAAGTCCAGATAATGAAAAAACAGAGCATGATAACTCAACTATAAACCAAAGATAAGGTGTAAAAAACCAACAATATCATCTCCTCTTTTCTTCTTCAATTCTGGAAGATAACCACACAGGACCTCCACGAGATAGGTAAGATCTTGTTCTTCCATCCCTTGTGACACTTAGAGCAATGTCCCTTGCGATCAAGTTCGCCTTCGAGGATGAGACCATGAAAATGACCCGAGAGAAACTTGAAATGATTCTGTGAATCTTGTCGAGATACGTAGATTAACGAGGCCAATTAGAAGAGTCAATAATAGCTTCTATTGCCGCACCACAATCTGACCAAACCTCAATGTTGTCCAAGTGTAAATCCCGAAGACTTTGTAAAACCCATAGTATCCCTCTCAATTCAGCCGCAATGCGATTCGAGGTTGGTAAAAACATCTCCCTCGCATGAAATAAGACATCACCTTGAGCATCTCTGACCAACCAAGCACCACACAACGTCCTCCTTCATTGACCCAAGCAGCATGCACATTACACTTTAAAACACCTAAGCTCGGTTTGATCCATCTATTCTCCCTCCTAATAGGTTGCGAGTTAGTGATGTTGTCCTGCAACTGCCGGTTTTGATCCATATAACGTTTCATTACGGTGCTTCCAAATGCCCCAGAGAATCCAAGGAATCGCCATTCGTAGAGGTAAAGGAACCCCAACATTACTCATTAGTTTCAGCATAAAACCAATGTTATCTGTGATCGAGTCCGTAAAACCATGTGGAGGCATATAGATATTAGTATTCTCCCATACCTCTCTAGCCGGCCAACAGCAAAAAAGCACATGGCTTATTGACTCTATATTGGTTTGACACAGCGAGCACATAAGGTTAGTATGCATACCATGAGCTTGTAAACATGTTGAAACAGCCAAAGCACCCGATAGAGCTCGCCACAGGAACATTTTGATCTTGGGTAGAGTTTTGAGATCCCAAATCTTCTCCTTAAGACAGCGAGTTACTTGTTCATGTGTGGGTGGTGGAGGCTGCTGCTTAAGATGTGAGATCAACCAATTCCCGCTCTTCACAATGTAGCAACCATTACGATTATAAGCCCAAATGTCACTATCCTCTAGGCCAATGTTAGGAGGATAAGACATGATTCTAACAACGTCCGGTGAAAAAAACAACTCTGATAACAATGCATGGTCCCAAGAGCCTTGGTGGGTAATAAGGTTTGAGACCATTAGTTCCAAATCAAACAGAGATTGTTTATTAAAAGGGCGCTGCGGAGCCTTATCAAATATCCATTTGTCATTCCAGACACTTGTAGATTGTCCATTGCCAATGTTCTTCATAATGCCTTTCTCCAACAGATCTCGTCCGTGTATAATGCTGCGCCAAGCATAAGAGGGACGGGAACCAACCACAACATTCATGAAATCCTTTTGTTTAAAATACCTAGCTTTAGAAACTCTAGTCAATAAGGAATCAGGCTTTGTAAGAAGGCGCCATGCTTGCTTGGCGAGTAAGGACCAAGAGTGATGCTAGTAGATCTTTTGCTTTAGAAAACGAGCTAACAATCAAAATTCTCTCTTTTAAAAAGGAGAAAGATAGAATTGAACTCTCAATTAAAGAAGAAAATCTCTCCACAGAAGAGGAAAGTCTCTCCAAAGAAAAATACCAACCTTCCAAATAAACAAATTACGATTAATTATTTACAAAAAGAAAAACATATATTTTCTTCTTCTTCTATAGAATATGTTTAACACACAAATAATAAAAAAGGTAAAAGTATAGTTCTAAATTACTAATATATATGTTCTCTTGATATCATATAAAATAAAATTATAAAATCCTTAATTTTACATTATAAAAACCTCAAATTGATATTCATTAGTAGAAGAGAAATTTGCTAAAATAACCAACAAAAATTTAATAACTAACAAACTAACCAAAGAAAAAAAGCAGAGCAATATTTTCTGTATAAATTACAATATATATAATTTTACCCCTGCCACATCATCATCTTTTCTTCTGTGTTTTTTTCTCTCTTTTCTCTTCCTTCTCTTTATGCAATTTTATTTTGTCTCTTCCTATTTTTTGTGAACTCTACAATTTTACTCCCATTATATTTTTAATGATTTCATAAAATATAATAATCTCTTGCAGAAACCAGATAGTCGCAGAAACCAGATAGAGACTGTAACCAAAGAAGCTGTGATATGGGAGTTTCGAATTATAGAGCGAGGAACGCAATTTGAGTTCAGAGAATCGACTTCCGTTGTTGCTTGGGTTCCATACCATCTTTAGGGTTTAGTTTTCTGTACTTATAAACAATTTGATATTTCTCCAAACAAAATGAAGCTCGAAAGCGAAATATATGTACTATACTGTTCTGCTTTGTTTTCAAGACTTTGCTTTGCTGATGCTACTGAAAATTGTTTGGATGAAAACAACGCCATATCATCCAGCCATATTCAATTCTTCTCGTGCTCCACGCACTTACCATCTTTTTTGTTGGAAAGAGTTTGTTGTCTTTTTACCACATCTAAGTATTACTCAACACATTATAGATTTTATGGTGCTATATTCTTTATTTCATTTTCCAAAAACGTCATTTTTGCAATTCACCCTAGTAGAAATACCGAAATAACCTAATTACACAAAAATACAAAAAAAATTTGCTAGAGAGCCACCATTGTCTCTCTCCCCGTCTCTCCTCAGAATTGGTGTCTCTCTTGTCAATAACCACGGTTCTCCCGTAACGGGACCGTAAAACTGCATCCTCTCCGACTAGTTTCATCGCCTTTTCCTCTGCCTATAACATTCTCCGGTGCGTAACCCTTACCTTAACTCTCAAAATTCAATTGCTTTCCTTCAGATTTTTTCGTGGGCTCTGGATTACAAAACCCATCGACTGTGCTTAAAAATTGAATCTTTCTCTCATCTTAAACTCGAATTCACTACAAAAAAGCTTCTTTAGGTCTTAGTTTTGATAATAATTAGGTTTTTGATCGAATCTATGCTTAAAAATTGTGTCTTTGTCTCATCTTAATCCTCACAACTACTCGAACACTATAAAAAAAGCTCCTTTAGATCTTAGTTTGATAATAATTAGGTTTTTTGATCGAAACTATGCTTAAAAATCGAGTCTTTTGTCTGATGTGAATGGTTTCTATGTTATTTTGCAGGTTTAGTATCTCTGCTTAAGTAGAGAGTAATTATGGGCTCTCGAGGAAATGTGGCTGAGGATAAAAATGTTTCGAGTAAAGGTTAATACTTTACTCTTTTGATGATATATTTCTTGATTGTTTTGTGTTCACTACAGATTTTTGAATCATTCTTGTTTTGGTTTATGGGATGTCAGTGATTCGAAAGAAGGTGAACAACACTGTGTCAATAGCACTCAAGAGATATAAGATTGATAGTTATATCTTACTGGATCTTGATAAGGTATTAAATGATGTCTACTGCTCTTTTCGACCGGTTTCTGCTGATTACAATACTAGGAAGGAATTGGTCAAAAACCTTAATACTATGGCTTTAGATATTTATGGTAATGTAGTCTTTTTTTCTATCTTATTTAGCTTAGTGATATCGAAAGTTAGCAGAGGGTTTATTTAGTTTATGTGTTCATTAGGTAAGTCTGAAGAGAGCAGCCCGGTCCTTGAGGCGTATGGGTCTTTTGTGATGGATATGTATTCATCTCAGAGTGATTTAGATGTGTCTATTAACTTTGGTAATGGAACATCTGAGATTCCTCGTGAAAAGAAGCTCGAGATACTTAAAAGATTTGCTAAGAAGCTCCGTTCTCTGCAGGGTAAGATATTTGTTCCATTCTTCTTGCTGTTAAGCTGTATGCCAATTCCATTATTGTTTTCCATATATACCAAAAACCCCAACAGTCTCTTTTTAGTATATCGGGGACACGTGAATACGACATTCTTAAAATGATGAGTTTCATATATACTTCTTTTGTAGGAGAAGGGCAGGTTAAGAATGTTGAATCTATCTTCTCTGCTAAAGTGCCAATTGTCAAATTCTCTGATCAAGGGACTGGTGTTGAGTGTGATTTGTCAGTCGAAAATAAAGATGGCATTTTAAATTCACAGATCGTTCGCATCATATCTCAAATTGATGGCAGGTTTCAAAAACTTTGTCTGTTGGTAAGAATTTAAGTTCTATTCTAATGGCTTTCGTTATCCTTCTAGTACTAATGACTTGTGAGTTTTTTCAACAGAAATTTCTTTTTAGGGTTATAGATTTTTATGCTACTGCCTATGGTTTGTTGCTTTAGTTTCTTTCAAGTCTCTTCAGTTTTTTTCTGATTTTCAATTCAACAAAAGCTTTCCCCAGTACTAACTAATTTTTCAGAATAATTTTTCTTTACTATTTAAGTGGAATCTTCGAGTCTCACAGATTTTAGTGAAGTAACTTTAAAGCTAGGGACTTGTTGGCTAACCATAGTTTTCGTATGAAAGAAGTATTCAAAGTTAAAGTATGTGTAGTTGTGGTCAGTATATTTACTAATGTGACTATTCTCATATGTCAGGTTAAGCATTGGGCCAAAGCTCATGAAGTTAACAGTGCGCTACACCGAACCCTGAATTCTGTATCTATAACATTGCTAGTCGCTCTTCACTTACAGGTATCAACTTAGTTACTTGTGTTAGATGTTCACTAGACTCTGTACTCTTATTATTCCAGTTACATTTACAAGGGATGGTTGATTCTTATAGGTAGAATTTTGACTTATGCCCACGTAGGTAGTTTATCTGGCTGTTTAATGGGAATAAATTTGATTCTTTTTCAACTGTTGGATAAAGTGTTTGGTTTATTATTGCTTCATCTTAAGTTGCATGTGAATAGTATCTGATCAGATCCAGGCGTATGAGGAACTTTGAATGTTGAATGACTAAATACTTCCGAGTCTAATTGCTTCTCCTTTGTCATATGCGCAGACTCAAAATCCTCCCATTTTACCTCCATTCTCTATGCTATTGAAAGGTAATATTAGTATCCATACAGTAAACTAAG
Source organism: Arabidopsis thaliana (assembly GCF_000001735.4). Classification (NCBI taxonomy): domain Eukaryota; kingdom Viridiplantae; phylum Streptophyta; class Magnoliopsida; order Brassicales; family Brassicaceae; genus Arabidopsis; species Arabidopsis thaliana. The sequence goes on along the minus strand of NC_003074.8, from coordinate 16,795,566 downwards.
TGAAAGAGAACTATGGTGGGTTTGTTCTTTTTGAGGCGGTCATTTGTTTTCTGGCAGATTCAACATATACAAAGTCTCTTTAGGCTTTTTTAAGCTTGTGATACTAATAGAACACTTGATGATTGTCAGATCTCAGATTACATTTTTAATACTCTTCTTTTAACGTGCTAGCAACATATTCCTGTTTTCCGTAATGACATTAACTGAGTCTTTTCTTTTCCAGATGGAATGGATCCTCCTAACGTGGAGAAAAGGGCACAAAAGTTCTTAAACTGGGGACAGCGTAATCAGGAATCTCTGGGTAGACTGTTTGCAACCTTTTTTATTAAGGTGCTATATCGTTTTACCTTTAAACCCAAACACCGATTACAAAACAAGCTGCAGTACATGCTTTTGTATAACGAATTAGCATTTCTGTCTTGCAGTTACAATCTGTAGAATTCCTTTGGAGACAAGGGCTCTGCGTCAGTGTGCTGAATGGTCTTTGGATATCTAAAAAGTGGAAAAAAGTTGGCGTTGGATCCATTAGTGTAAGCTATAAAAAACTCTATTCAGTAAGATTACATTTGCTTTCTTACTTTTTTTGTCTTATATCATTTTTTTTTCCGTTTGTCTTACAGGTTGAGGATTTTACCAACATATCTCAAAATGTCGCAAGACGGGTTAATGGTGCAGGAGCCAAAAAGATATACAGCTCCATAAACAGAACCGTTGAAGACATCTTTGAATTCCTCAATGACAAGGTTGCTGGAACAGATCTCAGACATAGGTTGTTTGGCAAAGGATCTGTTGTGCAGATTCCTCCTGTGGCGCCACTTAATGGAAAGACCGCTGGAATACACAAGGTGTCTGGCCAACAAGCTGTGGTGCAGCCTTCTCCTCCTGTGCCGCGACTCAATGGCAAAATTGCTGGAACACATCGCAAACAGAAGGTGTTTGCGCAACAAGCAGTTGTGGAGCCTCGTCCTCCTGTGCTGCCACTTAATGGCAATATCGCTGGCACACATTTCAGACATGAGTCGTTTCGCCAACAAGCTGTGTTGCAGCCTCTTCCTCCTCTGCGGCCAGTCAATGGAAGTATTGGTGGAACTCATTTCAGAGATAGGTTGTTTGACCAACAAGTACTTGTGGAGCCTCGTCCTCTTCTGCCGCCATTCAGTGGCAGTATCGCTGAAACGCATTTCAGACATAGGTCGTTTCCCCAAGAAGCAGTTCTGGACCCTCGTCCTTCTGTGCAGTCGCGCAACGTTTACTCACAACAACTTCACAATAACTACAGAAACGGTTTCAGCGGTCCTCCTGAAGAACATCACACCAAAAGACTTTGTTTGGGAAACCGCTACAGAGCTCTAGAAGAAACGGGTAACTGGAGAGAGGAAGAGAGATACGAAGATCCCAGAGGAAAACGAAACAGGTATGTCGGAAACTTTAATGGGTTAGAAGAGTTTCGTGAAATCCCCCGGTTTGGAATTCATAGTAACCCTTTAGATGATCCTTATAGACAAGTCCCTTTGAATGCTGGAACAAATGGTCATTTGGTTCACCATAGGCATGATGGTAGATATAATGGTGAAGAACCAATGCATGTGGGACAATGGCAAGACTACACTCGTAGAGTTGGTTCGCCACCACTACAACAAACCCCACCACCTTATGATAGAGTTAGTTATGAAGATTTTCGTCCTCATTTAGGTAGATCGTTTTACCATTAGGGTTTTTGGTCAGCAAAGTTAAAAACCAATCACCAACCATTTTTTTAAGATGTTTATAACTTCATATTATATGAAGCCGGAATCAATATTAGAAGGGAATTGATGTAACTACAGTTTTGGGTGATGAGAAAGTGTCATGAATGTTGTATTTTACTGTTTATTCTGGATTCGGTTTAAATTTGGATTGGAGGATTTGTAACCAACTTTTATGTAAGAAATCATTTGAAAGTAAATGTTGTGAAACTAATGTTTTTTATAATGTCTATTTGCCTTAGATCCTTAGTACAAACATTAATTGAAAGAGCATTTAAACGATTTAATACCAAAATAATGACTTATCAATTTAGTAATGTAATCACAATAGTGAAGAGAACACAATATGTTGAAAGTTGAATAAAATCTCAAATCATAAAGAAAATAGTGACTTCTAGATTCAATAATGTTCACTAATTTCTGTTTACTTGTTACTACACCATTTCTTTGGCCTCGCCGTGAAAATAACCAATATGTTAAATAAAATCTCAAATCGTCAAGAAATACTTGGACTGGTCAGAAAAAATGAGAGTGATATAACTCATGACAGTAAGCTTTGCTTGGCGGACTCTCTTGTCAAAATGAAATCAACTGCTTCCTCGACGGTGTCAACGACCTGAAGAAGTTAAACAGTTTCACATGAACATAAACTCACGGGAATAATAATAATCTTCTTTTAAAGGCTAAGTGATGATGTTGATGCTTACCAGATCAGCTGGAAACTCGGAATGGTTATCTTTTCCTTTGAAAACTCCGGTTCTCGTTAATATTGAAAACCAAGGAGTCCCAGCCTGTCACACAGATTTACTTTTAATAGACTACTAATGGTTTAAGGTAAGATTAGAGGAATGTTTTATGGCGAGATGACCAACTCTAGTCTGAGAGAAAGAGTACGAAACCTGTCGTGCGCCTCTGATGTCGATTTTAGGGTTGTCCCCGATCATATATAGTGTCTTGAAGTGGTGACTTCCTTGGTTTGAAGAATAAGGGGATGTAGCGATTTCTTTCAGAACATCTTCTGCGTTTTTGAACACAAATGGATTTGGTTTGCCAAATGATGTGTACTCTAGAGGTTTTTCATGAATTCTGCAAGTATGTATTCAAACTCAATCATGCAAAACTGAATTGAACAAATGAGGAAAAAATGTGAACATATGGAATGTGTGTGCTTTGAATTTGGTTATTACCTGTTGAAGATTGATTCTAACGCGATTCTAAAAGCTCCCATGCCAAGACGTTCAGTAGGAAACTCAGTCTGAATTTAGTTGACAATGCATCAGTATACCATAAAGTAAATCAAAAGAATGGAGAAATAACAACGGATTCACCAGAACCTGGTAGTCTAAATCGTCATTGGCAATGTACAAATGAGGTTGAGGTCCAATTTCTTTCCCAGGAAGTCCTCCAGTTCGTAAAATGTCACAAAGAACCTGACCAAAAGTATCAATCAGTATTCATTCACCGTGAGTTAGTAGCAAAAAATGTTAACCAAGCTCTGCTGCCCCCAACAAAAACTATGAGGATCTACAGCCAAAGACCATTTAAAATGTGTTTTCTTTTGTTTTTTTTTCCACATAATCGTGAAGCCAGTGATATAGAAATACAAAAGTCCACTTTGCCTTATTTATTACGATGTGTCATGTGTGCTTAAAGGATTTTATCAGATAAGTATCACATCTGAAAATAAAGATATGTGAAGCAGGAGAAACCTGGATGTCTCGGCTCCAATCAACTGGATCACTAACTATAAATGCTGCCTGAACTCTTTGGGATAGAACATCTTCTCTTGATCTAAGCTCCTTGTGACCATCCTGCCTGAACATCAATTTCTTATATGGCGCCAAGGGATCAATGTTGTCAAAGTAAGAGGCATATTCGTCCATTGAAATGACGTTTCTGAAAAATAAATGTACATGTATAAATCACCTGAACAGAAGTTTGAAGCAGAAACTAACGAAAATCAGAAAATTCAAGAAAAGAGCCCTAAGCTTACTTGAAACCATAATTAGACATCACCGCGGCAGGTTCCCCTTTTCCAGCTGCAACAACAAGCTCATTTTCAAACCTGGTCCAAGCAAATCACTAAACATCTTTCTGACCAAACCAAGGAATAGAATATCTTATAAAATTGTTTGCAAGGTCTTTCTTGTGCACTATGTGATTTTATAACTTACCTATTTACTAGCTTCCGAAAGGGTGAATGTGCTTGTATCACCTGAAACATGAACAAAATGTCAAAGAGATTACATCAAAAGAGTTACAGTTACTAAAACTTAACTTTGGCGACTACTGTAACATCCACACTCTACAGAAACAAAATACAAAGGAAATGATGTGACAAGGTTTCAACCTGCAATGGAGAAACTTGAACACCTAATAAATGACTCATCTCAGAAGCCCGTTTAGATTCAGGCAAGCCACCTCCTGCCATAACCAATGACAAAAAGTGATGTTAACTATATAATTCACTCATTTGACCTATTTTAAGACTCATAACAAAGACTCACCATTAGTCAAGAATAAGAAAGGTATCTTCAAAGCACCTGCAAAAGCAACCTCAAAACTCATCATACACTGGAAAGATTACAAATTAAACCTAAACCAGTACTTGGCCTAGAGTCAATCTACAACAATGTACATTGTTGACAACCTAATTAAGCAGGTTCTAGAAATCAATGATTGCATACCGGAATCATCGTAGAGACGTCGGAGAGCGCTAGGAGAGCCACCAACGGGAGAGGAACCAAGAAGAATAACTCCATCGATATCGAATGCTATGCCAAAAGACGAGCTGTGTTTTGTTTTTTTGTTTGGGGTCAGAATCAGGAAGAGAGGCGATAAATGAGGAAAAGGAAGGAAAGCAGAAGCGGGAGAGGAGAGCTCACCGATTCGATTCCGGTGAGATGGTGCTACTGAAGGAACGAGACGGTGGTCGGAGATTAAAATTCCGCCGCCGCAGCGAGTTTCTCGCTAAGATTAGAAGATGATTCATTTTTTCACGGCGGCGGAAAAAAAAAAGATTTGGGAGAAAAAATTATACAATAAACCCTCTTTCTAAAAAGGTTAATTACAGATTTAGCCATCTATGTTTATTTATTACGACATTTATCCTCAAATTTGGAGTAACTACAATTTCATCCCTCAGTTAAAATCAGATTTTTTTTGTTGACTTCATCAAAATGTTAAGTAGATTTACATTTTCACAAAGATACAATTTACTACAAAGATACAAAAATAAACTTCTAAAGAAACATAATATTTACATTTTTACATAGATACCAAAATATTAGCCCAGAGGCCCAAACTTTGTATGAAACAGAGTAACTTACCTTTAAATCTTTAATTTACCCCAACAAAAATAATAAACTTTTTGTATAACATATTCGAAAGAAGAAGCCAAAGCCAACAACTATATTACATTTCATACAAGATTTTCAAATGAATATGAAAATCCGATCATCTTCTCAGAGAAAGGGATTGTCTGGAAGCTGGCATGGAGATAAAGTGTATGTAGTCGGAGAGTCTGCTTAACTAGCCTCCTCTCTTACCGTCTCCGTCGTAGTTGTTCTGTTTCCCTGATCCGACTAGATCACCCGCGATCATTTTCTTGATTCGGCCTCTCCTCGGAGTCGGTGCCATCGAGGTTTCCGATCTGACTAGATCACGAAAGATCATGATCTTGACTCGGCCTCTCTTCGGAGGAACAGTTGATTCCTCCTTTCTTGAGCTGTAAGGAGATGGAAGCTCCATGGTCGCAGTTGTAGTATCTTAAGATCTGTGTGAAAAAAAGAAGTAGAAAGAAATCAAAAGAGTGAAGCAGAGAAACAAATTTAAATGCGAGTAACATAAAGTTGAGAGAGAGGTTATTAAATAAGGCTTTGAGACACACAACACTCACAAAGTCACAGACCAAGTCTTTTGAAGACCAATTCTTTCACTTGCAGAGCAAGCTACGTAAGGTTACTTTGGTAATTCTTATTAGAGATAACGTAATTAATTCAGTAACATGTGTGATCTACAAGGTTTTTTTGGTTGGTGTCTGAGTAGATGTGGCAATGGAGACACGTGTGAACGTTATCACTATCGTAACGCGCTACTACAGTCTTTGTCGCTGACTTGCTGAAGGGTTATTATAGATCCTCTTTGTTCCATAGTAGATAAGCAAGCTTTAACCTATACATATATAAATATGATTAACAGGAATGTAACACACGTAATTGTTCAAATGATTTACTCTTCTTTTTTTTTTTTTTGTTAATTCCACACGGCAGAATTCGGGTTTAGATGAATTTTAGAGATCTATACATAGTTATGAGCTACCTATATAGTATCATTTGACAAATGTAATAAGTAGTTTTACTTTCGTTGTATCATCGCTACAAGTGAATCCAAAATTTATGACACTTGTTAATTGTTATGTTAGGCTTTATGCATGTCCCAACAGATATCAGTTTTGGTCCAAGACCCGTTAGTATCATTTTTAAGTTATGGCATGTAATATATGGAACAACTTGTAAATATTTACAAGGAAGAAAAGAAAATTTGTCTACATAATATAGAGATTAATAAGCAAAAAATATCTTCTAACAAAAACTTTTTTTTTCATACGTGATACATGAGATTACATCTTACAAAGTATGTACATAATTAACATTAAAACAACAACAAAAAGTATGTACACAGTTATTTACAATCTCGCCTCTTCCACAGTGAAACGATCGAGGCCGTCGATTTGAGGAGTTTGCGGACGATCATGATCTTGACCTGTCCTCTTCTCGGAGGAAGCCATTGTTTGGTTCTCCTGGAATTGTTGGGAGACAATAACTCCATTTCTGAAATATGTTTATAGAAAAAAGAGAAATATGAGAGAGGGAGAGGGGGGAGAGACAGAGAGAGTAAGTGAGGTGACAAAAGTGTCTGAATGAGTGTCTGAATGAAAAAGTGTCTGAATGAGAACGAGAAAGTGAGAAAGCTTTTTATAGAGACAGAGCAGAGCTGTTCTGTTTTGTTTTTTTCCCCTACGCTAACATTTATTTTGGTCAGGGCATGGTTATACGAAGAACGTGTGGGAGAAGCTGGAGGGTATATTTGGTATTATTCTCGTCAGAAATTTGTAAGAAATTTTGTAGACAACAACGATAGAAATTTGTAACATGTTACGAACGAATTAGTAAATTTATCTGAAGATAATTAGTTAACATATGTTTCAACAATTACAAACCCTTTATTATTAAAAGTATATATATTTATTGTCTATAGACCAATTCTATTCACTTGCGGAGCAAGCTACGTACGTAGGTTAATTTGGGTAATTCGAATAGAAATAACGTACTTAAATTCATAAATGAACGGTGATTATACGTGACAACGGAGAGACATGTGTCATCAACACGCTAATACAGTCGTTGTCGTTGACTCAGTCTAAAACCTGGTTTTGGACCCAATCTGATGAGGTTCACTGTATTTAGATGATCCCTAAGATAAATAAATTTTCCCGCGTTGAAAAAATCGTGAACAGTGTTTCTGCTTCGAGACGATCACTGTAGAAAAGGGTTTATGAAAATGGAGAAGGTTTCTCTGAGATGTATAATGTTTATCTATTGTCAATTGCGGTAAAAGAGGGGTTCTTAATCGCTCGTCAGAAACAATTTTGGTTTCACTTCTTTAAATCCCTAGAGATCGAAATTGCTCAATCGATATTTTAAAGTAAAACAAAGAGAGAAGAAATGTATGAGTGGATTTACATTGGACATGTACTAATTACTATATCTGTAGCTTCTTACAATGTTCTGTTAGTAGGTACATTATTTGTAGAACTGTCAACTGGACAGGCGGCCCATAGGCTTGCCCAGTCCAAATGCATATGGACGGGCTATATTCCAGACCATAAAACAAATGGTCCAATTGGGCATATGACCAGTTTTGTCCGCGGATAATATGGGTTTGACCATATGGACAATGGGCTGCCCATGGGCATGAATTGAGGGAAAAACACAATTTTACCGTTTTGTCGGAAAAATGCAAAATGCAAAAACACAATTCTTTAAAATCATGATTTTTGATTTATCAATAATAAAATGGGCTATACATGGGCTTGCCCATATGGACATGGTCTTTATTAGGCATGGACATTTTTCGGACCATTGTCCATTATGAACCGTCCAACTTGGCCCATAAAAAAAACTGTCCATACGGACACGCCCAATGGTCCCTGGACGGACCCGTCCATTTGACAGCTATAATTATTTGATCTGATGGTTTAATGTCTTGCATTGTAGCCTTGTAGGCCAAGATATATATATGTTCTTTCAAGTAGAGTAGAGAACAAATCAAGGGATGGGACCATGAAAGCTCTCCTACGGCTTCCGATTGAGAACGCCTGCAGGTTTAAAATCTTACCATTCGATTTTTTTTCTTTTCTGTTTACTCTGTTTCATTAGTCACAACAACTAATTCTGTTATAACTTCATGGCTAATTCATGTTTCTTAGAGTAATAGACTTGGGGAAGTTTTCTGTGTCTCATTAAACCAAAAATTTATATACCAAACCATATGGTTAACAGATAATCAAATGCTACCTTATATCTTCATATAGAACATGAAATTCTGTTTGTCTCATTTCTTCAAACTTTGTTTCAGTTAGCTTCAAAGTAACTCGTTAAGTGATTAACTTTAACCTTTTAGGGCTTTAGAGTAATCTTTCGTTGCTCTGGTGGTGGCAACTTTTGTTGATCTGTTTCTCAGTCATAATTCAAGACTCCAAACTCTTATCTGAAATTATATAACCTTGATGGTCAAACGCTACAGTTAACAGGTGCAAATGAGATATTGACTCAAGACAAATGTAGAGAAAAATGAAACAAAACATGTTGTGTCTTAGTTTGTAACATCTTTAGGATCTTGTCTGTTATCATCTTGGATTTTTCTGTACGTGAAATACCAAGAGCAGACAAAGAAATAGCCAAGGTTCAAGACACCTCCAATGACCAAAACCCAGTACACATTGTCCACTCTCCCGTGGTTAATGTCGTCTGGTAACCACGCGGTGGTCCTCTGTATCAAGTTTATTAGAGCTGTACTTAAATAGAAGGAGATTCCAAACGCCACCGAGGTCACAGAGGTTGCTGTGTTCCTCATAGACTCAGGGAACTCTCCATAGAACACTGCAACATTCGCCATATAATGAAAGGCATCGCCAATTCCAACTATCACAAGAGGTGGTAACAGCCATAACACTGACATAGGATGCTCATTTTCAACTGTTTTCAGCCTTTTTGCTTCCACGATGGCGGAGATTGCCATGCTAAGGATGTTGAAAACTTGGCCTATACCGACTTGTTGCAGTGGTGTCAGCTGTTTATGAGTTATCTTCTGATAGATGGGATAAATAGTCCAGTTATTGAGCACGAGAAAGACGCATGAAGAGATGAGTACTATTACTTGTAGAGACCCGGCCGGGACTTTAAATTTAGAGTCGAGTCCTCGGTCTGTTACCAGAGCTTGGAGAACCGTCATGCTTGCTTGGACACCAATGGAAGTTCCAACGAATAAGATTGCTAACCATAGAGGAAGAACTCTGAGAACAGATTTAAAATCTTCTACTTCCTCAACAGAACATAACCTCCAAGGGTTATGACATAAGCCATCTTCTTGATTTAAGTCCTTTTCGCTCTTTAATGCTGCACGGTTCAAAAACCTGCACATATAAAAGCTTGTTTAGTTCATGTTTTAGAATTCACAACAACACAAGCTTTTTATATTCACCTGAAGCTCTTGGAAGGCATTCCAATACAAGTCTTGGATTCTTTTTCAACTTCCCGGTGATAATCTTCTTCTTTGGAAGAGGTCACTACCTTGATTTTCAGTATAGCAGCGACTAAGACGCGGATAAGGCTTGTGAAGGGACTTCCCATTGGTTTGTCATGCTTGTAGAATCTCTTCCCGGAAATGAAAACTATGAAACTGATCAAATTAGCAGCTGCACAAAGACCAAACCCGAGTCTCCAGCTAGCATTCTCCTGTGTATATACAATTGCTGTCGCGCTAATAATCGCGCCTGTATTTACCGTGAGGAAGTACCAGTTGAAGAAGCTTCCTTTGTCTCTAGGTTTATCATACTGGTTTGCACCAGCAGATGCCAAAGCCACCCGTGTCCCAGAAGTTCCAGCAGTCACTAGAGCTAACGCTGCATACAAGACCCCGAGGTGGAGTTTTGATGGCGATTGGCATAGGATTGAGCCTGTTTCACACGGTCTAGGTCTCAAGTTTTCGAAAGATGAGATCAGAGTCAAGAGAAAGATGCCCTGAAAAAAACGTTTTAAAACTTGTGAGCTTTGTAGATAAAGATAGTAGAGAATCAACGAGTTCTTGGACTAACTTACAAGCAGAGAAATGAAAGCAGAAGCCGAGATTACAGGAATGTTTCCAAAGAAAGAATCAGCGAGAATGGCTGTAACAACAGGCAACATGCTGAGACATCCATTGACAATGTTTGAAATCTGAGCAGCAGCTATGCTCTTGATGTTATATTCCTCGATCAAGAAGACAATCAAGTTCAGTACCCATCCATAAGAAGTCACTGAAATACCTAACAATGTAGCTGCACCAAATAGAACCCAAAAACACTTTGTGATGACCCTATGTTGCATCTAAAATAGAAATAAAAATCCTAAACACAAAACTAACCTATCATGAACGGAAAAGTGATGCAGCCACCGCGTTTGCAATCACCGGAGATCTTTGCTTCTGTGTCATTAGATAATACTAAACCAGCCATGATAGAGAACAGAGTAACTCTGTGTAAGCTGAGAAATGATTTTAATGTAAATAATGAGGAATAATGTGTCATTAGTCTTTCTTTATCCATGAAAATTAGTTTCTGACAGCTAGTGAATATTAAAAAGAGTTTACCAGATCATCGATTGTCATCACATGCATTATTCTTCAACAGTTTCATCCACTAGTTATTATTAAACATAAAAATACGTTTTAAGAATCATGTTGTCAATTTCACATAATGTACAATATAATCTTGACACTGAATTTGTATTTGGTGAAGTTTCACAAACCGAAAGATCTGTGGAAGTCATGAAACTGGTTCCTTCATTATTTTCATTGTAATTTTTACAAGAACATGTTGTGTCTTAGGTTGATTATCAAGACTACTACAATGCAAAGAAAACTAGGAAAACAACATGTTGTGTCCTAGGTTTTAACATCTTTAGGATCTTGTTCATGATCATCATCCTTGAGGTTTCTGTATTTGTAAAACCAAGAGCAGACAAGGAAATAGCCGAGATTCAAGACTCCTCCTATGACTACAACCCAGTAAACATTGTCAACTCTTCCATGGTTTATGTCATTTGGTAACCACGAGGTGGTTCTTTGGATCACGTCGATAACAGCTGTGCTCAGATAGAAAGAGATTCCAATCACCACTGAGGTCAATGAAGTTGCGGTGTTCTTCAGAGACTCAGGGAATTCTCCATAGAATACTGCAACATTCGCGGGAAAATGAAACGCCTCGCCTATTCCAACCATCACAAGAGCAGGAACTAGCCATAGCACTGACATGGGATGGCCTCCATTTTCAACTGTTTTCAGTCTCTTTGCTTCCACAACAGCTGATATCGCCATGCTTAGGATGGTGAAAACGTGACCGATCCCAACTTGTTGAAGTGGTGTCAGTGGTTTGCCGATTAGCTTTTGGTACATGGGATAGATGATCCAGTTGTTGAGCATGATAAAGACACAACCAAAGACGAGTACTATGACTTGTAGAGACCCGGCAGAGACTTCGAAGTGCGGGCTAAGTTTGCGGTCCATGACCAAAGCTTGGAGAACCGTCATGCTCATTTGTACTGCCACGGGAGTGCTGAGGAACATGACGGCTGCCCAGAGAGGTACAAGTCGGAGAATGGCTTTGAAGTCTTCTACTTCCTGAACAGAGCATAGCCTCCACATGTTATTACTTGAGTCACCACTCGTGTTTAAATCTTCTTTGTTCTTTAATGCTGCACGGTTCAAGAACCTGAAAATGTAAAGCTCTTTTTAGTTCTGGTTAAACTTTCATGAATCAAGCAAGGTTTTGGTCTTAACCTAAAGCTCTTGGAGGGCATTGTAGTATAAGTCTTGGCCTCTTTCCCGAGACCATATTGATGATAGTCTTCGTCTTTTGATGAAATCACTGCCTTTCTTTTCATTGTAGCAGCAACTAAAACACGGATCAGGCTTGTATAAGGACTTCCCAAGGGTTTGTCATGCTTGTAGAATCTAACCCCGGCGATGAAAACGATGAAACTGATCAAGTTAGCAACGGCACATAGACCGAACCCAAGTTTCCAGCTAGCATTGTCTTGTGTATATACAATCGCTGTCGTGCCAGTAATAGCTCCAATATACAGTGCAAGGAAGAACCAGTTGAAGAATCTTCCTTGTTCTTTAGGCTTCTTATATTGGTTCGCACCCGCGGCTGCCAAGGTGAACCGCGTCCCAGCTGATCCAATGATCACTAGAGCTAAGGCTACATACAAGATCCCAAGCTGTAGTTTTGATGGCGACTGGCATAGAATTGACCCCGTTTCACACGGTCTAGGCATCAAGTAGTTCAAAGATGTGATTAAGGTCAAGAGAGAGGTTCCCTGAAAAAATGGTTTTAAAGCTGGTAAGCTTTGTATATCAGAACATAGAATAGAATTAGTGAGTGTTTAACTTACAGCCAGAGAAATGAAAGTGGAGGTGGAGATGACGGGAATGTTCCCAAAAAAGGAATCAGCTAGGATGGCTGCAACAACAGGTAACATGTTGACAACTCCATTGACAACATTTGAAATCTGAGCAGCAGCGATGTTCTTGATGTGGAATTCCTCGATCAAGAAGACGATCAAGTTCATTCCCCATCCGAAAGAAGTTATGGACATGCCTAATAATGTAACTGCACAACATAAAACCTCACCAGTATCAACATCTATATATGTTTTGGTTTCAAAAAAAAACAAAAAACAAACCTAGCATGAACGGTAAAGTGATCCAGCCACCACGCTTTTCGCTTGGATCGCTAGAGCGATGCGCTACTTCCGTGTCACCAGATTTTGAATCAGCCATGGTAGAGAACAAGATGAACCAGGAGGGCAAATGGAGTTATAATGCAAAGTTGACTTGTGTTTGTGTGTTATAATGGAGTTAGATAAAAGACTTGAAACTATATATATAAGCAAATCCATAACAATTATTATGTAGGTGCAGTGATTTGGTACTAATCTTGTTTGGTCCCAAAAAGACCTAATCAGATTCTGACAGTCCATCTACCGTTGGTGACAGTTATAGAAAACAATAAAATTATTTGACCAAATCTTCAATAGTACGTAGTATTCATAATCATCAGAAAAATATTCTAAAAAGAAACTTTGAATAATGTTAATAAAGAAATAAAAAACGCACGATCGAATATTGTGTCAAAATCGTTTGTATCAGCAGATGCATAAATATTTTTCTTATTGCCCAAAAAATGTTTTAAAAAAAATCTAAGCACCATTCTCACGTTTGAAACTCTGTTTTCGTTCCCAAAAGTCAAATCTTCTGAAGCCAAATATTCATGTCAAACAACAAATCACGAGACCATGCTACCAACGCTGTCATATATTAAGATTTTCTTCTCTCGGGTTTCACGGGCTTCATTTCATAGTACCCTATATTTGGTTCGCAAGATAAACGCCTTGCTTCCCAAGATATCTCTAATTATATTGTTTATATATTCTCAAGCCAAATCTTACATCTTTCTTATAAGACATACAAAATTCAAAGTGATTTATGGTGTTAAGTTTTCTCCAAACCATCGTTTGTATTAATTGATTTTGCTTGAATCTTTCAAGATTGTAAATGACACACTTTCTTTTTCTAGAAACAAAAAAGAGCAAAACAATTTGGACCATTTCTTGATTTGTGAGTGTGATCCTTGCAGATCTTCTTTGTATCGTTCCAATCTTATCAGATGTCCTCGACGGGACAAACCATTTGCCGTATGTTGGTGTATATATGTTGTTAGATTTTGTTCACACAACCAATGTGGAATATCTATGTTAGATGATTAAGATTAAGTACAATACTAATTATCTCTTGGCCCTTTTAGTTATGTTGATTAATGATGAAAAATACTTGGGTTCACCCCTAGGGTTAAACGAGGTTAAATGTCGGTTTGAGTTTATTTCAAAAGGTTTGGGTTTAGAAAGTACGATTAGGGTTTAGTTTTATGATTAAACGGGTTAAATATTGGTTTAGGTTTATAAACAGATTTAGATTTTACAATTAAACGAGGTTAAATGTCGGTTTAGGTTTAGAAATTACGATTAGGATTTAGTTTTTTTACGATTAGATGAGTTTAAATGGCGGTTTGGGTTTACAAAGAAGAATTAGGGTTTAGATTTTGTAATTAAACGAGATTATATATCGGTTTGGATTATAATTATAGCTTTAGTTTATTATGTAATTTAAGTAGGAATTGACATTGCATGTTTTTTTTGGTTAATATAAAGGAGGTGAAGAATCCTTAAAAAAGCTAGCTAACAGCTCATGAGCTCTAATCGGTCCATTGGAGCTAGGATACTAATAATTTGAGGTATGAGTTTGATACAAATAACATTTATTGGTAAAAGTAAACACAAACGGCAAACAGTGAGTTTGCATGTAGCACATAAGTTAGTTGCATGAAGACACAACTACAATATAGAGAAAACGAGGACAGAACACGTTAGTGTCCTAGTTTGTAACATCTTTAAGATCTTGTTCATGATCATCATTCTTGAGGTTTCTGTATTTGTAAAACCAAGAGCAGACAAGGAAGTAGCCGAAATTAGAGACTCCTATAATGACTAATACCAAGTAAACATTGTCAACCCTTCCGTGGTTTATGTCATTTGGTAACCACTTGGTGGTCCTCTGGATCACATCGATAAGAGCTGTGCTCAGATAGAAAGAGATTCCCATCACCACCGAGGTCAATGAAGTCGCTGTGTTCCTTAGAGACTCAGGGAATTCTCCATAGAATATTGCAATATTTGCTGGAAAATGAAAGGCCTCACCTATTCCATTAATCACGAGAGCAGGAACCAGCCATAGCACTGACATGAGATGGCTATTTTCAACTGTTTTCAGCCTCTTTGCTTCAACAACGGCTGATATCGCCATGCTTAAGATTGTCAAAACGTGGCCGATCCCGACTTTTTGTAGCGGTGTCAGCGGTTTGCGGATTAGCTTCTGATACATGGGATAGGTAGTCCAGTTGTTAAGTATGATAAAGACGCATCCAGAGACGAGTGCTATGACTTGCATAGACCCAGCAGAGACTTTGAAGTGTGGGCCAAGTTTACGGTCCATGACCATAGCTTGGAGGACAGTCATGCTCATTTGCACCGCTAGGGGAGCGCTGAGGAACATGACAGATGTCCAGAGAGGGACAAGTCGGAGAACGGCTTTGAAATCTTCTACTTCCTGAACAGAGCATAGCCTCCACATGTTATTATTTGAGTCTCCTTCTGTCTTCAATGCTGCACGGTTCAAGAACCTGCATAATAAAAATCCCTCTTTATTAGCTCTCTTTTTAAGTTCCATGAATCAGGAAAGCTTTTTGTTTTCACCTGAAGCTCTTGGAGGGCATTGCAACATAAGTCTTGGTCTCTTTTTCGAGCTCGCGGTGATGATAGTCTTCGTCTTTGTATGAAATCACAGCCTTTCGTTTCATTGTAGCAGCGACTAAAACGCGAACTAGACTTGTATAAGGACTTCCCAAAGGTTGGTCATGCTCGTAGAGTCTCTTCCCAGCGACGAAAATGATGAAACTGATCAAGTTAGCAGCGACGCAGAGACCGAATCCAAGCTTCCAGCTAGCATTGTCCTGTGCATATACAATTGCTGTCGTGCCAGTAATCGCTCCACCATATAGTGTGAAAAAGTACCAGTTGAAGAACCTTCCTTGTTCTTTAGGTTTCTTATATTGGTTTGCACCTGCGGATGCCAAGATGAACCGCGTCCCAGCTGTTCCAGTGATCACTAGAGCTAAGGCTGCATACAAGATCCCAAGTTGTAGTTTTGATGGTGATTGGCATAAAATTGATCCCGTTTCACACGGTCTAGGTCTCAAATAGTCCAAAGATGCAATAAGAGTCAAGAGCGATATTCCCTGAAAAATGTTTCAAAACAGGTAAGCTTTTATATCAGAAGTTGTTTAAGAAAGCATTAGGCATGCGGTGACCTAGTGTCTAGCACCTAAAACGCTTAGTCGGATAACCTTAGGCAGTTTAGCCAGTTTAGACATTTATTACATAAAACATTAGAAATATGAGCTTATACTTAAAACATTATATAAAATACATATTAGAAAAATAAAAATAGAATATCGTAAACAAAGTATAGACAAAACATTTCTTTAATGTACATCAAAACAATATATGAACGATTGTAACTATGTATATAGAGATAAAACCTACTTGAAAATTAGAAAATGCACTAAAACTAGGCGTATATACATTTTAGGCG
Source organism: Arabidopsis thaliana (assembly GCF_000001735.4). NCBI lineage: Eukaryota > Viridiplantae > Streptophyta > Magnoliopsida > Brassicales > Brassicaceae > Arabidopsis > Arabidopsis thaliana. The sequence continues at coordinate 16,779,292 of NC_003074.8, read as the reverse complement.
GTCGAAACAGTTGTTTAGGCATTGTCTGAGCGCCTTAAACTAGGTCTGTGTAATTTTAGGCGGTCAAAACGGTTGCCTAGTAACTGCCGATACCGTTTTTAAAACACTCATAACACATAAAAGAATTGGTGAGTGTTAAAACTTACAGTTAGAGAAATGAAAGCGGAGGCTGAGATGACAGGAATGTTCCCAAAAAAGGAATCGGCTAGGATGGCTGCGACAACAGGCAACATGTTGACAACTCCATTGACAATATTTGAAATCTGAACAGCTGCGATGCTCTTGATGTTGAATTCCTCGATCAAGAAGACGATCAAGTTCATTACCCATCCAAAATAAGTTATCGACATGCCTAACAATGTAACTGCACCACATAAAAACTTTACAATCATCAACATCTGTTTATGTTTTGAGTTCACATAAACAAAAGAGTCAAAAACACAAACCGAGCATGAACGGTAAAGTGATCCAGCCACCATGCTTGCTAGAGCGATGCGCTTCTTTGTCACCAGAGTCTGAATTAGCCATGGCAGAGAACAAGTGGAAGCAGGAGGTACTTTGACTTGTGTTTGAGTGTTATAATGCAGTTTAGATAACAACCGTAACCTATATATATAAGCAAATCCATATCAATTATTATATGTTGGTAGTGATCTTTTTTGGTGGCAAAAATTTCATATCAGATTCTGACAGTTCATCTCCTAGTGTCGTTTGCCAATATCAGGTTGGTGAATGTAATAAACAACTAAAAAGCAATCGCCCATATCTTGCCTTATCTTCAGTAGCAGTAAACCACTCCACAAGCATAAGAAAAGTATAAATAGACAAAGATTCAAGAACTTTAAATAAATTTTATTAAAATTTAATATACTCTCGACCAATCATTGAGTCACTTTTGTATGATAAGACCTTAAAATTATTAATTATGAATCAGGAAATACAGAAATGATTTCCTTTTTCTCCAACAAAAAAAAAAACCAAACCACGTTTCTCACATTTCAAACTCTGTTAGAATTAAGCAAGATAGTGAGAGTGGTTATGTAGTTGTTGAAAGAGTTTTTGTTGTCTGATTATTGTCATAAAAAAGGGTCTTTCAAGATGATCAAAACAACAAAAACCACAAGAACAGAACACGTTGTGTCTTAGGTTGTATCGTCTTTTGGATCTTGTTCCTGATCATCATCATCATTCAGGTTTCTATATCTGTAAAACCAAGCGCAGACAAGGAAATAGTTCAAGACTCCTACAATGACTAAAAGCCAGTAAACATTGTCAACTCTTCCATGGTTAATATCATTTGGTAACCACTTGGTGGTCTTCTGGATCAGAGTGATCAGAGCTGTGCTCAGGTAGAAAGATATTCCAATCACCACTGAGGCAATGAAGTCGCGGTGCTACTCAGAGACTCGGGGAATTCTCTATAGAATAATTCAATATTCGCCGGAAATTGGAACGTTTCTCCTATTCCTACTATCACAAGGGGAGGAACCAGCCATAGCACTGACATGGAATGGCCATTAGTAACTGTTTTCAGCCTCTTTGCTTCCACAATGGCGGATATCGCCATGCTTAAAATGATGAAAACGTGGCCTATACCGACTTTTTGAAGCGGTGTCAATGGCTTATGGGCTAGCTTCTGGTACATGGGATAGACAAGGCAATTGTTCATTAAGATAACAATACATGCAGTGATGATTACTATGACTTGGAGGGACCCGGCCGGGATTTTGAAGTGAGGCCCGAGACCGCGGTCTGTGACTAGAGCTTGTAATATAATCAAGCTTGTTTGCGTCACCATGGGAGTACTAACGAAGATGATGGCTAGTAACAGAGGGAGAACTCGGAAAACGGCTTTAAAATCTTCTACTTCTTGAACAGAACATAGCCTCCAGTTGTTATTAACTGAGTCATCTTCGGTTTTCAATGCTGCACGGTTAAAGAACCTGCACATGTAAAAGCTCTTTTAAGTTCTGTTTTAAGTTTGATGAATGAAGCAAGTTTTTTTTGTTTTTTCACCTAAAGCTCTTGGAGGGCATTGCAGAAGATGTCTTGCCTTCTCTTCCAAGCCCATGGTGATAGTCTTCTTCTCTAGATGAAATCACAGCTTTCCTTTTTCTTGTAGCAGCGACTACAACGCGGATCAGATTTGTGAAGGGACTTCCCATTGGTTTGTCATGCTTGTAGTATCTCTTGCCAGAGACGAAAACTATGAAACTGATCAAATTAGCGACGGCGCAAAGACCGAACCCAAGTTTCCAGCTAGCATTTTCCTGTGTATATACAATTGCTGTTGCACCAGTAATAGCTCCAGTGTAGAGTGTGAGGAAGTACCAGTTGAAAAAGCTTCCTTGTTCTTTAGGTTTCTCATATTGGTTTGCACCCGCGGATGCTAAGGTAAACCGCGTACCAGCTGATCCAATGATCACTAGAGCTAAGGCTATATACAAGATCCCGAGCTGGAGTTTTGATGGCGATTCGCATAGAATTGACCCTGTTTCACACGGTGGAGGTCTCAAGTGGTCCAAAGATGTAATCATGGTCAATAGAATGATGCCCTGGAAACGTTTAACAACTAGTAAGCTTTGTGAGTCACACAAGACAATAGAATATTTAAGTCTCAGACTTACAAGCAAAGAAATGAAGGCAGAGACGGAGATGACGGGAATGTTTCCGAAAAAAGAATCAGCTAGAATGGCTGCAACAACAGGCAACATGCTCACACATCCATTAACAATATTAGAATTCTGCGTAGCAGCGATGCTCTTGATGTTGAATTCTTTAATTAGGAAGACGACCAAGTTCATCACCCATCCGAATGAAGCTATGGAAAGTCCTAACAATGTAGCTGCACCATATAGAGCCTTACAATAATCACTATCAGTTGTCTATGTTGTGTGCTCAAAAACATAAACCAAAACAGTCATAAAATACACTAACCGATCATGAATGGAAACGTTTTCCAGCCACCGCGCTTGCTGCTTGGATCGCGAGTGGTCATTGCTTCTGTGTCGACTGAACGAGCCATGACAGAGAACAGATGAAGCAGAGGAACACTAAATATAAGCAAGTACGGAATAATTATGTTGTGCAATGATTTGTTAATGATCTTGTTTGGTAAACTTGTTATTAAGATTTACACTAAATGTTGTTATAATTATATGTTTAAAAGTTTAGTTTTTCTCTTACCTTTTTGAACTACTTGGCACTCTCATTTATTAAACAAGGATCTCTCTTAATTACACAATTAAAGTTCCATAACTGAGAAATCTGTCCAAATCTGCCCATTATATAAAAGATGAAGGGAGTTCTTTAAGGATTTGACATCTTATTATGTGAGAGCAAATAAAAGATTAACTTATTAACATGTGTCCAACTATTTAATGTGTATAAAATTCATTTAAATTGAATTTAATTATGTTAAAAATCATTTAAGGATAAGCATAAAATAATAATTAAAACTCAAATTTAATTTAGAAACAACACATTAATAGTGTTTAGATCATTAACATAATTTAGAAACGACACACTAATAAAACTAAAATCATCTAGCAGATATAAAGATCCAACGATTCGAAATCGTTCATTAGGGGTGTAACATAAGCGACCACGCTAGCATGCAGTTACCTCATAGATAGATACTCATTCTTTGCATTATTTTCTAAATATATATGTATTTTTTTTTTTATAAACCCTACAGTTAGTCTCGATAGAAAGTAGAAACGCATCAAAGTGCTTCAGAAATGACTTCTTCCCAGAGGACTACTATACTAAGATTTCATGTAGTAAATATTAAATTGCATGTAAATTGGTCAATATTTATAACACTTATGTTTAGAAATTTGACTATTACAAATTGACTAAGAAATTATATCAGATATTTGACTGAGATTTAGCTCATAATTGAAAATTTAAGCTACTTATTATATTGGTATGGTAATAAAGGTATAAGAGTCAAACTTTTATCCTAAATATATATAAAGATCGAAATTACTAGCTTTCACAAAAACATATTTCAACATTAAGAATAAATAAATTTCTTTCCTGAAAAATGATCTATGTATTCATTGCAAAATTTGACTCATATATTTTTTTAAAATAATATGTAGTCAAAATATAAAACAATAATTTGTAGCTATACTATATTTGATTACATATTTGACTAACTTCTTATTATTAAAGATTAGTCAAATATGACATAATTCTCACACAGTCTACACAAATGGGTCAAAATTTCCAAATATAATTTAATCATTGACTAATATTCATATAATTTATAATCACCCACGGATGCCAAGGTGAATTGCAACCCACTTGATCCAATTGTTATTAGAGCTAAGGCTGCATATAAGATCCCGGGCTGTAATTTTGATAGCGGCTGGCATACGATTGAGCCCGTTTCACACGGTTGAGGTCTCAAGTAGTCCAATGATGCAACCAGAGTCCAGCGAAGGATGCATTGCAAACGTTTAAGAACTGGTAAGCTTTGTGTAGTACATGAGAGAATCAGTGAGTCTTGGACTTACAAGTGTGATTGAACTGAAACTATTTTGATCTATTATATCTTATCTAAATATATGTTTTTCATATGGTACTGAATTTATAAAAAATAGTTTTATCATTTTTTGATAGCAGTAATTTAAAACTCAGTTAGGTACTACGAATTGTTTTGTCAAAATTTTCTTCAAAATTCATATCACCATAATACTTAAAAGTTAAAACTTTATTTGGTTAGTAATAAGTGGTAGAAGCTAGCCGGTATAGATGCATCATATCTAAGATTTTATTACTAATATTCAGATTCAGACCTCCAAAATATCTTAATTTTGGGCTTATTAATCATAAATATTATGTTTGAAATCGGCATGCAATATCTAAATGTTACAATCAAGATTTGATCTTAATTTTCTTAATTTACTAACAAGTTTTGATTTTTTTATACTTTTGTTTTTAACCTCAGTCTAAAAAAAACGATATGAAAGAAAAGCATCATCGTCAGTATTTATTAATCAAAGAAAAACAAGATCAATGTCTTGATCTGAAAGAGAAGCACCATCATCAAACTATACTTCTGAACAAATGAGTCATCAACAGCAAAATGTTTATCTGAAACAAATGCACCATCAACAACATATGATGATAACGTAAGTCATATTGATCGTTTAGAAGAAATATACTTACTTCATCATTATGTATTATTAATGGCGCATTTGTTAAGATATACATTTTGATGTTGATTGCACATTTTTTTTAGAAATACAGTTTGATGATGATGCTTTTCTCTCCGATCTAGACATCGATCGTGTTTTTCTTCGATCAATAGATAGTGATGGTGATGTTTTTCTTTCTTGTTAGACGGGTCCAGATACAGAAGTGTAAAAATCAAAATTTTTAGTAAATTAAGGAAATTAAGATCAAATCTTGACTACAACATTTAGATACTGTATTCCGATTTCAAACATAATAGTTATGATTATTAAACCCAAAATATTAATTAAGATATCTTGGAGGTCTCAATCTGAATATGAAAATAATGAAATCTTAGATATGATCCACACCTACCGGCTAGAACATTTAATAAGCTTTTACCACTTATTACTAACCACACAAAAAAAAGTCTATATGGTGATTTAAGTTTGGGATTCATGACACCACTGAATTTTACACTACTGCTTTCAGAAAATGATAGACTTTTTTTTTTTTAATTCGGTAAGATATCAAAAACATATCTTTCATAAAGATCTAATAGAGTAAAATAGTTTCAGTTCCATCTAAATTGAAAGAAATATCAATTCACCGAGAAAGCAAGAGTTAACTTCCACCAAATATATAAATGATTGTTTTTTTGTGGTAAAACAAAAAAAAAAACTAAAAATAACCATATTTTACACATTTTATACTTTTTTAAAAAGACTTTAAATAATTTTGATGATTTTAGAGAAGTTCATATGATTTTTGTAAAATCTATTCAAATCATCTCAAATCCTCTCAAATTCTCCAAAATCATTAAAACTTAAATCTACAAATCGTTTTCAATAACTGTGGATTTTAAGATGGATTTTGAAATCATTAGTTCAATAACACTGAATTTCATGAGATTTTTTAAAATCCATGTTTAAATAACATAAGATTTATAAATTGTACACAAATATCTTAAAATTCCACTTTCAATACACCCCGTAAAATGCATAAGAGGGAAAGGGTAAGATAAGGTCAATTCTTACTTAGAACTTTGATAAGAATCAGATGATGTCTCTCTTGCATCAGTTTGAAAGTATTATTTTCTAAATGTAGTTCCATATGTGAAGTGGTAAAACATACGAAAACACAAAAGCTAACAGGAGAGAATTAATGTAAAGAGAACTAGAATAGAAACATGTTGTGTCTTTACATTGTACCATCTTTTGGATCTTGTTCTTGATCATTATCCTTGAGGTTTCTATATTTGTAGACCCAAGAACACACAAGGAAGTAGCCGAAATTCAAGATTCCTCCAATGACTAAAAGCCAGTAAACATTGTCCACTCTTCCGTGGTTAATGTCATTTGGTAACCACGCTGTGGTCCTCTGGATAAGATCAATGAGAGCTGTGCTCAAATAGAAAGAGATTCCAATCACCACCGAGGTCAATGAAGTCGCGGTGTTCCTCAGAGACTCGGGGAATTCGCCATAAAATAATTCAATATTGGCCGGAAACTGGAAGGCTTCGCCTATACCTACTATCACAAGGGGAGGAAACAACCATAACACTGACATGGGATGACCATTTTCAACTGTTTTCAGCCTCTTTGCTTCTACCACCGCGGAGAGTGCCATGCTTAGAATGGTGAGAACCTGGCCTATACCGACTTTTTGAAGCGGTGTCAGCAACTTATGAGTTAGCTTCTTGTACATTGGAAAGACAAGCCAGTTGTTCATGATGATAACAATGCATGCAGTGATGATTATTATTACTTGGAGGGAACCGGCCGGGACTTTGAAATTAGGACCAAGTCCGCGGTCCGTGACTAGAGCTTGGAGTACAATCAAGCTTGTTTGCATCACCATAGGAGTACTCACGAAGATGATTGATAACCATAGAGGAAAAACTCGGAGAATGGCTTTGAAATCTTCTACTTCTTGTACAGAGCATAGCCTCCAGATGTTGTTAACTGATCCTTCTTTCTGATTTAAATCATCTTTGGTCATCAAAGCGGCGCGGTTCAAGAACCTGCACATGAAAAGGTATTTAAGCGCTATGTGCAAGTGTCAAGAATCAAGTAAGCTTTTGTTTTGATTTTTTCACCTGAAGCTCTTGGATGGCATTGCAGCAGAAGTCTTGACCTCCTTTTCGAGACCATAGTGATGATAGTCTTCTTCGTTGCATGATATTACAGCCTTCCTTTTTACTGTAGCAGAGACTACAACGCGGATTAGACTCGTGAAGGGACTTCCCATTGGTTTGTCATGCTTGTAGTATCTCTTCCCAGAGACAAAAACTATGAAACTGATCAAATTAGCAGCCGCGCAGAGACCAAACCCTAGTTTCCAGCTAGCATTGTCTTGTATATATACAATTGCTGTTGCACCAGTAATAGCTCCAGCGTATAGTGTGAGGAAGTACCAGTTGAAGAAGCTTCCTTGTTCTTTAGGTTTCTCATATTGGTTTGCACCCGCGGATGCCATGGTGAACCGTGTCCCACCTGCTCCAGTGGTCACTAAAGCTAAGGCTGTGTACAAGATCCCGAGGTGGAGTTTTGACGGCGGTGTGCATAGGACTGACCCTGCTTCACACGGCCGAGGTCTCAAGTAGTCCAAAGATGCAATAAGCGTCAAGAGAACGATTCCCTAAACAAACGTTTTCATATACTGGTGAGCTTATCAGACCACAAAAGAGAATTGATGCAACAGAAAGAGTCTTGGACTTACAAGCAGAGAAATGAAAGAAGAGGCCGCGATGACCGGAATGTTTCCAAAGAAAGAATCAGCTAGAATGGCTGCAACAACAGGCAACATGCTGAGACATCCATTGGCAACATTTGAAATCTGAGCAGCAGCGATGCTCTTGATGTTGAACTCTTCGATTAGGAAGACGATCAAATTCATTACCCATCCGAAAGAAGTCACGGAAAGGCCTAACAAAGTAGCTGCACGACATAGAACCCAACATTTGTCAACGTTTTGGTTTCGAAAACATAAAACCAAAACAATAAAAAACACTAGCTAACCGAGCATGAACGGGAAAGTGATCCATCCACCGCGCTTGCTGCCTGGATCGCCAGAGATTTGAGCTTCTTTATCACCAGAGACTAAACTAGCCATGACAGAGAACAGAGGAAACAGAGGAGTTACGTCCACTGTGTTTTATGTGTTATGATGCAGTTAGAAATAAATAACACTAAATAGGTATATATAAGCAAGTACAGAGTAGTTATGTTGTGCAATGATTTGCTAATGATCTTGTTTAGTCCAATTATATAATATTACCTAACCGAATTCTGATATCTCATCAACTATTGTCGTGTTCCCAAATCACGTGGTGAATGTAATAATAAACATGTAGAAAAGGATTTTGCCAGACCTACCACTTTTCCTTAGTATCCACTAATTCATCAATAGTGGCCAGAGAGTATACTTTGCCCACTATACATTCATATCTTATGATCAAAATTTGTCTTTACGCATTCTATTTCATTGATCAGAGAGAAGAAGCTTATTAGTTACTGTGAAATTTTATTTTATTTTTGTTTTTACTTTTTTTTTTTTTTTTTGAATATCATGAAGTTCTGGACTGAAGCCCGTAATCCTCCAGAACCGAAACCACAGCATGTAATATTAGTTTCGTCCCAAGCGTCAGTCGAACCGACAACCTTTAAACTTCGCCTAGGATCTTTACCAATTGAGCTAACGACACTTGGTTTTACTTTTGGTTTTACTTTTGCTATTAGGGATTTTTTTGAGGCTCATCATATCTTCCTCTATATGGATGAATAACAAGATACGTAAAAAAGCTTCCAAAATTATGATACGAACTATGAAGAGGAGGTCTAAACACCATACGTGTATACAACAAACCTATTTTATCTTCTTCCAGCGAATAAGTAACAACTAACAACGACACTTCTTCTTCTGAATTTACAGGTGGTTCAATGGGAGCTACTATGCTTAACGGTCACAACTCACAAGCTCTCTAATGGTGGGTCACCTTCTTCACCAGATGGTAGAGTGGTTGGTTTGATTAACGAGAAAGGTAGAGATAAAATGGAGTCTCCACTAAGATTTAGTGGACTGCATGATCAATCAATGAAAACAGCAACCCCATGAAACCTTGTTTCTTTTATCTTGTTAGTCAAGTCACCACAACTTTCTATGTGAGAATCTCCATATTTCTTGTTGTTTAACAAAAAAAAAAAAGATTAGCAAATGGACTTTAGATTCCGTAGCCTCTGATCATATGATGACCTTTAGAAGTTAATGATCTTTGCTAATTTTACCAACGCCAATGTTGTATATATTACTTACTGTAGCCAGAACAGTAGCGCTTTAGATGGTCTCATAAACCACTCTCGATAAGTCAACTCACAAAAGAACTTACGGTACCTCATACAAACTTATCTCGGTGATTTTAAAGTCTATCAAACAAAATTTGTAATTTGTTTCATGACATATGAGTTTAGCTTCTGAAGGATTTAGTTTGAAGAAATTTTGTAAAATAGTACATCACTTTTTTCAAATAAAATATGGAGAGAAAAAAAGTTATGATTCTGAAAGACCTAACAAGGTAGTTGCACCAAACATATATAACACCCAAAATAATCAACATTTGTCTCAGTGTCTGTGTTTTGTGTTCAAAAATATAAACAATAATCATCTTGGCCGCAAAAAATGATCTAGCCACCACGTTTGCAAAATCACCAGACCTCTAAACTAGCCATGACAGAGAACAAGACGGATCAGGAGTTACTGTCACTTGTGTGGGTTTTTAATTTGTAGACATTTTTTTCTTAATTTAGTATTTTAATTTTGAGTTTAATATATTTTTAAAGAATTATTTCTTATTTTAATTTAATAAAAAAATATAAATATAATATGTCAAATAGCAATTCAAATTAGTGGTTAATTCGTCTTAAACTAAAACGAATAATCGACAAATTCTATTTGATATTAGTCATTATGTAGTCGTTCATTAACTACATATTCATGACAATATTTTCAAGACAAACGTACATGAAAATTTCCGTTTATAGAAAATTCTTCTATATTAAGATATTCTTTTTTTTTCTTTCTATATTAAGATATTCAGAGTAATGATAATATACCTTTAAAAGAATAGATTCAACAATCCCATGATTTAAACAGGAAGAAGACCGTTGACACAAAATCTAATATTGGAGGTTGCACCTTCTTCATCAAATGGTACAGTACTAGCTCTCATGATTAACGAGAGAGGGAGAGATCAAATGGACCCTAGTCTCCACTAACGTTTTGTGGATTGCATGAGTCATAATCTACATGTAATGAAAACACCAACTCATGCAACCCCCTTGCTTTTATGACTGTTGGTGTAATGATATGTTAACTTATCCAATTTATGTACAATATATAACCGAATAAAGAAAACTTATCCTCTGTTGTCGTTTGTCAACTTTAAGTTGGCGAATGTAATAAATGATTTGGCCGGATCTTCAACAGCAGCACGCACTAATCATCAGAAAAACATAGAATACTACAAAGTTTTAAGGAATCTTCATTTAAATTGTCATAATCTAAATTTAATTACGGATTTTGATGATTTGGCCAAAACCAAATTTGTCAGAGATGGATTGAATTCTTGGACAAGGTAAATTAAAATACGATTTGATTTGGTGTTTACGAGTGAGATTGTTACGAATTTCAGAAGACTTTATCTATTGAATAGAAGTTTGATCATTTATACAATATATATGTGTCATTTGTGTAAGATATATAAAAGGAAAGAACAAGAAAGAAACAGTTTCAAAAAACTGAAAAATACTAGCTTTCAATGACTAGAGAGTGAATAATACTTTGAGGTTAGAATATGCTCGTTAGGATCATGAGAAAGCTCAAGACTTCAAACGATAACAAAGGACAGTTTACTTTTAAGATGATGAGTGAGATACCGCAGCTTCTTGTTCATGATCATCATTCATCATCCTTGAGGTTTGTAAAACCAAGAACAGACAAGGAAGTAGCCAAGGTTCAAGACTCCTCCTATGACTAAAACCCAGTAAACATTGTCAACTCTTCCATGGTTTATGTCATTTGGTAACCACGCGGTGGTTCTTTGGATTACGTCGACCAAAAGTCTCCAAATCACTTTACTCCAAATCACTTTAGTTCTAACAGTTATATATATATTGCATAAATCACTTTACTAATTCTTTTTCCTGTCATAGTAGTCCGAATAATAATATATCTCATAAATATAAATATAGTTTTCATATATAAACTTAACTAAACACTTTAAAATGAAGAAAATCCAAAATTTTAATATAAAGAGACTCATATCTATCACTTAGAAATGCATTGGTTGATCATATATAGAAGCATTGTAATAGAATTTGGTTATTTATTTATAAGTAATGATTTTTTTGTGTTTTTATTTTATACATTTTATGACATATTCTAATATAACGTTCTATAAATTAATATTGTCTGTAATATGTTTTAACATATGCTTTATAGTTTTATAAGACTTTTATGATCTTAATTAGTTATAATCAACAGTGAAGACTATAATAATAATAAATACAATTAGTTTGGAAATAAAATCTAAGTTTTAAGAAATAAAAATAAAAATAAAATAAAGGTTTTATTTTGGAAAACAACACCATTCATGACAAAACCTCTGGAAATGTTCTTTTAGTCCAAGAGTTTTGGTTTTCTCGCACTTTTTACCCTAAAAATGCTCTTGAAGAGAGAATGGAGTCTCTCATTCTAAAAATGGTGGAGATAAGTGAGTGCGATGTGTACGTAGAGACTGTGGTGTTGATGTATTGAGATATTCTTAACAACAAGTTAGTTGGTGAAACTGTCATCAAAATCTTGGCTTTCCTTAAGGTAGATATGAACATTGATTTGATAAAGTTTTGTCTTTTATATAGTGAAAATTTTGATTCTGGTTGATAGACTTAAGGCTTGAATTGGGTACAAACCAGAATGATTATGATAGAGTAGATTAGATCCATGTCTCTTTGAATCTTTTAAGTGTTCTTGTTCTGTTTGTGTTTGAGAAAAGTAGAACTTTGTGGACTAATTATTCACATAAACACTGTTTCTGCTGCATCTTTTGTGTGTGGTTTTAGTAGTTATAGTGTTACTTTGTAAGAAATGCTCATTTGATTCATTCACATTGCGTCAAGCGATCTGCTCTGTGATTGTTCTTGACGTTTTCAGTATGTATGGCTGGCCAAATCTGAGAGCTTTTCATGTCTAAATTGGTTTCTCGAGCTCTTTTTCTTTTGTGATGGTTTCAGTCTTTTCTTTTATAGGTTTCTTCAGCTATATTGCTTGACGAGGGAATAAAGTATCGCCTACTATGGCCGGGTCAGAAGGAGCTAGCAATCTCCATTCCAAGATTCCAGCTATGTACAGACACAAAATATGCAAGATCACTGCAAAAAATCTATCTTTTGGTAAAGGAAGGATCTTGGTGAATAGGGAGACTCGGTTTTCGGTGAATTGATACAGTGACTACTCTACTTTGCAACTGCAAACTAATAATGAAACAGAGAACTCAACATGAATCCATTAACAACAATTATAATACTTTACCAAATACTACAAAATACTTGCAGTTACCAATACTACGAAACAGAACTCAATCATAAACAAACTCAATCATAAACAAATCCATTGTGAGAAAACTCTTCATCTGAACAGAGAAACGGATGGTCCACGAGTTCACCGATGGTCCACCTCGAACCAGGCTCCTTAACCAAACACCTCATCAGAAAGTCTTGAGCTTCTGCAGATAACCGAATCGAGATTTGAGGAGTGAGATCACTGTGACCGATCAAATCAACCCAATCATCATGAGCCAAATCACCATATTCTCCCCAAACCCTTTTCCCGGTTAGCATCTCCAAAACAGAACATCCAAACGCGCAAATGTCAACAGCAAAATCCAGAAGCCCACCGCCTATTAACTCCGGAGCCATGTACCTAGTTGTCCCTCTCATGTGCCCACGTCCGTTTCCATACTCTTTAGAACCTTTCTCCATTGATAAACCGAAATCTGCAATCTTTGTCAAAAACCCATTAGACCTAAACCGGTGATCAACAGGGCTGAGTAAGAGATTGTCCGGTTTAATTTCACAATGAATAATGTTTCTGCGGTGAATGTAACTGAGACCAGACAGAACATCTATAGCGAACTGCTTGACATCAAACTCCGGTATCCCTCCTTGATTATCTTCGATCATATCCGCAAGACACTGTCCAGAGCAGTACTCGAGAATCAAATTATATTGATGACCAGTCCCTTCTCGTGCAATTTCATGGCCGTAACAACGAATCACGAACGGAGATTGCAAACTTCTTAAGATCCTTCCTTCGTGCATAAGACTCCAAGCCTTTAAAACATCAGCACTTTTGATCGCTCTCTCTGTTTTGTATATGTCATCTTTACTTGTCGCTAGGTAAACACAACCGTAAGCCCCTTCTCCAAGTAACCTAGATTTCACCCAAGAGGAAATCTTTTTAACTCCTCCGTCGCGAGTTACGGTGGTGGAATGTTTCTGAGAGGCGGATTTGAATGAGACTCCGATTATAGATTCGACACTGCTACTAATACTCTTCTTCTTCTTCTTCAAAGGCGTCCGTGTACGTTTCTTCTTTTTAATGTTCTTCGAGCAACGTCGTACATGGAGAATGATCGGAGAGAGTTTCACAGTCAAAATAGGGTTTTGAGGAAGAGGAGGGATCATCGAGTTGTTGCTTGACGATGAATCAGAAATCTCAGAATCAATCTCCATTCTTCTTCTTTCTCTCGCTTTTCTCTGTAAAAGTTTTCTGATAGCGATGAGAACAAAAATTTCCTTTTTATAAGCTTGGTTTGACTTTGGTCAAAATTTCCTTCTTTTTTTTCATCAGAAAATCTTAGTTAGATTCAGTTTCATTAGTAATTTACTTTAAAATAGTTATAGATAGAGTCGTTAAATAACGGATCAGTGTAACAGTTTTCCTTGTTCGTCTTGTAGTACTTAAGAGTTAAAAAAATGTAATGGTTAGTTTCCGAACAATACTTATTTGTTTTTCTTATTTCTTTAATGAATTATGAATTGGCAGATATTTTTCTCTTAAACTTTTACAGATAAATATAAATAAATAGTCATGGCAATCCATAAATAGACCAATCACATTGTTATCAAAGTCATCGTACTTGAAAGAAAGCCAGATTTCGTTAGCACGAAAGATCAAAATAAACAAGAAAAGCTATGAACAACAACGGAGACATACAATTAGACTTGTCTGCAGAGTGAGTGAGCGAGCGAGAGTAATGTGTTTGTTTCCTCCAACTTCTTATTGGGGATATGTGTAATCCGATTAGGATTAGTAAAATATCTTTGGTGATAGAGTTTATAACCTATATTTTAAGGATTTATGTTTATTTTTTGATAGAGATCATTGTGTATAAATATCATAATTTGTGAATCAATAAAATCAAGTCAGCTCAATATCTAATTCTACACTTCTCAAGTCATCAAACTAAGAAATGTTGTATTTGTGTTTTATTAGTGGATGGAACTCGTTGGAACGGATCAGTTGTTTGCTATGAAAGCAATGGACAAGGCTGTCATGCTTAACCGAAACAAACTAACTACAGTAACTTCAATACCAAGAAACCTTGAGTTTCGCTTTGCTTGACCATACTGGTTTCTCTTCGGAATCACAAAAACACATCGATTATATTACCACAGATTTCGAAATTCATTCTACAACAACAGTTAAAAAAAGGTTTTCAATGCCTACAAATTCGAGATACTTTCAGACAAAGCTCCCGCTTTACAGAACTGCAAATGCTAACAACAAATTACATCTTCCATCTCCACCTTAGTGAGAGACATTTGCATCTTGTTCATGATCAGCATTCTCGAGGTTTCTGTATTTATAAAACCAAGAACACACAAGGAAATAGCCAAGATTCAAGACTCCTCCTATGACTAAAATCCAGTAAACATTGTCAACTCTTCCATGGTTAATATCATCTGGTAACCATGCAGTGGTCTTTTGAATCAGGTCGATCAAAGCAGTGCTTGTGTAGAAACATATCCCAATCAACACCGAGGTTATTGATGTCGCAGTACTTCGCATAGACTCTGGAAACTCTTGATAGCACAGAGCTACATTCCCTGGGAAATGGAAGGCCTCTCCTGCAACCAAAAGACAAAACCAAGAACATAAATAGATGGAACTCACTTCTGAGTCGAATAAAATGATCTGGATCCAATTCCTTACCGATTCCTACTATGACTAGAGGAGGGAATAACCACAAGACTGACATGTCAGCAACAGATGATGATCCGAGAAAATGACCTTTCTGTACTATCTTCAATCGCTTTGCTTCAACTATGGCAGTCACAGCCATGCTTAGAATGTTGAAAACGTGGCCTATTCCCACCCTTTGAATCGGTGTGGGGAACTTCCCGGTTAGTTTTTGGTAAAATGGGTAGAGAAACCGATCGTTGACTATGATAAATAGGCAAGTGGAGAGAAGTGTTATGACTTGGAGAGAGCCTGCAGGGATCTTGAAGTGAGGGCCAAGTCTCCGGTCCATCACCAGACCCTGAAGTACTGTTAATCCTAGCTGCATCGCGATTGGAGTGCTCAAGAATAATATAGCTAACACAAGAGGGATGATTCTTATGACTGCTTTGAAATCTTCTACTTGTTGAACGCTGCATAGTCTCCATTGATTGTGAATTGTGCCGTCTGAATTAACCTCATCATCCTGTTTCAATGCTGCGCGGTTAAAGAACCTGCATACACGAGGATTCGTTAGATGGCCTCAACGAGTCCCTTTCTTGTAAAAATCAGACTGAAATGGCGGTTTTTGAGGTGGTTTTACCTGAAACTCTTTGTGGGCGTTTTCTTTGATTCACTGTGGTAGTCTTTCTCGTTGGTGGAAACCACAGCTTTTCTTTTACGTATGGCAGCGAAGATGACACGAAGTAAACTTGTGAAGGGACTTCCCAAAGGCTTGTCATGCTTGTAGAATTTTTTCCCCGAGATGAAAACTATCAAGCCTAACAGATTAGCAGCTACACACAGACCAAACCCGAAACTCCAGCTAATGTTTTCTTCGGCGTAGACAATGGCTGTTGCACTTATAGAGGCAGCTAAATACCATGTGAAGAAAAACCAGTTGAAAAAGCTGCCTTGGTCTTTAGTTTTTTCGTACTGGTTCGCACCAGCGGTGGCCAAGGTAAACCGTAGCCCACCTGCTCCCACACAGCCTAGAGTTATTGCTGTGTAAAGGACACCGAGCTGGATGTTCGTAGGGGCTTGACATAACTTTGATGCTGTTTCGCAGGCTTGGGGTCTTAAAGAGTCAAACAAAGTGGTTAGAGCCAGCAGAACTACGCCCTGAGCAAGGAGTAGAATTGGTGAGTTCTGTTTGAGAATTTCGAAGAGAGGAATTGATGAAAACAAATGAGAGTGAGTCAAATCAACTTTACCACTAGAGAAATGAATGATGAAACCAAGATAACAGGAATTGTTCCGAAGAAAGAATCCGCTGCAATGGCTCCAATGGCAGGGAACATAAAGGTAAAACCACTGAAAATGTTGAGAATCTTCGCAGCTGCGATGCTCTTCATGTTGTACTCTTCGATCAGGTAGACAATCAAGTTCTGTAACCATCCCAACGTAGCTAATGTTAGGCCGAACAACGTTACTGCGACAAAGAAACTAGCTTCAATATACATGAACTCTCTTCTTCTTCTGTGGCTTTATATAGTTATGCAACAATGAAAACATAAAAACTACATTACCTATCATAAACGGGAAGGTGATCCTGCCGCCAGAGCGTCTGGTGCTAGAATCTGCTGACTTCAGAGCTTCTGCATCGCGGGAAACTGAACCAGACATATTTCTAAAGAACAACAAGTGATGTTCCACTAAGTTTTCAACAATTGCCAGAAAAAAAAGCATATATATAAATAAGCCAATGAAACAACAACGAGAATGATTCAAACTGATGATCACAATATTTTTATTCTCCATGTGCAGCAGCCTCTAGTCTCACAAGAAAAACTAAAAAACTCACTGTGGTCGTTGCTGGGAGTTAAACTATCACTGTCAGCTTATTATAATATAACAGCATGTGTGAAAGCAAAACCTCGGTCAAGCTAATAACATTCAATAAGTCAACTTAACATGTCATGTAGAGGAATAACTAGCTTGAGAAAGACCAATTTGTCTTTTAGTACTAAGGAATTACATTAACAATGCAAGTAGCCCACAAAACAATCAACAAGTTATTGAATGATAATAGACTACTCACCGGGACAAGCTTTGATGCTACCGATGCATTATTGTTCATCCAAGATTCACCATATCCCCATTCATCTTAAGAAGAATAATGCTTTGTCATCCTATAAGTAGTAATCAACTTTTCTAGATTCTCCATCACATTCTTTGTCACCTGTTCCTTTTTAAAATGGTTGTCTTCCGCATATTCAGATTCACCATCTTCCTTAATCATAACTCCTGCAAAAATATTCACTAATGTCATGAGTGTCTCTGTCAAAGACAGAAAACATCAAAAAGCAGCCCGAGAATCACAAGATTGTTATCTTAGGCACTACAGAAGCATCACAAGCTCAACATCAATTGTGTTACTGGTTTGTACTCAGGAATCACAGAAACAAAACGATTATATTACCACAAATTTCCAAATCAATTCTACATATGAAAAACTGTTTTTCAATGGCTACAAATTGGAGATACTTTCAGACAAAGCTCTCTGTAAAGAAATGCAAATGATAACAACAAAGGACATGTTCTTTCTTTCTCCAGCTTAAAGATCAGTGAGAGACATTTGCAGCTTGCTTATGATCATCATCCTTGAGGTTTCTGTATCTGTATAGCCAAGAACACACAAGAAAATAGCCAAGATTCAAGACTCCTCCTATGACTAAAATCCAGTAAACATTGTCAACTCTTCCATGGTTTATGTCATCTGGTAACCACGCCGTGGTCCTTTGAATCAGATCTATCAAAGCAGTGCTTGTGTAGAAACATATCCCAATCACCACCGAGGTTATCGATGTTGCGGTGCTTCTCATAGACTCTGGAAACTCTTGATAGCACAGAGCTACATTCCCTGGGAAATGGAAGGCCTCTCCTGCAACCAAAAAACAAGAACATGGTCGGATTGATCTGAACTCGTAGAATGAATTATTATCCGGAATCAAATCCTTACCGATTCCTACTATGACTAGAGGAGGGAAGAGCCATAAGACTGACATGTCAGCAACAGATGATGATCCGAGAAAATGACCCTTCTGTACTATCTTTAATCGCTTTGCTTCAACTATGGCAGTCACAGCCATGCTTAGAATGTTGAACGCATGGCCTATCCCAACTCGTTGGAGCGGTGTGAGGTGCTTTCCCGTTAACTTTTGGTAAAATGGATAGAGAACCCTATCGTTGACTATGATAAATAGGCAAGTGGAGAGAAGTGTTATGACTTGGAGAGAGCCTGCAGGGATTTTGAAGCTAGGACCAAGCCTCCGGTCCATCACCAGACCTTGAAGAACTGTTAAGCTTAGTTGCATTGCGATTGGAGTGCTCAAGAATATTGTGGCTAAGGCGAGAGGGATGATTCTTATGACTGCTTTGAAATCTTCCACTTGTTGAACGCTGCATAGTCTCCATGGATTGCGAATTGTGCCATCTGGTTTTACCTCGTCTTCCTGTTTCAATGCTGCACGGTTAAAGAACCTGCGTATTTGAAAACTCATTAGAACGGCCTCTCAGTGCAAGAATGAAACTGCGGTTTTCGAGCCGGTTTTTCTACCTGAAACTCTTTGTGGGCATTGTGATTGATTCATTGTGGTAGTCTTTTTCGTTGGTGGAAACCACAGCTTTTCTTTTGCGTAATGCTGCGAAAATGACGCATAGTAGACTTGTGAAGGGACTTCCCAAAGGCTTGTCATGCTTGTAGAATCTTTTCCCCGAGACGAAAACCAAAAAACTGAAGAAATTAGCGGCTACAGACAGACCAAACCCAAGGGTCCAGCTGATATTGTCTTCGGTGTAGACAATGGCGGTTGCACTTATAGCTCCGGCTAGATATGTTGTGAAGAAAAACCAGTTGAAAAAGCTTCCTTGGTCTTTAGTTTTTTCATACTGGTTCGCACCAGCAGTTGCTAATGTGAACCGTGTCCCACCTGTTCCTATAGAGGCTAGAGTTATGGCCGTGTAAAGGACTCCGAGCTGGGTTTTCGAAGGAGACTGGCATAGTATTGAAGCTGTTTCGCAGGGTCTAGGTCTTAAAGTGTCAAGTGAAGCAGTTAGAGTCAGTAGAGCTACACCCTGGTCAAGAGTAGAATTAGTGAATTTCTGTTTCAGAGAGAAACTGATAAAAACAAATGTCAAGGACTCTTTATTAACTTTACCATAAGAGAAATGAAAGCTGAAACTGAGATAACAGGAATGGTTCCAAAGAAAGAGTCAGATGCAATGGCTGCAACAGCTGGAACCATACAGATACAACCACTAACAATATTAGCAATCTGAGCCGCTGCAATGCTCTTCACGTTGAATTCCTCGATCAGGTAGACGATCAAGTTAAGTAACCAACCCCACGCAGCTATTGTCAAGCCTAACAACGTAGCTGCACCATAGAAAGATAAGATAAATTCAACTTCTTCTTCCAAGCTCTAATGGTTATGAAGTTATGAGAAATATAAAAACAGAGAAACAGAATCTCTCACCTATCATAAACGGAAAGGTAATCCAACCTCCACCACGGCGTTTGGTGCTTGAATCTGCTGATATCGCTGTTTCTGCATCGCCAGTAACTGAACTAGCCATGTCTCAAAATCAAGCAGAAATCTTTCACTATTTTTGTCAACAATGGCCTGAAATTCTGAAACATATATACAGTATAAGTAATAATACAGCAATGATGACTTTCTCGGGTCCACGATATTTTATTCTCCATGCGCAGCAGCTTCAAATAAAGAAACATTAAGAAAGTAAAACAAAAACTCAAAGGTTTCCGTTGATGCAAGTTGAGCCATCACTGTCTGCTTCGTAACAGCCTGTGTGAAGACAACATTATTTCCAACCCAACGTTTTAGAAGTCAACTCTAAATTGTCAGACAAAGGATATTACAATATTACTAAAGAAAGACACATTTGTGCCTAATTATTGCTAAGGAATTGACCATTTCTACTTCAATAATGCAAGCTACCTAAAGCCAATCCCACTAAAATCTATTGAAAGTCATTGAATGAGAATAGACAACTCACGGCGACAGCATTGACTCTGGCTCTAGCTCTATAATGTCTCCCACAAATATTGAGGCTCTGTACATTACAAAATTATATTCTCTCTTCTCTTTGTTTACTAGGGAAGACTCAAGAGTATGTGAAGTAAAAAAGTCTATAGATATTCTTTAATAACTGGAGTACTTTACATTGGAGCTACACTTAATCACTAGCAGTAAATAACATGAACAAACAAATAAAAGTTACAAGATTACATATGTGGAAGAAGTACATGAATAAAAGAACAGGCAAAGATACTAAGTAGCCATTCGGATGGTTATTGGGTAATACCAGGCATTCACGGGGCTGCTGCACTTCTAACCGTATGTTGGATTGAGTGCTATGGCTTCTTGGTAGATCATCTCTTTTATCTGTTCCTCATCCAGAGGCTGTTGTTCGAACTCAAAAGAGAATGGCTTTTGACAGATTGGCTCATCATTCGGGTCGTGCAATTTAGCAAGGTACTGGTGATTCAGAGCTTGTTCAACTGCACAAGATGGTATTTTCAGTTTTTAATCAAAACATAGTGATGGTAAGAAAAACCAACAGAGAACATGTATGAAACTTACCAGTGATTCTTCTGTTGGGGTCAAACGTCAACATTCTGTCAACAAGATCAATGGCCATTGGGTTAACATGAGAGAAAAGTTTAGCTAAGGGCTGACGTGGGAAGTTGGGAAGTTGCCGGATGTATCTTTTCGCATCCTCATTGTGAGTAAAACCGAGATCAGATTCTGTCGGTGTGCCAAGCAACTGCAAGATTCAAACAAATTCATCACATATTCCGTGAAAAGGCAGAATCTTTAAACCATGCTAAAATTACATAACTCTCTAAAATATTTTACCTCTGTCAATAAGCGCATTTGATGAACATGGTCTTTACCAGGGAACAAAGGCTTTCTATTCATAAGCTCCATAAAGATACAACCAACAGACCAAACATCAATAGCAGCTGTGTAATCTGAAGAGTTCAACAGAAGCTCAGGTGCTCTATACCATCTCGTAACAACATACTCAGTCATAAAATCATTCTCTGAAGTAGGTCTAGCAAGACCGAAATCACAAATCTTTAAATCGCAATTCGCGTTCAACAGAAGATTGCTCGGCTTTAAATCCCTATGAATAATGTTAGCTGAGTGGATATACTTCAGTCCTCGAAGTAGCTGGTACAAGAAGTACTGTTTCCATGACAACAAAAACACCAAATCAAGTATCAGTTTCATGTCTCTTCTATCAAATATAAATCCCAGAAAAAAGCCAAGAACAGTTTTTAGTTTACCTGACAGTGTTCTTCTGATAAACTCTGGTTAGATCTGATGATTTGATGAAGATCAGTATCCATTAATTCAGTAGAGATATAAACATCACTGAACTGTCTTCTTAGTGGTGGTGGAACAACATCTCTTATAGCTATAATCTGTTGCAATACCAAATCAAAAAACCCTAATCATGATTTATTTACTAATTTCTACAGATATTTCACAAAATCGAACAAAAACACTAACGTTTTCATGATCAAGATGACGAAGAAGCTTGATCTCACGAAGCGTACGCTTAGCATCCATATGATTATCAAAAGCATTAGCTATCTTCTTCATCGCTACTAGCTCGTTCGTCTCCGTATCCAACACAGAGCTTCACAAAATCAAAATCCAGAAATTAAAAACTCCGATCTCAAAGAATAAAACTTAAGAAAAAGCTCAGAGAAGGAAACATACCAAACGATTCCATAAGCTCCACGACCAATTGGTATAATCGGAGGACGATACTTAGATGTGATCTCGAATAAACTACCGAAGATATCGTAACTTATGAACTGTCCTCCGTGAGTTTCCACCGCCGGAAAATCCGTGTATTGGCCACCGCCGGTGTTCATTTCTCTCTCAATTGATCAAAGTCGAGATTCAGTGGTTGCTTTGAGGTTTGAAGTAGTGAATCTGAAGGTATTTGTATGGTTTTATATAACAGTCGGAGTCAACAGAGAGACTGAGATTGAGGATTGAGCAGAGATGAGTTTTCGCGGTAATTGCGAGGAAGAAGATGAAGAAGAAGAAGAAGAGAGAAGAGGGAAAGGCAGAGAAGATCGTGTGGTTGAGATTAGAGCCGCCTCAAATCGACGGTTTCTGTTCGTTGTTGACTTCGTCAACGTTCTTCCTCTTCCTAACGTCCTTTACGGTTCTGTATCTATCTATCTGCCATAGTTAAATAATGACAATAATAGTGTGGGGATTTTAGTAATTGTAATCTTAATTGGATCATATTCGTTTTAATACGATCAATAAATTAATTAATATACTCGTTTTATTCGTTCAGGAATTAAAATTTTGTATTGTTTTACGTTACGTAAAATTATATAACACTCGTTTTAAGTATTGTATTTTATGCGATTAATTTATTATAAGTATTGAATATCATGTGTGGTTTACGATGGTTAATAATATTATTATTATATAGACTAAATTAGTTTAAAAACAAAAGATACTATTCAATTATGATTTTTAAGTAAGCTATTTTCGATCAGAATTTTTTTATTCTCTTCTTTCTCTAAAATTTTGAGAAAAAGAAAAAATTCTTTGTTTCGTATGCCTTCCCGTATGTTTGTGAGGTTGTGTTCGGACATGGTCCAACTTTTTGTTTCAATACCGTACGGTGAGTTCTAGTTATAGTTACCGGTAAATCCGGTTTTATCGTCGCCGTTCTTTGGTATTTTGCCTTTATTTGTCTTTATTTCTAATAAACTTATTAAGTTTCTTCATTACGAAGAAAAAGTGGAAGTTTAAGAGTTTCGGCTTCATAAGCCTTGTCGTTCAAATTTTGTAGTAGTTTCACTTGATGGGCATGGCGACGTTAAGTCTCACCGGAAAATCTTTTTGGTTGCTTACGTCATTGTGATGCTTCATGCTACTTTGGAATGGTGGACGCTTTCCTTCATATGAAAGAAAGTTTCGTTCGTTTGTTAAATCTGAGTTTAATTTCGTTTGGAAGAGGAAGACTAGATGTGCAATTTCTTTAGAGGGTCTTCAGTGCTCTACTTGAAGCTTCTGGTTTTGCGGAGTGAACGAACTTTCGGTGGGTAGGCGTTCTTCGATCTCAGAAAACATGCCGGCAGTGGTTGGCATTCTCGACAAACACGTTCTTCTCGTCACGTGTCTGTGATTTCCTCATGAGGCGACACATGTCTCTGTGTTGTATGGCTTTCTTATCCCTTCCTCGATGGGTTACTATATTGGGCTCGGTTTGACTTTTGTTGTTGGACTTTTGTTTTAAGAAGGCTTTGTTTTAAGAAGAAAGAGATAGCAAAATAGGCAAAATCTCTATTTGCGCAAATTGGTTTTGGAGTTGAGAAGCGGATCTTTGTGGTTACTTTTCGTTAGGATATCTGTGTAAGAGGGCCTTGCAGAAGTTTTGGATTGATTGGATTGCACTCATGGCTCCATCAGATCGCGTGTTAAGTGTAAAGGTTCCCCGAATGGGGATTAAGTGAGAGATTCAGTTTCTCCCTTTTTAGTATCTTATTTTCTTTTGAGATTTCTGTAAGATTTACTCTTTCAATAGTTCATTGTTAGTTTACAAATTTGATTCGTCTTTTACCGACCAACATATACCATTTCATTTCCAATGAAAGCAGACAAGATAAAGCAGAACTTGCAGATTATGAAAATGTTCAATTCTGAGTAGATGAAAATTAAAGGAGATTATCTATATGTGTTTGATAATTTAATATCGTAATGCTCATTAGCCTATCGAATTCTGTAAGTGGAGTTTTCCACTATTGTAACACTTTGTTGTTATATATCAAAGCCAACACTTATGAAGAAAAAAAAGTAAGCTATTTTCGAGTTCGAACAAGATATTAATATTTAGTTTACAAATTCCTCTAAATAATCGTATGCGCTATATAATTTATGTTCCAACATTATCGTTAAAAATATTGATTTTGTTATGAAATTTATTTAAGTTAGAGTTCTATTTATGTTAAGGAATAACGATGCATCGTTAAACTTCACTGGATTATAACCTTCTAAAACTATTCCAAAGTCATCTAAAAGTGATTTCAAATACTTAACCTTATCAAAACAATGATTGTTTAAATTAGTTCTAAACTTTAAATCGAGTACTTCCTAGATGGACAAACGAAAATCATTAGGTACGGGCAAAATCGAAAGCTTATAAAGAGCTTCCAAATGCATGTGGATGATATTTCCCTTATGAACACTCTTTTGAAAAGAATGGCCTAGTCGTTTATTCCATTGTTCATCTGTAGAACGTTTAAAAGCTTGAAACTTGTGGACTGTTCAAAGGTTTTGAAGCAAGTCTCCATTGCAACAACTTAAAATGAGTTCTTCTTTGTTACATAAACTAATGATGCATGAGTGTGTTCTATCACTTTGTTACTTTTTCAGCTTAAAATAGTTTATCCCATATTCTTTTGCTTATTACTTTTTTTAGCTGTATTTTATTTTGAACATTGAGTTACTCTTAGATACAAAGATATATATGAAGGATAGTATTCGTGTATGTTTATGTTTTAATTTACGAGTAAAATATTTTCTGAAGTCACATGTTTGAGTTTTGTTGTGTACAGTATTCTTATTTGTAATTTGTTCTTAATCCGGTACTTAGATCATCATAATTTATAGAAAAATAATTATTTTGATGAAATTTCATTGTATTAGACGATTAGTTTTATAAAACTTGTAACTAAATTTCTAAATTTTTAGATTTATTTCCACATGATTTCTGAAAATATCGGATATGTAGAAGAACAAAAATTAAAATATAATCATTGGGTTGAAATAAAACCACCACCAAATTAAATCAGTCTTTAACCGACGCCAACCAAAAATAATCGAACCGGAGATAGTGGCAGATCCGTAATAAACTAATAATCTAAGGGCATAGTTAATTCTTCTTATTAGGCAATCGTGGATCTAGAAGCGGCCAAAATCTCAGCCATCCAATCTCTCTCACTTGTTGTCTCTTGCAATCTCCCACTTCTCTCAATCTTCTTCATCTTCCACAATCTCCGATCGAATCTCTCTACTCAGCCGTATGTTTTCACTTCTCTCGTAATTGACTCTTTCATGTTGGGATTTGAATCGCCGAATCTCAAAACCCTAATTCTGGTGTTTCGATTTTAGTTCCGGAGTAGTTATTGAGATCAACGTGTTTACTGATTCCGATTGTATGTAGAAATCTCATGGAGATTTTGGATTGTCGTCGATATGTTTTTTTTTCGATTGTACTGTTTCGTTGACGCGTCTCTTATTGAACCGTCGCGTCCCATGCACGGATTCATTATGGACTTTGGCTTGTTAGATTCTCGATTTCGATCTGAAAGTTTGATACTTTGGATTAGTTTAAGATTTGCTAACTCAATTTTATTGGATTAGTGTATAATATTAGTTTCTTTGATCGGGAAGATGTTCAATTTGAACTGTTATTAGTAAAACTGTCGATCTTTTTATTCTGTGCCACTATACACGAATGTTGCTGAATTACTAAAGTTTAGGTAGTTTTGTCAGTATGGTTTGCTTTTGCTTGTATGTCTTATGATGAGACATGATTCCAGTCTTTTTATCTCTGTCTTGTTCAGGAAAAAAATGAGTGATTACGGTGAAAAGACTTGCCCTTTGTGTGCTGAGGAGATGGATTTGACTGACCAGCAATTGAAGCCTTGCAAATGTGGCTATCAGGTCCAGACACTCTCTCTGATTTTCATTGTTTTTTGTGATCAGGATTAAAAATTAGGTTCAGTTGTGCTATGGTTTACTTTGAAGGCTTGTGGTATATACTTAGAGCATACCAATTTATACTTATTGTGGTGGCCTCAGAGATCATTGACATTTGTTCTGCTGATAATTTTCTGATCTGATATGTATTTACCTACAATCTTACAGATTTGTGTTTGGTGCTGGCACCATATAATGGACATGGCAGAGAAAGATCAATCAGAAGGGCGCTGTCCAGCTTGCCGCACTCCATATGACAAAGAAAAGATTGTTGGGATGACTGTTGATCAGGAGAGGTTGAGATATGATATGACACCTGAGATGTGAACTTTTGTTCAGTGTCAGTTTTAGTTTGCTGATGTTTCTTATCTATTTTCTGTTCTCAGACTGGCCTCTGAAGGCAACATGGATCGCAAAAAAATACAAAAGTCGAAACCGAAATCTTCTGATGGGAGAAAGCCACTAACAAGTGTCCGAGTGGTTCAAAGAAATCTTGTTTACATTGTTGGATTGCCCCTTAATCTAGCAGATGAAGATGTACGTCATTTTTTCCTCGAAAAACCTGTAATTATATCATACGATCTGCTTAGTTACGGCCTTACGGGAATTTTTCTTTTTTCTTTTCAGCTTCTCCAGCGTAAAGAATATTTTGGTCAGTATGGAAAGGTTCTAAAGGTTTCGATGTCCCGAACAGCAACAGGTCTCATCCAACAGTTTCCTAACAACACATGCAGTGTGTGAGTTTTGTTTTCTAGTGTCAATCAACCAAATTTATCGTTTAGCATGAATGGATTTCTTATATGTTATTTGTTTTGTATTATTATTTTGTTCTGATTATAACCAAATATTACTCCAGATACATCACATATGGCAAAGAGGAAGAGGCCATTCGATGTATTCAGTCTGTTCATGGGTTTATCTTGGATGGTAAAGCACTGAAGTAAGTCATCTCGAGTACCCTGTTGTTTAAAACTGATTACTCAGTCTGTTCATTGACTTCAATTTTTTTTTCTTTTATATCTGCAGGGCATGTTTTGGGACAACCAAGTATTGCCATGCATGGTTGAGAAACGTGGTATGCCCTATATGCACTCTTGTTCTGCTCTCTGGCCCCCAGAAATTTTCTTTCAGCTTTCCTCTTTTCAGTTGAAATTTGCTACTGATATTATTGGAATATGGATTGTTTGTTCTATTCCCAGGCATGCAACAATCAGGATTGCCTCTATTTGCATGAGGTTGGCTCTCAAGAGGATAGTTTTACAAAAGATGAGATCATATCAGCCCATACAAGGTAATCTTCATTATCATATTGTTTTAAGTTTTCCTCTTGTACTCGTGATTATTATTAGTGGGAATAAATATGTGGAGAAGATGTAGTGTAATGGAAGTCAGGTATTTAGACGGTTAGTTAATTCTTTTAGTAACTTTGAATAAGCAGAGTTCAGCAAATCACTGGAGCAACAAATACTATGCAATACCGTTCAGGGAGCATGCTACCTCCACCATTGGATGCTTATACCAGTGACAGTTCTACTGGAAATCCAATTGCAAAAGTTCCTTCTAGTGTAAGCTCTATAAGCTTTTCTAATTTACCGTGATATAAGGTGCTTTTTGGCTTGTGTCATCCGTATCAACGAAACTTCACATTTACATTCTTATCTCATGTGGCTTTACCACCTTAGTTAGTCATATATGGGTAAATGCATGGATGTGCTCACTATAAACTTGTGTCGATGTGCAGCATTCCATAGAAACTTAGCTCTGCTATAGCTCCAAATTGTGAACATGTGTTTTTTTAGAATTTATTATTTTCCTTGACTTTCTGTTTTACGAAAATGCTGTATTGGATTAATGTTTAGTTCTTTCTTCATTTAATTGGTGCAGACTTCAGTTAGTGCTCCTAAGAGTTCCCCACCTAGTGGGAGCTCGGGTAAATCAACTGCTCTTCCTGCTGCAGCATCATGGTAAGTTTTTTTTCTGCAAGCCGCTGTCTATGTGAACTATTTTATGGGGTCATTTAAAAAAAATTGAAAATGCTATTACAGGGGGGCACGTTTAACAAATCAACACTCTTTAGCAACTTCAGCTTTGTCAAATGGATCTTTGGATAATCAAAGATCAACATCAGAGAATGGAACTTTGGCTACGTCTACAGTTGTTACAAAGGCAGCTAATGGGCCTGTATCCTCTAGTAACAGTCTTCAGAAAGCACCTCTCAAGGAAGAAATTCAATCATTGGCTGAAAAAAGCAAACCTGGTGTGTTGAAGCCTTTGCAGCAGAAGATTGTGTTGGATCCCGAGTCCAAGAGAACTACATCACCTAATAGAGACCCTAGTAGCAATCAGATATCCTGTTTAGTAGAGTCTTCCTACAATAGCAGAGTCATTGACAAGCCTTCTGCTGTTGAGAATTCTCTTGAACACACAAGTGAAATTGCTGAAGATGTCTTCGATGTTGGTAAATTGTCTGCTGATGTTGCATGGATGGGGATAACTACAAATTCTAGGGATGAAACCCCTGGTGTTCCAGTGGTTATCGGTACTCATTGTGATCTTGGTTCTATTACACAATCTGATAACGATGTACAAAATCTCGAGCAATGTAGAAAACAGTCTCCTACAAACACTTATGCAGAAGCTGACATATCACTGAATGGAATTCATGGTTCAAGGCCTGAGTGGGATTGGAGATCAGGTTTGCAATCCCAGATAGATGTTAAGGAACCGTTGGAAGTCAATGATTTCTCATCATTCAATAACAACAGACGTGGTATTGCAGAGGCTGTTAGCCACTCGACTTCTAAGTTTAGTTCATCAATCTCAATTCTGGATTCAAATCATCTAGCTTCTCGTTCGTTCCAGAACCGGGAAACTTCTTGTGGGATGGATTCAAAAACTGGATCCTCCTTTGAAATAGGTAGTGATAGATTGCATCTTCCAAATGGATTTTCTGAGAAAGCTATGTCCAATATGGAGCATTCATTATTTGCTAATGAAGGCAGAAGCAACATTCAGAATACAGAGGATGATATCATTTCAAACATTTTAGACTTTGATCCCTGGGATGAATCGTTGACTTCGCAACACAATTTTGCAAAATTACTTGGTCAGAGTGATCATAGGGCCAGTACTCTGGAATCTTCTAACCTCCTAAAGCAACATAATGACCAGTCTAGGTTCTCTTTTGCTCGGCATGAAGAATCAAATAGTCAAGCGTATGACAATAGAAGTTACAGCATATATGGGCAGTTGTCAAGAGATCAGCCTCTTCAAGAGTTTGGAGCGAACCGTGATATGTATCAGGATAAGCTTGGCAGTCAAAATGGTTTTGCCTCAAACTATTCCGGTGGATATGAACAATTTGCTACTAGTCCTGGATTATCTTCTTACAAGAGTCCTGGTTAGTATATATCATAGCTTCCTATAGTTGTTTTTCGCAATTAAAATTGGTTTAACCAACTAGTATTTCATCAAACTGTCGTTTCCTCTGCTTTTCTTAACTTTTCACCATTGTCCTCTTGTAGTGGCGAGGACTCAAGTTTCTGCTCCTCCCGGATTTTCTGCTCCCAACAGGTTACCTCCTCCCGGTTTCTCTTCACATCAAAGAGGCGACCTGTCTTCTGATATTGCATCAGGTATTATATGTTACATTCCCAAAAAAAGGATAGTTTCAACTTTCCATAAGCTGAAACTCCTGTAACACATACTTTGCAATTTGCAGGAACTCGTTTACTTGACTCAGCCAATTTGTTGAGGAACGCATATCATGTACCACCTCCAAGTGGAAATTTGAATGCTGCAGGAGATATTGAGTTTATTGATCCTGCAATTTTAGCTGTTGGAAGGGGAAGACTTCATAATGGGATGGAAACAGCAGACTTTGATTTGAGATCAGGGTTCTCTTCTCAACTGAATTCATTTGATAATGATGCAAGACTCCAATTGTTGGCGCAGAGGTCTCTGGCTGCACAACAAGTCAATGGATTTCACGATCCCAGGAACGTAAACAACTTCTCTTCTTCGTTCTCTGACCCATATGGGATTAGCTCGAGGCCAACGGATCAAACACAAGGAACTGGCTTGTCTCCTTTCACACAGCTGCCTAGACAAGCTTCAGCAAATCCATTGTTGTCAAATGGACACTGGGATAATAAGTGGAATGAACCACAAAGTGGTAACAATCTTGGGATTACCCAGCTTCTAAGGAATGAACGGATGGGTTTTAATGACAACGTTTACAGCGGTTTTGAAGAGCCTAAATTCCGGAGGCCCGGTCCTGGAGATCCGTATAACAGAACATACGGGATTTGATTCTCGGAATTCTTCTTGGTTGGATTTTCACTTAAGACTGTCTCAAAAGAAGGATTTTTTGGCTGATTCCGGTGTTGGGAGATTCATAGTCGAAACTGCTCTGCCTATTTGCCCATATCAAACCAGACCTTAGAGTCAACAACCGCAAATATCGGCTCCTCCAAAGCAGTTTAAACTCAATTGGTATAGACATCTTGTTCTCGCTACCTCTTATAGACAATGATTTACTGATAATATAATGTACTTAACGAAGTTGTTTCTCTCATTCGCAGGAGGATACCTTACTCTGTTGGCTTTGTATCAGCAAAAGTTTGATGCTTCAGTGCCTACTCTTGATTCAGAAGGTGATTTTGGTCTACATTTGCATACTATATAAGGCTGAACTAGTGGAAAAAATTGGCGCTATGGTGCATTTACCATTTGTATAGAGCTTACAAGAACTGTATCAGTCTATGCTTTTGTACAAAGGAAAGAGTCTCTTTCCTTGTGCAAACTCCTCATTTCATTACTCTATCCAAATTGAATGAAAGAAATTCACAGCATGGGTCCATGAACTTGTTTGGACGTTTTGTTTTTTAACCTTCTGTTTTCCTGCGTAACCAAGATTTGCTTTGGTCGTCATGTCGAAAGAAGATTAGATTACTAATTTCTCGTTCTTATTTTCTTTTCCTTATTATAAATTACAACACACAAGCAAAATCCACAAGTATCTGTATTTGGAACAAGACCTGTAATCTATTACACTAGTTGAGAGGACTCAGCTTACAGTACATTCTCTGTCTGAAGACTCATCGTCGTTGGCTACTAAGCTTGCAATGAAGCGAGCATCATTTCCTTCATCACTGCCAATGTCAGTTGAAACGTATCTCCTCTCTGTAAAAGCCGACGTCTGACGTCTCTGTAGCCTAAGAACATGCATAATTACATCAGGAGTCAGTGTTACCCTCGATTGGTCTTCTCTCCCCACCCTGTTCAATTCCATCACCTGCATTTCCCACAAAATACAGTTTCAGTGTTTGTGACACTGTCTCAACATTAAACATTGGTTGAGAGAAGACTTGATTTACCTTATCGATCTTTTCAGGCAGGGAAAGAACATCATTTGACATTGGCGTCCAGAGCTTAACGCTCTTTTCAATCCCGCAGGATGCAAGTAACGGTATGTGTGGGTGAGACTCTAACTGATTCACCACTCGTCTATCACCCACCATAGCTCGGACAAGCTTACCTCCTTTCTTCTTCCATATAAAAATGTGACCGCAGTCTGAACCACTCGTGACATATTCATCATTTGGACCAAAGAAGTTCACTCCTTTCACTGTTTGTGCATTGCGGTGACCTATATACACCTGTGGTTCTTCCATTTCTTGCAGTTTCTCAGGAGAGACAGAAACAGGCGACGAACCATAACCCATGTTCTTCTCAAACAGATAAATAAGCTCGTCGTTGTAAGAGACCAATAGTTCTCCAGCTTTGGAATATGCTAATCCCGTGATGTGAACACTGTTGGTTTCCCGGAGATGACGAGGACAGAAAGTGTTCACAGGAGCGTCTGGTAAGACGTGGCGACATACTGGAGCTAATTGTACTCTTCTAGTATCGTAGACTCGTGCATATTCATCAGAACCCCCAACCGCAAGATAATATGAATTCCTCGGATCTATCGCAATAGAATTCAATCTGATCCTACTGCTGGAGTGATGTCTCCTGCATCCTTGTGTGAACGGAGAGGAATACAAAACCATAGTAGCACTGTTGCTGCGTATATCAAACTGCCCAAAAATAATAAAGACAAGTTCAGAGACCACAATGAGAAACACAATGGAGGAGCATGAGAGAGATATAGAGACCAACATGTTGAACAAAACCATCTTCACCACAGCTGTAGAATACGTTAGGATCTCCAGGCAAAACAGCAAGCTTGTACACGCGACCGTGATGCCTCCCTAGTCTTTTCGTCTCCACTTTACCATTTTCTAGGATCTGACCAAGTCTTACCTGCAAAAACAGAATGGATATCAAATGATTAAACTACTTACAAAGAAAGTAACAACGCTGAAATGACTTAACGATTTCTTAAGATTACAAGATTACTTGTCCATCAGCACCAGATGTTATGATTGTCCTGTCATCCGTAAAAGGTATGAACTTAGTCTGAAACACATTTTCACAATGGCCAGAGGGATACGACAACTTCCTGCTTCCACTCAACCAGTTCCAGAGCATGATTTGTCGATCATCGGACCCGGAAACAAGAACATCGCCAGTCGAATTGAACTCCACTGCATTCACACATCCCTCATGACCATTTAACTTCCCGTAAAGATCTAGTTTCTTCACTCTCCCCTGAAGTAACAAAAGAAAAACAACAATACAGTTCAATCCAAAGAACTTAAAATTTGAGTGTTTTAACTGATATAAGTCTTTGGATTGGTTCAGATTTTCTCAACATCCTACAAAACACTGATAAGCCATAACACTTCGTCTTTGGAACACTAAGATCCATGATTCGAAACTGAAATCTAGAAAAGGAGAAGACTTTCTGATAACTATGACATAACTATCCAAAACCCATATTTCTATACCAATTTTGAGCAAGAAATTGGAAAGTCTTCACAAGTTGAAAAGTCTCATTCAAAAATGGAAACAAGTAAAGAGAGAGTTCAAGATCGGAGAAAATAGAGAAATGGAAGAGTATTTGAAAAAAAATGAGAACCTCAGAAGCGGAGATTCGACGAGAGATGGTGATTGGATGAGAGAAACCAATCTCTCTGTTGAATATCTCTGTGAAGCCATCACCGATCTCTGTGTTTCTTCGTCTCGGTCTCGCCATGGTTTTAAGTTCAAGTCTTTACGCTTTTGCTGTTTTGTATAAGTCGTCGTGATTCGTAGTCGGGTGTGAAACATCGTGTCGTCTACGGTAATCGAAATTTGTTGATCTGTTGTTTTTGTCACTCTAAAACGTCATACAGTGCAAATGTTTACGTTTCTTCAGAAAATCATTAATGACGTTAAAACGATATGAGTAAAATAATAATTTGGGCCGTACAAGCCCATATTTTAAGTAGATGGAAAATACCAATTGGGTTGGAGAGTAGAGTCGGTCCAGATTCATAGATCAAAATTGTTTTGGCAAAATTGAGAGTATTAATGCCTCAAAATTGTTGGCAACTGATTTGACCATTAAAAATAATTCTCGACGTTCTGTTATCCATTCAGTTTAGGTTGTATCTATTCGGTAATCGATTTTTTCGGTTCTAAAGTTTAATATTTATTCGATTATTTTGAAAGTTTGGTTCGATTTTGGTTCGGCTCCGGTTCTTTTGGTTTTAAAATTTAGTATTCATTCGGTTATTTGCTTTGAATATTTTCGGATATTTCAGTTATGTTTGGATATTTTTGTCATTTTTTCAATATTTTTTGTTATTTTTAAATATTTTTACTGTTTATATATATTTTCAACTATTTTTAGTTAGAAATAACTAATATTTTGAAATATATATTTTTAAAAAATATTTTTTGTTATCCAAAATATTTTGGTATTTACGGTTCAGTTATTTTTGTTTGGTAAAGACAAAGTTATTTTAAAATCAAGGAAGTGCGAGACCTTATAAGTTATACCTAACCTAGCTAGTGATTATGATTATTGTCATTGATAAAAAAAATGCGAATTTAATTTTCCTAAGTTCGAAAGCAGAGACTTATAACGGATCATATGATAAGGATTCATTAATTCTATGAATAGAAAGTAAGAATAAACAAAAACAATGTCAGGAAAGTGAAACGAATAAAAAGCAACAGAAATATTTTTATTATATGTTATAAAGAAAATAGCGTTGCATGGGAATCTATAGGCGTTGATGCTTTGCTTGAAGATGGAGGTAAGAATAGATGCAGATCGCTTTGGAAATTGCGCCTCAAAATCTCTGGTCCGATCCACTACTTGTTTTATTACCCTTTTTTATAATGTTATAAATTTTCAAATTGCATATGAAAATGGACTATTCAAAATATAGAATAAAATTATTTATATCTTATAGAGTAATGATATCATATCTTATATATGTATGCGTGAGATATATATATATATATATACAATTATTTATTTATCAGCCATGGGATTTTTTTCTAATATATACTCCATATGTTTTTTTTTTGGATTTTCTAGAATAATTGTTTTTATAAAAAATTGATTTTTTAAGTTATTAATGCAATACTTGTTAATTATAATTGATAAATTGTAAATATTAATAAAAATTATTGAATATCATTCGTTTAGAATTATTGAAAATTGTAAATCACAAAGAATAATACATTTAATATGTTTTCTTAATATCGTTTTTTTCCTAAAATCAAACAAAAAAGAACCGATGGATTATAGTATTAGTTGTACAACTATATGAATTAATTAATGTCGTTTTTTTGTAGTGTATAATTAATTCTTTGTACTTGTTTTCGTATAGGACGAAAATACCAATATAGATTCTAAACTTTAAAAAATTATGATTTATAAAATTTGCACAAAATAGTTAACTATATTATAGTATGCAAAAAGATAAACTATATATGATACCTAAAGAAATGTTAAAACTTCCTCATCATACACAAAAAGACATGAATCGATTTTTTAACATAGTTTTACAACATTTATGATGATCATAGAAAGAAAAAGAGAGGAAAAAAAAACAGTAACAAACCGAATGAAGAAGCCATGTCGCAGCACCTGACGTGATTTTATTTGGATTCATGAACGATCGTTATTCGTTAGCACTTAGCATGGTACGATAATTATGATAAATCTACTTAGATATACATCAATACATGACAAGATATAAAACAAATATTGTATGTATCTATAATAGAAGTGGGTTGGTCTCAGCTTTGAGTCTTGGCCTTGACTGAGACCACATGCTCATATCTATCAGAGCCTTCTGGGATCCCCACTTTTGTTTCTTTGTCTCTCTTCTCGATTTCTTCAAAGATTTTTTCTTTTTTCGTCACGTGTCGCATTTTTTAATCCTTATCATGCGGATCCTCAATCACTTTGTTTCTTTTATCTGATCTAAAATTCGAAACTATAATTTGTTAATAAAAATTGATTGTTGTAATGAAATAAATAAATATATTATATTACAATAACTCAAAAGAGATATGAAATGGTCATCGTTAGTTGGTTTAAACTTGATCCACGAGGAGGGTCCAATTGCAATGTAATGATCAATATTCCTTACTTGGATACCAATCATTTCTTATGAATCACTAATTTTAGTCGTAGAATGTGACAGCCTTGCAAAACGTTTATTCACCTTAATTTCCAAAGTGTCTGTAAAATATAAACTCAAGATTAGTTGGTATCTATATAATAGTAATATTTTGTTTGAGTTCTGTTGTATATACTCACGTTTTCATCTCTATGTTCTCGAGTTGTCTAAACGAGAATAGTTAGTCGCCAGCAAATTTGGAGACAAACTAAGCATTAACAATGAGTGACAACAGTAACGCCTTTGAATGATTTTTACCTCTCATTTATCTCTTATCAAAAGAGGTAATCATTTTCCTAAATTGTTACTTTATCAGTTTAGTTATTGGGATATCTAACTAATCAATTAAAAAATGGTTTAATTTTGCCACTTAATTGTTGCGAATTATTCGTTACATATATGATATTTTCGGTCACAAAAACAAATATTCTTAAAGATACATTCAACACAAAAAAGAGCCGGAGATAAAATCAGAAATAATCAAAACAAATTACACTATTTAATAGGAATAAATCAAATTTTAATCATTTAATTACTCTCAATCTCTCCCATTGTCATGTACCAAATTTAATCTAGTATATATAGTAGGTTTTCGTATCGTAATCATTCGAATTTTGGTTCCGGAGATTTGGACACCCAAAACAATAACCAATCAAATTTCATATTAGTATCATATATATAATCCCAATAATTTTATACGAATCAATTCTGACGAGAGTGTGTTGAAATAGCCACAATATTTTATATATATACACCCTAGACCCAACTATCAAAATAAATGTGTGAAATGCTCAATAGATTTACTCATTCTTCACCTATGTAGAGATGGTCACAAATACCAACGGTCAAATATCATATTATACTAAGATTTTTTTCTAGAAAATTATACTAAGATCATACAACAATCAAAGAAAACACATATTTACGTACATGTATATAATATACTATCTATTTGGCTGTGGATATGGGTGATCATGCCGATACATGTCGTTTTAGACCAAATCTTGGTCTTCATATTAGTCCCTTTTACGAAAATCGATGTTTTGTGTCTCTACTTACTTTACCTGATAGGGATATCATGGGCTACACATTCTCCGGCCAAATCTTTGCTTTTGCATGGTCATTTGTTCCGTTAGAGAGATGTTTTATTTTTCAATTAAAAATTAATTTAAAAAGTTGATCATGTGTTTTTTCTTCGATCATGTTATTATATGTTTTAGAGGTTTGAAATAGATTTTAGATTAAGAATATGTTATAAAAACCAGGTAACCGAGTTATGGGTACTTCGAGGAATGTTTTTAGCCTAGTAGTTGATTAACAAAGTTTTTGAGATTTTCAAAATAGTTTACAAGGGGATTTAACAAAATAAATCTTGGAATATGCGCAATAGGAGTATAATTTAACTAATTGAATGACAAAGAGAAGCTTGAGGCTACTTTGGGAAGCAAGTACTTTGCTTAAATCAAATTAAATATTTCTGCAGATATTATCATTATAGACGATTGGCTCATTATTGTGGATGTTGATGTCGTATAATCGATGTGAAATAATGGCATAAGAAAGAAAAATAATTAGATAGAATACAATAACTCGCATTTACAATTATTATTAAAAATTTATTGGAGGTTAGGAAATGCATAAAACACAGTCCATGAAAAATATAGATATGGCTTGAATGCTTGATAAAATATTGTAGAAGCATATAGGTAGTTGCATGCACTATTATAATCATAATATACAATGTTTTGTTTTCTTACATTTCCTATCATAAATCAAGAGTGTGAATCGTGATGGAAGCAAAACATCTAACCCATGAATCCGACAATCATAACTTAGAAGTTACAAAACCTAAACTAGTACATGCAAGAATATTTAAAATAATGGAAGCAAAAGTCATGAACCATGTGCTACAAACACAGATATTTGTGGACCTCGAGTCCTCAGAGAAACAATGTGGTCCAAGAAATGATTAATCACAACTAACTATGGAGTATTATTCTACCTTTCACCCAACATTTTGGGGAGTAATATTAAATTTAACTGCCGACAAAACAAAAATAACAAATGGGGAGAAGAAAATACAGATGATACCACATAGGACCAGCTAGAGAGAGCGTGGTGGGATTCACGCGAGAGTAGAACTTTTGACTAAAATTAGAAGATGAAGGTGGGTTCCATGTGGTGGGTGACGACAACTCAATGGAAGAATTGTGACACAAAAGAGGTTGGGGACACACATGGAGATGGGTGCCTGAAAATGGTCATCGTACAAACAACCAATTCTGATACATCATAGTACGGTCCTAGGTCACACTTCTCATCATTTCTATACAAATTAATAACCAGAAGACAAAAAACAAAGGTTGTCCCAATATATATATAATGGCAAATCTTTTATTAATCGAACAAATAAATTATTTTCTTTGAAGCCTAAGGATTTTTAATAGTTTGTTTTTGAATTTAGAAAGTTTCTAACAAAATCCGCCAAGATAAAACAAAAACATATATGACTATTTCTCATGTACATCACGACCACATTCGAATTCCGATATGATGAAAGTTAAACAATCTTTCGCCACATCATCACATGTAATGTACGCAACATATAATTTTTTGTACATGATAGAACAATCTATATATATCTAACATGCATGTTTTGTAAGACTACGGAACACATAGTTATTTGTATGTAAAGTGAAGTATTAAGGTATCGCAGTATATTTTTTCGTTTAATATGATACAAATAAAAGCCGATGAACAAGCATAAATTAGAGACAAATTGTATTGTGTCTCCACTCTAAATGAAAAAGGATCTTTTATTAGTTGTAAATCAGAAGTAGGCATGATAAATCTTTATTAATAAAAACGGCTTCATGGTTCACATTTTATGCTCCGAGTTGGATCACGTTATTCCCTCGTACGGTAATAACATTGATTAGTAACGTTAAAAAATGTAATCATATAATATTGAGGAAGCCACCAAATTCTCTAGCTACTTCCACATTCTTTTCTATATATAGTGAGGTAAGATGCTTGGCTTTTCCTTTATCTCCCACTCTTTATCTCTCCTTTCTTTCTCCTAGTTCTCTTTATCTCATACTCCTCTACATTTCAAAGAAGTTTCTCAATTGGTTGAGATGGATTATTCTTCGATGCATCAGGTACTAATCAACATCACATTCTTATGATTATTTTGTTTGAGATTAAATTGGTTTTAGATGTTCATTTAAATTTGTGTTTTGATAGAATGTGATGGGAGTATCTTCATGTTCAACACAAGATTATCAAAACCAGAAGAAACCATTGTCGGCGACTAGGCCAGCTCCACCAGAGCAATCATTAAGATGCCCTCGCTGTGACTCCACCAACACAAAGTTCTGCTACTACAACAACTACAGTCTCTCTCAACCTCGCTACTTCTGCAAATCTTGTAGGAGATACTGGACCAAGGGTGGAATCCTAAGAAACATCCCAATCGGTGGTGCTTACCGGAAACACAAACGCTCCTCCTCCGCAACCAAAAGCCTCAGAACAACCCCTGAGCCCACGATGACCCATGACGGCAAATCATTCCCAACGGCGAGTTTTGGCTATAATAATAATAACATTAGCAACGAACAGATGGAGCTTGGGTTAGCATATGCCTTGTTGAACAAGCAACCTCTAGGGGTTTCTTCACATCTAGGGTTCGGAAGCTCTCAGTCTCCAATGGCCATGGATGGCGTGTATGGGACCACGAGCCATCAGATGGAGAACACGGGGTATGCGTTTGGAAATGGTGGAGGCGGTATGGAGCAGATGGCGACAAGTGATCCAAACAGGGTTTTGTGGGGATTCCCCTGGCAGATGAACATGGGAGGAGGAAGTGGTCATGGTCATGGTCATGTTGATCAGATTGATTCAGGGAGAGAGATTTGGAGCAGTACTGTCAACTACATTAATACTGGTGCTTTATTGTAGTCTATTTATTTTAAAATTTGGGTTTGATTAGGGTTTGGATTGTGGTCGTCTTGGTTAGAGAAAGGGATAATATGAGTTTGGGGTTAATGGTAAAAGAAAATAGATATGTTGTGCTTTCTTTAAAGATTTTCAGTTACTTGGGAAATGAATTGTGTTTTTTTGTTTGTTCTGACCTGTTTTTCAATGGCCCAAATGAATAATTTACGTAGGTTTTCAAATTAGAAAAACTTAACAACTTAACAGTGTGTATGTTTCTGGCTTCCTAGTCTCCGGTTCAAACTTCGGATTCTTCCATTTACATATAAAAGCTTTTTTGTATGTTTACCATAACAATGGACCACAAAAAAAAAAAAATTGGACCCAAGTGAAAAGCAGTATTCTCTCGGACTAAAACAAAATGTTTGATTAACTTGAATGAACGTTTTGCGTTTGTCCGTTTGTGTATTTTCCAAAGTTTCTTTTTTTTTGTTAAACATTTTCCCAAATTTCTTTTGATGATGTTTCAAAAAATTTCAGTAGATTTTGAATAGGCATGTAAGCCTTAAATTATGTCGCTTGAAATCACGATGAAAAATGTGTATTATTTATTCATATCCAAAATATATATCCGCATGACGTACGCACCAAATTCAATTCGAAGATTCTGGCGTGACAAAACCCTTGTTAGAATTGAACAAACCGCCAAACTCTTTTATTACAATATGACTTGTTTTGAATCCCCAAAAAACGGTTTGATTTGATATGTTTAGGATTTCGTTGCTATATTGGCGATGGCTTTTCAAGAATAATAATATTTTGAATGATTAGTGGTGTTAAAAGTCAGGAAAAACTATTTGGAAAGTGAACGAATTTTTTGTTCAAATTATCTCTATGTGTATAGTTTATGACGATCACAAAACAAAAAAAAAATGAAATCGTTACTCAAAATAAAAATGAGTAATAATATCATCAATTTATTTTCACATGATAAAACTAAAATTCAATTAATATTTATGAAACAAAACTATCATATGTATATGATTATGAATCCAAGTTAATTTGTGAGCTACAATGTTTGGATAGTTTGCAAAAACCTTAAAATTCAAGATACGCCTCTAAGCTAGCCAATAATAGGTTTAACATCAAATTCTCTAACTTCAGTGATCAATTTTTCTGTGGCCCAATGGGCCTTAGCCCAAGAAAACTCAAAATGTTCAAACTGGTTTCTATACAGAACAGATTACGAGCTTTTAAAGAAGTTTCCAAATCAACATCACCGCTTAAGCGGAATCTGAAGTGGACAAATGACAAAATATTTCCTTACAAAATTTTGAGGGATCATTGATTAACAGATCGTAAATTTTGATGATATTAACTCAAGAAGCGCAAGATGCATAAGAAGAGAACTGAGAAATTTCACTCTGTTCATATATTATGATTGGAAGAAAAATGAATATTTTGTTTTAAAAAAAGACATAACTTTAAATTTATAAAAAAAATATAAATGATTGTTAAAAGGAAAATGTATATGTTTGTATATTATCAAAATTTTATAACAAAATGTAGCTCAAAATATAATTTGGGGTATATTTTGTCATATTAAGTTTTGCTAAAATTAATTATAATTTAATATTTTTAATTGTTTATCACAAATAAATAAAAATACTTTTACTTTTTAGAAGACAATTCATTTACATTTTCTTGGGTCAAAATTGGGTTAAAATAGAGTCAAAATCGGATTAATTTGGTTAAATTTTAGATAAGTCAAACCGGATGTATAATTATCGGTTAATTGGTCGGTTCAATTGGAGGCATAGTTTTAAGAACAAATCCGAAAGTATATGTAGTTTTATCGAGATTAAAATTTTTTATGGTGATTTTTTAAGTGACTAAAAATTTATGGTGAAAAGTTGAGATTCCAACTATTATAGGGCTGAAAATTCAGACAACCCTTCTATTTTTGAAGAATAACAATTTTTGTTTGGTCCTATCTAAATGAAAACTCCTAATTAGCTAATGCTATCTCATTAATTATCTATCTAACAAAAGCTATTTTGAGCTTAAACCCTTCTTGTTTTGGATTCTCCAACAAACATAACCTACAAATAATACAGATATATGCGGGACTAGAATCCAAATGATAACAAATGACGAAACTAGTGTAAATTATTAAAATACAAAATTTCTATCGTATTATATAGAAATGTGTGTATTCAGTAAGGTCGGTGTAGGGATTTATTCAATTGACTTCTTTAAGAGATATGGACGTTATGACAACCGGCTTTTGTATGTGTTCCATGCAAATTGATTTGAAATTGACGAATAATTTACAAAGACTATGAAAAAGGAATCGATTCCTTTGTATTGTCGCATTATTTCCCTACACGTAACATTATAGTTGTATTGTAATTTCTTTTCTTTGAATAAGCACCTCTCATTTGTATTAATACTTTAATTAGACGAGATATACAATTTCGTAGCATTTCGTTCAAGACTGAGATTGGCTATAAGTAATTTAATCCGTTGGAGTATTTTGAATAATTAATAGTCCACTTGAAGTATCTTGCAAAATTATGACTTTTAATAACAAAATTGGTTAAGCGTTACAATGAAGTGATGTCATGGTCAAAAGACATCAGCGCAATATCAAAACACAATGCCAGTTGAAACTATAAATTTCGAAAATTTAGGCATAAACTGAGATTGAACTACTTATGTCAAGATCAAGATCAAATGAATAGTCTACACATTATATACAATCTAGTAACTCCAATAATATCTTCTGAGGTAAAGCAAAATTCCATACCAAATCTCTTGTTTATATACTTTAGTAAACACATACATATGTTTTCTACTTTGATCCTCTCATGTTTCTTCTCTTCCTGTTCATATACTGCTTTGAGTTTGAAATGTGCTCCAATGGAGTGTATATAGCCTTAAACATCTTCCATTAAAAAGCATATCAACATCTTGAAATATTCTTCCTTAAGTCCATCATTTCAAATTTTGAACTTCACCACTTACTTATTTTTCTTAGAAAAAATCAATCTATATAGTTTATTCTTCTAGAATACCATTTAAGAGAGTTGTCTTGATATTTAACTCTTCTAGCTCAAGATATGTAGAAAAAATGAGCATACCAACCCAAGTGATGAATTATATGATTTCATCACCATAAGAAAAAATGTTCAAAAACATGAATATGTGGATTAATTCAGTAATTATACAAATATAAAATCTTCAAAAATATCACTGAGCTACCGACATGGTCACTAACATATGTGGATCTCAAACGTTCAAAACCTAATCCTATCTTACGTAACTTTCAAAACCTAATTATTACGTAAAAACTTATCACTTTAACTTTATATATATGCAGCTTAGATATCAATATCATGAAGATCTTTTATTTTAGTCAAAACAGCCTTAAAAATAATAAAATCAAATATTTGCGTCACGACAAAAAAATAAACAAAATTTTCTTGTTTTTCTTGGTAAACATCAATAAACTAATCAAATGACAATAACACACTACCCAATAGCAAAATCAGACTGTACTGACACGTGTCAAAGCATGTGCAGAGATATGTAAACCCATTATGTCTTCATCACCTCTTCTTTAACGCCTCTGGCTCTGCATTTCTCAGTCTTTTTGCACAAGAAACAAAGCTCAGGAAAACCTCAAAACCCTAAGCTATGAGAACAAGCAACCATCTCATAGGTTTAGTCAACTTCCTCACTTTCCTCCTCTCAATACCAATCCTCGGCGGTGGAATATGGTTAAGCAGCCGAGCTAACTCCACCGACTGTTTAAGATTCCTTCAATGGCCTCTCATCGTCATCGGAATCTCAATCATGGTCGTATCTTTAGCTGGATTCGCTGGAGCTTGTTACCGTAACAAGTTCCTTATGTGGCTATACCTAGTAGTCATGCTTCTCATCATCGCTGCTCTTATCGGTTTCATCATCTTCGCTTACGCGGTTACAGATAAAGGATCCGGTCGAACCGTACTTAACCGGGGTTATCTTGACTATTATCTTGAAGATTACTCTGGTTGGTTGAAAGATCGAGTTTCTGATGATAGCTATTGGGGTAAAATTAGTTCTTGTCTTAGAGATTCTGGTGCTTGTAGAAAGATTGGAAGAAATTTTAATGGTGTACCTGAAACTGCTGATATGTTCTTCCTTAGAAGACTTAGCCCTGTTGAGGTAACTTTCTATAATTATTACTTTTCAAAAACAAAAAACTTTCTAGAATTATTTTTCTCTTTGATGTTATCTTTTTTTCTTTCTTCTGGTTGATTTAGAATCAAATCTAGTGATATTCAGATTCATAAATTTTTTGATAAGTTTCTTGATATTAGTTTTTTTGGGGACATGCTTTAAATTTTATTTTCTTGAAATAACAATTTAGGTCCTCCATGTGTTCATGACCCATATGACGAGGGAGACTCAATTATTGAAAAGATAATTATTATCTTTTTTTTTCCAAGTGAAGAAACTTTGTGTTAATTTTTTATTAATTAACTTAGTTGACTATGAGTATTGGAGTATAGATCTGATTTAGTTTTGCCTCTAGCTTACTCCATCAAAAAAAAAAAAAGATAATAAAATGTAGAAAAATTATTTTATTAGTTTATTTGACCTGATTGATTGATTGTTGTGTAGAAGCCAATGAAACAATTTTAAGCATGTAAAAA
The DNA here is from genome assembly GCF_000001735.4 of Arabidopsis thaliana. Taxonomy (NCBI): domain Eukaryota; kingdom Viridiplantae; phylum Streptophyta; class Magnoliopsida; order Brassicales; family Brassicaceae; genus Arabidopsis; species Arabidopsis thaliana. Next base: position 16,734,850 of record NC_003074.8, on the reverse strand, counting down.
AGGTATGATTCCTTGAACAATGATTCTAAGCTTCGATTCTTATTTGCCAGAAATATTTCTGGCCTTTGCAGTTTTGTTCTCATATGTTAAAATCTATTATTAGCTTTTGGAGCGACCCACAAAAGTATACAATTTTTTGGACCCAAATAATTATTTCTTTGTTGTATTTTTGAAATTTTTCTATTAAAGTAGACATATATATGTTCAAATTCCCAGCTTTACACGTGAGTAACCAAAAATATGATGAAGATGCATGGAACGTTCAAAAGTGTAGTTGTTCAAGTTCTTGTTTTGTCATAAATCTTGAATCTAGAAATGCTCTGTTTTGTTTATTTTCTTTATGAAAGATTCTTTTGCTATATATATTTTGGTGTTGATTATTATATTTATGAGCCTAATAATCTAATATTGTGGTTGTAATAATTGTTACTTAGAGTGTTCACTGTTTAGTGTCTCTCTTCTTTACCTGCTTATGATAAAAGAGTTATTAATATTGCGGTTTATGATATGTAATTGTTGTTGTTAATTTGCAGTCCGGTTGTTGCAAGCCACCAACAGATTGCGGTTTTTCATATGTGAATGAGACCGGATGGGACACGAGAGGAGGGATGATAGGACCGAACCAGGACTGTATGGTGTGGAGCAACGACCAGAGCATGCTCTGTTATCAGTGTAGTTCTTGTAAAGCTGGTGTTCTTGGGAGTTTGAAGAAGAGTTGGAGAAAAGTATCGGTGATCAACATTGTGGTACTTATCATTCTAGTTATCTTTTACGTTATCGCTTATGCAGCTTATAGGAATGTCAAGAGGATCGATAACGATGAACCGGCTGGTGAAGCTAGGATGACAAAATCACATCCTAGTCATTTCCATCTTTGATCAAAATTTGGAACAGTTCAAAAAAATGTATCGAGGCTTTGATTTATGTTTAAAGGTTTTAGTACTTTTGTGTATGTTTTTGGTATGTAACACATTTTTTTGTGTGTATATTATTTATGTTGGAATCGGAACCTAGTTCATTTTATATTCTTCTAGAAATCAGCATTACAACAAGACTTGTTAACATGTAAGCTTAATCATGTTCTGGTTTCATCTTCACGGCTAAGTTCTGGACTCCATCTACGTATTGTTTGCTCTTCAACTGTGTAGTCCTCTAAACACAAAGGCAGATTCATCTTCTCTGTGTTGACTTTTCTGTTGACGTAAAGAACCAACAATGATTTCGCGACGCTTCCGGTTAGTCGAACACTGCAATGGATATCGGACCACACCTTTAACCGATCATTCCCGCCAATGGACTGAACAAGAACGGCGTATTCAGAGTGGACAAGAGATGGATGATGTCTATACACCACGAAATCAACTCCATATTGTAACCCTGATCTCACAATCCAGTTCTTCGATCGTAGATGCGAATAAGCCTTGTACAAGATCGCAAAATCTTGCTTAAAGGAACTCATGGATCGCCATAAATCTACCTCGTTTTCCAGAGAACGACCGTGAAGGCAAATCTTGATGCATTTCAGTTTGTAAAACAAAAAGAAAGCTTCTTCAAAGGATAACTGAATCCATCTCTTATCTTTCTCAGCACCAACAACTAGTCTACCAAAACAACAACGATCCAAAAGCTCAGCTTCCTCTGACTCAACCGATAAAAGTACGTTACAACTTGAGAGGAAACCTAAAGCCTCGGTTTGGGTCAATGAAGATCTCAGCTCCGAGACTGTTTTCGAAACAGGTTCTGCAAGTGCCTTTGCCTCAGCACCTTTCCATTTCCACCTTGGTGCCATGGAGATGGGTCTCTCTACACTCATCATCAAATCACTATTTAGAACTCATCATTCAAAGCTAAAGGTGACCATAAAACTAGATTGTACTATGCTCAACACAAACATACAGAATCATACAACAAAACAGCTCTTTCAGGCATTTCGTCGAACACCTTCCGTTCACTATATAAATATTTCACTCAAACTACAATTCAAATCAAACTTCCTTCGAAAATATATATCCAAACAAGTTTCCAGATCAATTTCACGAAATTTCCATGGAAGAAAAAATACCTTTGAGTCTCTCGTCGATGGCCAATTTGTTTACTTAATATCTGAAGAAAAAAATTATGATTTCAACGAGTTTATATATATAATAGATGTTGGAAATTAATCCTGTAATTAACCATACTTGAGAGACGAGAGTGGAGAAGATGAGAAGAGACTGCAACAAAGAGAGAAGAAGAGATCGTAGAAGAGGAAGAGGGACAAAGAGAAAGCTTTGTCGTAGGAAGAATTAGAAAGAAGAAAGAGACAAATGGGCCATGTGTTATATGTTAAGCCCAAATATTAAGTGGGTTGTTTTGTGTATTGTTAAGACAAAACAACTAATGGCTTGATTGGTTTATCTGCTAACAACCACCTAGCGGTTGTTAACGGTCGGTTGTAGTTGTTAGCGGTTGGTACCAATCATAGAAACTGCTCCGTACAGTTTCGAACTGTTCGAAATTGCTGGATTTCAAAAATTCCTTTCCACAAGCATTTGCGGCTGCGGTTGCGGTTGATTTAAAAAGAAAAGAAATTAAAAAAGAAAAATAATCAAATTAAAATATATATTATCAAGTTTTATATTCACATTAATTCTATAAAAAAATAATTCTCTAACTTTAAATCTTCAATATTACTAATTATTTTTGTTTTGAACATAAAATTTATTTGAATAATTATTTATGGTTTTAAATCATTAATTATGTTTAAAAAATTATACTTTTTCATAATTATAGTTTTTAGTGTTTTTAATTTTTTTTAATCATATATTAAATTTTTTTTGGTAAATTTTGGTTTCACCGCTATCGTACCCGCTGATCAACCAGTCGTAAATCTCCTGCAAACGCACCCGTTTTCAACTGCTAAACTAGTCGGTCAAAACGCTAAATAACGCTTGAAACTGCAACCACCCGCTTTTGCAAACTCCCGCAACCGCAACCACAACCGCTGCGTTTAAACCATTAAAGCCCTTAGAAGTAGTATAAATATGCTTATAATGAATCTGGATAAATTAAGGGAATTAAGAAGTAAAAAGATTTAGCGGCAGATAAAGAGAGATTCCAACAATATATACACACTGAGGATAATAGTATCTTTTTTTTTCATTTAAATTGTTTTTTTTTGGGTAGAGATAATCTGCGTTTTTGTCTTTTTCGTTTTCCACATAAAAATGGCTAAGGTTTTGAAGACGTATAAAAGCAAGGGAAATTGTTTTGGTTATCGAAAGCTTAAAAAACCTTAATGTTCAATTAATTGTCTAAGAGAAATTAAAAGGCTTGAAAACAATAACTAAAGAAACATATATGGAGGAGGAAAGCACTCTAGTACGAGCAGAAGATCCAAAACACGTGGGTAGAGTCTCCAGCGAAATCAAACCTGACTCGTACAGGCTTTACTTCAAGGGTTTGGTTAGCGAGGAAACCGTAGAGTTATTAGCGGGATTTGGGGTTGCGATTTGCGACAAAGATGATAATCTCTTGTTTCAGATGAAAGAACAAGTTCATGACTCTAGGGTTACAGTTCTAGAGGTTGAGATTATGGCACTGAAGCGTGGACTAACCGAAGCTGTGGGTTTAGGGATTGATAATATCTCAATTTACAGCGATCATTATCGGATTTTTGAATTGGTAAGTTTGCTACTTGATTGTCAAAGGTTCACATGTCCCTTTGCTTCAATCTTGTTATTGATGTTTTTAATTTGCCTTGAATGTTTTAGGTCATGGAGAAATCTGCTTCTGCGGAAGAGAACTTTGCCTTACTAATGGATAACGTTCAACACATTAGACAACGATTGACGTCTAGCTTTCCTGTTCTGGTGACTAGGAATCAAATTAAATTTGTGTATGAACTTGCAATGGAAACAATAGTTTCTGAAATCAGCATACATATACCTGATCATGACAAGACTTGCAGTATATGTTCCGATGATAATTTCGAACCTGAGCTGATGTTTTCTGTTGCTTTATGCGGTCATGAATTCTGTGTTGAGTGCGTAAAACGACATATAGAAGTGAGGCTACTCGCGGGAGGTGTACCGAGATGTCTTCATTATCAATGCGAGTCTAAACTTACTCTTGCAAACTGCGCCAATCTTTTGACATCTAAACTAAAAGCAATGTGGGAACTAAGGATCGAAGAGGAATCTATTCCTGTGGAGGAGAGAGTATATTGCCCCAACCCTAGGTGCTCGAGTTTAATGTCGGTAACCAAGCTCTCAAACTCAACAAGAGAAGATGTAACTATGAGAAGTTGTGTAAAATGCGGTGAACCCTTTTGTATCAACTGCAAACTTCCGTGGCATAGCAACTTGTCGTGCAACGATTACAAGAGCTTGGGTCCAAATCCTACAGCAGATGATATAAAGCTGAAAGCTCTAGCAAATCAGAAAATGTGGCGTCAATGTGAAAATTGCAAAAACGTAATCGAACTATCGGAAGGATGCATGCATATCACTTGCAGGTACGTATAACCTCTAATTACATAGAGAGTAGGGTATGATTTGAATTTTACAATTCCTTTTATTATTTTTGTGTGAACTTGATTATAACACTACGTTGCATTTCATGGTTGCTTGGTAGATGTGGGCACCAATTTTGCTACAAATGTGGAGCCAAATGGATCACTGGAAGAGTATTTTGCACTCATTCAAGGCCGCCATATACTCCTTCAATGACATGTGTTTGCGTTTTCTTGTGCGTTTTCTTGCCTATTATCTTTTTGGTAGTTTTAGGTATTTGGGGTTAATTATAAACGTTCACATTGAGCGCATGAAGAAGAGCTGGAGAAATATATCGGTGATCTACGTCGTGGTACTCAAGATGATTGATAACGATGACAAAATCCTATATATATCGTAGTAGTCATTTCCATCTTTGATTAAACGTTATGGTACGGTTCATTATATGAAATTCTGATGAGAGACACAAAAGATGAAAACTTTGGTTGATGATAAAATTTGAATATGAATTTTTAGTTTGCTTTTGGTGTTTTGTTTTTGATAGTTAGTCACCCTACATTGTTTTGTTTGTGTCGATTATTTATGTTGAAACGATCTAGTTCATTCATTACTTAGCCTACACGTAAACTTTACAAATCAAACTTTCAATAGACATACCACCAACAAATCATGTTCTGCTTTTTCACTTTGGCGATCAGTTTCTCCATCTACGAACTGTTTGCTCTTCCACAGTGTAGTTCTCTAAACACAAACATACAGATTAGACAAGACATTTTCAAACAACTTCAGCTCACTATCCAAACCAGATCCATGGATGTAAAAAATTTTAAATCATAAAACTTTGTCAAACAGATCCTAACTTCATGAACAAGAAAACTGAAACTATGAGTTACCAAATTCCACTCACCATCATTGAAGCTCAAGTTTCACATTTCTTCAGGTACTTTCTATCAATGAATATCCGACTACACCTTTAACCGATCATTCCTGCTAATGGACTGAACAAGAACGGCGTTTTCAGAGTGGAGAAGAGATGGGTGATGTCTATACACCATGAAATCAACTCCATATTGTAACCCTGATCTCACAATCTAGTTCTTTGATCGTAGATGCGAATAAGCTTTGTACAAGATCGTAAAATTTGGCTTAAAGGATCTTATGGATCGCCATAAATCTACCCCGTTTACCAGAGAACGACCGTGAAGGGAGATCTTGATGCATTTCAGTTTGTAGAACAAAAAGAAAGCTTCTTCATAAGATAACTGAATCCATCTCTTATCTTTCTCGGCACCAAAAACTAGTCTACCGAAACAATAACGGTCCAAAAGCTCAGCTTGCTCTGATAGAAATACGTTACAACTTGAGAGGAAACCTAAAGCCCATTTCCACCTTGGTGCCATGGAGATGAGTCTCTCTCTACACAACAGAATAATTGTTTGTGAACTCATACAATTATTTACATTGATCTCATCATCAGAAGCACTGTTTAGAACTCATCATTCAAAGCTCAACTCGTACAAAAAACTAGATTGTACTATGCTCAACACAAACACACATAATCATACAAAACAACAACTCTCTCACGCATTTCTTCGAGCACCTTCCGTTCACTATACAATATTTCACTCCAACTAGAGAATTCAAATCAAATTTCCTCAAAGATATATATATATATATATATATATATACTAGGTAACTAGGATTCAACCCGTGGTACACCACGGGACAAATGTTTTATTTATATATATATATATATATAATATTAAATTTTATTGTTTTTAATTTAGTAATAAAGTTATGTAATTTTATATTAATGTTGTAACTAAAAAAATTGGTGATGATAAAATAAGAAAATAAATATTTAACATGTGTTTATCAATCTAAACCCGTTTCGCTATATTTCATATCAATCCAAACCCGTCCCGCTATATTTTTCATCTCATGATATTTTAATTTTTAATAAGTTTAAATATTAATAATGTTTTATAAAGTTAAAATATATCAATAATATTTAAAAATAATAATTGTTTTTGACTTTAGTGTGATGACATTTTTTGTAAATTTTTACTTTATAACACAAAAGTACTTAAAAAAGGTACTTCAATTTTTTTAATATATATAATGCTATTTTTTGAAAATTATTATATATAAATACTTAGTTTAATCATAATTTGGGATTGATATACTTGTATTTTTGACTAACTTTTTTATTACTTTAATGGCCTAAATCTGGGCATTTTGTTAACATTATTTGTGTCAGCAATATCAGTTTAATACATGTCCAATTTATTTTTACCAAAAAAAAGAACAAAATTTAATAAAAATCATAAAAGAAATTTTTAGGGAGTGATAATTATTTTGTACAATTGCAATTTAAAACGAAAAATGTGGATTGAGAAATAATTATTGTTTCAAAATTTTAAAATGTTACGTAACTAATTTTTTAAAAGAAAATATTGACGCATGTATTGTAATATAAGGTTTGATTCATTTTATTAACTGAAAATAAATGATTTAAAAGGAAAAATTATTGTGATTAATGCTAATTGATCCCTTAAAAGGAATGTTAGTGTGTAGTATATTGTAGTTTAGATTTGGAAAGATTTAAATTATTTTTGTGATTTTTTCTTTTAGTTTCCTAAATTTTAGTAACATAAATACATAATTAATTTTATATTTAGATTTAAAAATAAGTTTGTTAAAACATTAAATGTTAGTGGCATGACATTGTAAATAAGTTTTAACTTGAGGAATTATTTGCTAAAATGGCTTCAAAAATGTATATGTAGATGTCCTACGCAACGCGTGGGTTTAAAATTAATATATAAAAATATGTAAATTTTATATCTAAATATATATATGTAGTATTATACAAAAACAATATTTAAAATAATTTATTTATTTATGCTGAAAAAGAAACACTTGTTTGGATTAAATATTTCCAAAAGATAGTTTTTCACGCATTATAACGTAATGTTTGTGGATTGCGATGAATGCAAGACTTTACCAAACTATTTTTCTTTACTACCAATGTCTTACTCATGAGAATTAGCATATTTGTTTTTATAAATTGGCATAATGTATTATGGGATATAAATTAGTTTTTCTATACAATTTTAAACAAAAACATTTGACTTCTTTCTTATAAATCTTTGTAATTTTTTTTTAGAGAAATTTAAATATTATTTACATTTGCATTAAAATTGAGTCACTGAATTTGAGAAACAATTATTGACCTTATTGTTACATGTTAAAAATCCTAAATAATTAATAACATACATAATACATGTATTATTTCTAACTCCAAAAGATTGATCTCGTATTGGTAAATTGGGGGTATATTATTAGATATGCATAATTTTTTTTTGGAATAAATATAATAAAATAAATAGATATGAAATAAGAGAGATTTGCAAAACTACACTTTTTTACTACCCTTTTGCAACAATACCCTTTTATATTATCCATTTTTAAAAATACCATTTTATATTATCCATTTTTAAAAATACCACTTTCCTTGAACAAAATGACCAAATTACTCTCATCTAATAGAAACATGAAATTGGAAACTGAGATTTTCCTGCCAAAAAAAATTTCAGCCAAATTTTTGTCCCGCCAAAAATAAAATATATTCCCGCCAAATTATTTTTCGTAACAAATTTTTCTCAGCCAAAAAATGCTTTTAAAAGTCCTTGTAAATTTTTTTTTGCGGAAAATAGATTTACAAGAGATTTTAAAAGTGTTTTAAAAAATTTACAAGAAATTTTAAAAAATTTACAAGGGATTTTAAAAGGGTTTTAAAATATTTACAACAGATTTTAAAAGGGTTATTTATATATATATATATATATATCCAAACCAGATTACAGATTTTTTTTTTCTTTTTTTTTGTGCGAAACCAGATTCCAGATCAATATCAAGAAATTTCAATGGAAAAGGAATTACCTTTTGATTCTGATTCAGAATTTCTGAAGACGAAAAATATGATTTCTCCGAATTTATATATATACATAGAGGACAATAATGTCTTTTTCCACCATTCAAATTGTTTTTTTTTCGGAGAGATAATCTCCGTTTTTTTTTCTTTTTTCGTTTTACACACACAAACTGATAAACATGGTCACGTAGGGAACTTTTTTTTGGTTATCAAAAGCTTAAAAAACCCAGAACTGAAAATTGCACATTAAGTGTTCGATAAATTGTCTAGGAGAACTGTAAAGACTCAAAAACAGTAAAGATACATGGAAGATGATCCAAAACCCGCGGGAGAAATCAAAATTGAATCGTATAGTCTTTACTTCAAGGGTTTGGTTAGCGAGGAAACCACAGAGCTATTAGCGGGATTTGCGGTTGCAATTTGCGACAAAGATGATAATCTCTTGTTTCAGATGAAAGAACAAGTTCATGATTCTAGGGTTGTTACACTTATGGAGGTTGAGCTTATGGCATTGAAGCGTGGACTAACCGAAGTTGTGCGTTTAGGGATCGATCATATCTCCATTTACTGCGATCATTATCAGATTTTTGAATTGGTAAGTTTGTTACTTGATTGTTACGTTTCACATGTCCAATTTCCCCTAATCTTGTTATTGGTGTTTTGTCTTGAATGTTTTTAGGTCATGGAGAGATCTGTTTCTGAGCAAGAGAACATCCTTATGTTAATGGACGATGTGCAACGTATTAGAAAACGTTTAACATCTAGCGTTCCTGTTCTGGTCATGACTAGGAATCAAATTGAATTTGTATATGAACTTGCAATGGAAACAATAGTTTCTGAAATCCGCATAGATATGCCTGATCATAACAAGACTTGTAGTATCTGTTCCGGTGACAATATCGAACCTGAGCAGATATTTTCCGTTGCTTTATGTGGTCATGAATTCTGTATGGAGTGCGTGAAACAACATATAGAAGTGAAGCTACTCTCGGGAGGTGTACCGAGATGTCTTCATTATCAATGCGAGTCTAACCTTACTCTTGGAAGTTGTGGAAATATTTTGACATCTAAACTAAAAGCAATGTGGGAACTAAGGATCGAAGAGGAATCTATTCCTGTGGCGGAGAGAGTTTATTGCCCAAACCCTCTGTGCTCGAGTTTAATGTCGGTAACCAAGCTCTCAAACTCAACAAGAGAAGATGTAACTATGAGAACCTGTGTCAAATGCGGTGAACCCTTTTGTATCAACTGCAAACTTCCGTGGCATAGCAACTTGTCGTGCAACGATTACAAGAGCTTGGGTCCAAATCCTACAGCAGATATATAAAGCTGAAAGCTCTAGCAAATCAGAAAATGTGGCGTCAATGTGAAAATTGCCAAAACGTAATCGAACTATCGGAAGGATGCATACATATCACTTGCAGGTATAACCTCTAATTACATTCCCTATAAACCAATCTAGAAACCATAACATAGAGAGTATACATATCAATTTTACAGTTCCATTTATTCTTTTTGTGTGAACTTGATTATAACTCTATGTTGCATTACATGGTTGCTTGGTAGATGCGGGTACGAGTTTTGCTACATATGTGGAGCCAAATGGATCACTGGAAGAGTTTGCACTCATTCAACAACTAATCCGCCAGATACTCCTTCAACAACTGTGTCGACATGTGTTTGCGTCTTTAGTTTTCTTACCTTTTGGGTAGTTTTAATTCTTTGGGACGTTTATTGTTATCAACATTTCTATCGGTGATCAACATCGTGACGCTTATCGGAAACTCGAGAGGATTGGTAACGATGAGCATGCAAGTGAAGCTAGGATGACAAAATCATATCCTAGTCATTTCCATCTTTGACATAAAAAGATGAAAACTTTGGTTTAATTATTATGATAAGATTTGAAATTTTATTTTGCTTTTGATGTTTTGTTTTTGATCGTCGTACTACAATTTTTTCTTGTCTCGATTATACAAAAACGTTACAACCTAAAACTTTATTATAAATTTTTTTATCAAAACTACAAATCGAGAATCGTACGTAATACCAACAAATCATGTTCTGGTTTTCGCGATCAAGTTCTGGACGAGTGGATCATCCTCTCTTTTCACTTGACCATTGATATAAAGAACCAAATGTTTGTGCAACGCTTCCAGTTAGCCGAACACCGCAACGGGAACACACCCTTAACCGGCCATTCCTGCTGACGGACTGAACAAGAGCAGCACGAAATCATCAACTCTGAAATTGTAAAAGAATATATGTGATTAGTTGCCTCTAATATTCTTTTTACCTTACTAATTAGATATAGTTGTCATAATAATATATGCATATTCTTCTATCCAAATTTTGGTATTTTATAAAATATCTACGTATCGCTAATTAATAATGGGTTCCCAAACGATTCCAAATTTTGCAAGTGATATGTTTATTTGAAATTGGATGCCGAAAGAATGTCTTGATCATCAAATGCTTCTGGTTTTTCTTTTATATGACCACTAAGACTCAATCCCATAGGGTTTTCTTGATGGGTAGTTAACAACTCCATCTTAACCATTGGTCGGATGGTTCTAGTTGACGAAACCGATCCAATTCAATCTGAACACAATGGTGAAACCCAAATGGCATGCATGTTCAAACCTCTCCAATTGATTATTGAGTGAAAGCTAATTCATCATGTGTTTTTTTTCTATGTCGAAAGTTCATATTCTGTATTTATATCTTCTTTGTTGATGGGGAATATACATTTTTGCAGTCATTTTGTGAAATAAATCCTCAACTTGGGACTTATTTATAGTGGCTGTCACTGATATTTAATAATTGTTTTTGATAATTAGAAAGTAAATCTACAAATTAAATGTTTGCATTTAACTACCTTCCCAAAATCTCTCCGCATTAATTATACGATTAGTTATTAAAATAAAACTTCCAAAATATTTAATATCATTTAAACACTACAAAATTATCATTTTTGATATTGCTTTTTTTTTATGACTATAACAATTCGATTATAAGAAGCAAACCGTAGAGATATTTGATAGCAATTAATTACTACAAAATTACAAAATATTAAGACAATGATTCATAAACATATCATAAATAAAATTAGTATTAATAAAATAAATAGATTTTTTTACGGGACGGGTTGGCGGGACGGGTTTGGCAGGACGTTACTTAATAACAATTGTAAACTATAAAACAAAAATATTTTATAGATAGATACAATTTGCAAACTTTTATATATACTAACTTTAAGAAAATAAATTGTCTCCACAGTATCCGCGGGTTAAAGTCTAGTAAACTAAAAACACAAGCTAAATAGAAAGTTTAAGTTGTAACACATCATTGGTCATGGTTTCTTATATAAATATTAAGTGTGCAAAAAAGAAACTGCTATTTTAACAAGTTCTGTCAGACGTTCCAGTTCAACGTAGATCAAATAAAGTCTATTAATTAGGAATTTTATTTTTCTAGGTCCTTGTAGGCCAAAAAAACAAGCTCCACCACGAAAAGCTCTTTCACAAAATTGCAACATGATGAAGATATTCTTATAAGAACGAACACATGGGCATGGGTTCTAACGGATAATGATAGGTTCCCTAAATTTTAGGGATGTTCTAAAATATACAAAATATATATTATTTGGAACTCACGAACGGCCTAACCCTAAAGCCCTAAAATTTTGGCTTCTATATATATATGGGAGGAATCTTCATAGACAACTCGCAATATATATCTAGACTATGTATGACCTAAAACCCTCACCGTTCCACATGAATAGGCTTTACTTCAAGGGTTTTGTGAGCGAGGAAACTAAGGGCTTTGGGGTTGCTATTTGCGACCAAGAGGATAAGCTACTGTATCATATCAAGGGTTCACGTCATCATGACTCTGCCATAACAGTTTTGGAGGCTGAGCTTACCGCATTGAAGCGAGGACTAATCGAAGCTGTGGGTTTGGGGATCAACCATATCTCATTCTACTGCGATCATGATCAGATTTTCGAATTGGTAAGTTTTTTTTTTTGTTGGCTTTTAAGGTTCACATGCGTAATCATATAGATAACATGATCAGATTTACTTGTTTTAGAAGCTAACATGTACGGCTCTTTTTATCAAGTTAGGTGTTCTAAAGTTTCCACAGTATATTTTTAAGCACAATAGACAGTGACTTCTCCCTCTCCTCTCATTGTGTCACACTAAAATATTTCAATGTGTTAGGGTTTAATTAGATATTGTTTGCCTTGAATGTATAGGTCATGGGGATATCGGTCCCAGAGCAAGATAACATTGCTTTGCTTATGGATGATGTGCAACGTATTAGAAAACAATTTACTTCTAGCATCCCTGTTTTGATGACTAGAAATCAAGCTAAGTTTGCTTATAAGCTTGCAATGGAAACAATAGTTTCTGAAATTAGCATAGATATGGCGCCTTCTCAGAGGAAGACTTGCGGTATCTGTTTCAATGATGATTTCAAAGCTGAGCATATGTTTTCTGTTGATTTATGTGGCCATCAATTCTGTGTGGAGTGCATGACACAATATATAAAAGTGAGGCTACTCGAGGAAAGTGAGATGAGATGCCCTCATTATCAATGCGAGTCCAAGTTAACTGTTGTACGATGTGCCAATCTTTTGACTCCGGAACTAAGAGAGATGTGGGAACATAGGAGCCAAAAGGAATCCGTTGTTGTGGCAGACAAAGCTTATTGCCAAATCGAATGTGCTTGGCTTTTATGTCAAATGGAGTTCAGAGATGGTGCTTTAGATGTAGTAAGTCTTATTGCATCAGCTGCAAAGTTCCGTGGCATAACAACTTGTCGTGCGAGCAATACAAGAGGTACGAGAGGTCGGGTGTATATCCTACTACAACAATGTTGCGAAAGTGTAGAAAGTGCCAACACATGATCAAACTAGCAAAACATAGCATGTTAGTAACTTGCAGGTATCGTCTCTAATCACAATCTTTACCTACTGTTTTATGATTAAATCCTTGTGAAAATTTATTACGTTTCGGCTTATTAACATTGTAGTTTTCGTATGTATAGATGCGGATATAAGTTTTGCTACACATGTGGAGATGAATGGAAGCAAGGAAGTTGCCTTCATCAGCGAAAGGAGATGCTTGTGGAGTATGGTATAAGTGTTCTCATGGGGGTGCTTATGGTTGGCGTTTTAGCTATTTTATGTCTTTCAGAGCCCCCAAAAAGACGTTAATAATTATTAAGTTGTATTTCTCCTTAGGATAGTAACGCAATCGTTTTTTTTGATGGTTCATGTTTTTATTAGAAAACAGATTTCCCATAAAACAACAAAAATGTTTGGTTAATTTTACGATTAGTGACTCGTCTCTTTAATTTTGGTTCTGATTTATTTATGTTATAGTGATATCGATATTGAATTATAGTAGAACCCATGCGGATTAACACAAAAATCAAAGTTCCAATATGTAAATATAATAAAATCTTTAAGTTCTACATATATAATAAATTTTTACTTAAACTATGTAAATTCTACTTTGCTTGGACGGGATATGCTTATATACTTATTTTTTACTTCCATCTTTCATGATATGTCTGGCATTGAACCACGCTACAATTGGTTCCATTGATTATTTTAGGGTTTAGGGTCATAGAAAACATGCAAATAAGGAAAATTTGACCTTTTCTTTTAGGATATTACTTATAAATATACAAATAAATAAATCCTAACTGGATTTGGAATTCAAGAGGGGATACGCTCTATATATATTGGAAAGAGTCTTCACAGACATATTGCAACATGTCTATGGATGAACTAATTTCCTCACCATTCCACATGTATAGGCTTTACTTCAAGGGTTTAGTGAGCGGGGAACAACGGGATTTGCGGTTGCAATTTGTGACCAAGAGAATAAGCTACTGTATCATACCAAGGGTTCACTTCATCATGACTCCACCATTACAATTTTGGAGGCTGAGCTTACGTCCTTAAAACAAGGACTAACCGAAGCTGTGAGATTGGGGATAACTTATATCAAAATTTACTGCGATCATACTAAACTTTTCGATTTGGTAACTCTTTCTTGGCTCACAAGTCTTTTGTTTAATATCGTAATTAATGTTTTTTCTTGAATGTTAATAGGTCATGGGGACATCCGCGCTTGAGGATAACATTGCCTTGCTAATGGATGATGTGCATCGCATCCGAAAACAATTGAAGTCTAGCAATCCTATTCTGGAGACTAGAACTCAAATTAGTATGCTTATAAACTTGCAATGGAAAGTTTGGAAACGATAGTACTTCATGAAGTTAGCAAAGATATGCCTTCGACTTGCCCTATCTGTTTCGACCATGACTTGGAAGCTGAGTGTTGGGGTCGGATTCCCCCCACAAGCAAGACCGAGCCAAACAGTCTAAGAATAACAATCACCTCATGGTTAAACATATAAATGGCCCCTAGCCTAGAACAAAGCACCTCGGGACTTTATTCGATCGACCGTCCCGAAGAGAGTTTGTAAAATGACTCGGGTGTTAATCATATGAGCACAGCCCGAGCCAATCGTGAGAACGCTGCGGGAAACATCTATATCGGCTCGGGAGACAGCCAACTGAGCTTAATGGAGTCATCAAGCGCGCCCCGAGCCGGTACATACCGTTTGCCCCGAAGCCACCTCTCAAACGACCACCGAGCCGTGAAAAACACGCGAGGCAAAGACTTGTAAAAACCATTCATTCTCCAAGGATCATTTCCGGTAAAATAGGATCTTTTATGGGACTTTCGGAAATGATAAAGGAGAATCTTTGAAGATAATGTCGAAATCAGGAAATCTCCCCAAAACCTCCGAAGAATAAGGAGAATATCCTTAGGACGATTATCCTCTAGAACCGACCTAAGGATAAATAAGAATCTTCCGAAGAATATCGCGAGAGAGGCGGTTTAAGGATCCTATATAAAGTGCCTTAGGGACTTCACAAAAGAGATATCTTTGGATACTCACAAGAAACACATAACTTTATACATATTGAGAACTACGAATGGCTTGATCCCTTCACAGGGTACGTAGGCAATCCATTATGGATGCAGCTATACCTTTTTAAAACCCAACCCTAATGTATTTCAGAAGAGATTAGAACATCTTTTGTAATCGAGTCTTGGATAGAATACCTAATGAAGAGAAATTACTAGATTTGTTTTCCCTCTCTAAACAAATCTATTGTGTGAATCCTTGGTTCAACAATTGGCGCCGTCTGTGGGGACGACAAAGAACTCTCTTCACATATCATTCATCCAAGTATTCGATGTACGCTCATCAAGCCAAGACAATCAGATCCGTCTACTTGCGGGGGGATTTCCCGTCAAGACACAATGAACCAGATGACGTACAACCATTCCACGGATTGCCCCGGAGATCAGCGTTCCAAGGAATCTAACCGTAACTCCATCGGATATCTCTGCTCAGAGTTATCGCCGTTTTTCTGAAGTCGATGCTGTCTGTTTCTTAACAGATCCGTCCGAATAGACCAGTTCACCTCGGGGCCGATTTCCCGGCAAATCACAGGGAATCTCGTAAGGGTTAATACCTCTACGGATCGCCCAAAGAGTCGTCTTTTCGGAGAAGTTGACCTCACCTTAATCGAAGATATATGCTGAGATATAAACGTTTACCTCAAGCGAGTGCAGCCAGTCATGAGACCCAACTCTATAAAACCAGTCAGCTTCGGGATCGTTTTCCTTGAAAATCCTGATGAACTAGGCAATGATATACCTAGGCGATCTGTAGATCAATTTAAAGCCCTGAGGCTCTTTTTAACAAGCCCGAGCTCACTTCGTTAGGGTCTGTTTTCTCGGAGATACTGCCGTTTATCTGCAGAAAGTCTGACAAAATACAGATCGATCTATATCCGATCTGTTGACCTCGGAATCAAACACCCGGCGATCTAAAAGGCATCACGAGGCGATCTAAGTATCAACTGAAAGCCCCGAGGCTTATCTTTCAACAGAGACCGACCTCATCCAATTCCGAGCTGTTTACTAAGCGTTATCACTGTTTCAATGAAACATATGACACCTGTCAAATCGCAGATTCGAACTGTGGGAGCAACTGGATTAGAAAGCAAACTCCCAACGATTCAGAAAACATCAGGAGCCGATCTGCACATCATTTTGAAGCTACAAGGCTTATCTTTCTAACGGACTCATCCTTGCCTCAATTGATTACATCTAACAAGAGTTATTACTGTTTTTCTGCGACAAGCACGTCCTGGCTGTAGCCCAAAGATGCATGTCTGCGGCTATCAGATCAACCACCTTTGTGACCGATTTTACGTCCATCGTCGTTTCCAGGACGATTCCACCAACATGCCCATCTTAGGCTTCACGTCTTCACCTCGCCACCGATGGTCTTCAATTTACGAAAGCTTCACGTCATCGCCACACTTCATCACCACGGACCATGTGTCATGGAGGCATGGAACGCAACATATATCTTAATCACTAAGAACGCAACAAAAAAGGTCGTTGTTTAGATTTAACAAAATCAACTGCAACCCAAGTCAAAAGCCCAAAATAAGTTCCAAACCAAGGAGGAGTATTAAGGCGAAGGGTAGTTTCGTCAAATCCCTCGATGAATGCCGCCTGACACGCAGACACAGAGTAGCTCGTCAGCTCGTCCGTCTCACAAAGCTCGTCAGCTCGTCCGTCTCACAAAGCTTGTCAGCTCGTCCGTCTCACAAAGCTCGTCAGATCGTCCGTCTCACAAAGCTCGTCAGCTCGTCCGTCTCAAGTAGCTCGTCAGCTCGCTCCTCTTCGTCAAGCTTATCAACTCGTTCTCTTCACCAAGTCCCTCAGCTCGTCTTCAAGCTCTTCAGCATCCTTTAAGCCCTTTAAGCTCCTTAGGTCGTCCTCAAGCTCGTCAGATCGTCTTCAAGCTCCTCAGATCGTCTTCAAGCTCTTCCCATCACTCGACCACCTCCTCGCCTAGCTGTCAGCTAGTCAGATCGTCCAACTCGTCTAGCTATCGACTCATCCCTCAACTGAAACTCATCTACCTCCTCGCCTAGCGGCAGTTCGTCCATTGACTGCATAGTCCACCTACTCGTCGCCCAGCTCGTCTAAACCTTCAGCAGAACTCGGTTTGTCCAATTCGCCTCTCTACCACTGTTCATCCAGCTCGTCGCACGTCTGCCGGCTCGTCACCTACCATACGACCTTCCTCCAGTAATGGCCTAGCTCGTTTATCATAACATGAACTACGTGTGGCTTGATCCCTTTCTAAGGGTACGTAGGCAACCTTTTACAAGGTTCAGCTATAAGACGAATAAACTCTATTCTTCCTCGGACATCAAGATCGTTTTCCGGCCTCAAGCTCGTCTTTCATCTACAATCGGCTCGTCTTAACATATATCTAAGAAAAATTGTCCCTTCCTCGCCTTGGAGAGCTTCTGCTTTATCTTCCTTAATCACAAGACGTTGTTCAGATCTCTCAAAAACATGTCGTGTAATGAATATTCAATGGAAAGAGAAGTAAAGAAGAAAGATCACCAGAAGTCAGCCAAAGAGTAAGCATCACTGGATACTGCCTCCTATATTCACTGAGGATCGTATGTTGCTACCGGAGCAACCGAAACCAAAAAACAAATATAGCAAAGGAAGAAAAATTCACTTTGTCACAGCAACTTCATAAGACGGTAGAAGCCTCAGGCAATATCCGATCTGACTAAAATTCGGACAAAATCTTCGTATGACTATCAGCTAAAGATTCAACGGTGGGATCAATAGTTTAACGGTTCAAACGGAAGTTATCAGTTCTTCTATAAATCAGCAAAAGGAAGTACATTACACCAACAAGTGACAATGGATCGTCACTAGCAATCGCTCAAGGTTTCCACTCATTCATCAATGATGCGATCTCCAATTCTGTCTCGACGACCTCCCTCATAAAAGATAAGTTCAATTACTTTCTTACATATTAATTAAGCTTGATTGACATTCTCACTTATATCACTAGCATTCATCCTTGTTTCTCTCTTTCTACGCAAAGATGAGATCTCCTCTAACGAACAACATCTTAAATGTAGATTTTCATACAACGACGTTTACAATCTCAGAGATTCAGATCGTCCATGCCGTAGATATCATCATCCCTATGTCCAAATCATATATATGCATTCTCTGCTATATTTTTTGCGTAAACTTGCAAAAAGGGGGGGGGAGTGGGGTCCGTATATCCATACTCCCACTTCAATTTTAAACTCTCGTTTCGGTTTAAATTTGAACTTCGATTTTTCTACTTCAAATTTTCTTGGAATTTGATTTCTAAATCTTTTTACTTTGATAACGGGCGACGGCCTATTATTTTCAAAGTTTCATTTACACCGCTTCGGTTACAGCGCGCTATATAAATATTCAAGATAAGAATCTGCTCGAATGTTTTTCCGAGCAGGCTATGAATTCTATCTTCTGAAACCCGGTTATACTTAACACCGGTGCCCCAGCTCGTTTCTAAACGCTGGTAAAAGATTGAATCAAATCGGGTCGCAACCGTGGGTATTCAAATCTACTGAAATCCAGTTACTCTAAACACACTGGTACCGAGTCAACCGCCTCGGAAACTAAATCCCAGTTATCATAAACACTAGTGCCGAGCTTTTGCTTCGGCTAAATACAGTTTCTTATCTGCTTTGGTCTGTGCTTAGAAATCCAGTTATCCCGAATAACCTGGTACCGAGACGATCAGCTCGGAACGAAGTATACTGAACCCAGCTTTGACTCGGGCAATTTGTACCCGAGCCAACCACCTCAGTTCGTCTGTAGCTTTCCTAGCTCGAAGTTCGTCTAGCTAGCAGCTCGTCTGCACTTCGCCTAGCTGACAGCTCGTCTACAGCCGGTACATACCGTTTGCCCCGAAGCCACCTCTCAAACGACCACCGAGCCGTGAAAAACACGCGAGGCAAAGACTTGTAAAAACCATTCATTCTCCAAGGATCATTTCCGGTAAAATAGGATCTTTTATGGGACTTTCGAAAATGATAAAGGAGAATCTTTGAAGATAATGTCGAAATCAGGAAATCTCCCCAAAACCTCCGAAGAATAAGGAGAATATCCTTAGGACGATTATCCTCTAGAACCGACCTAAGGATAAATAAGAATCTTCCGAAGAATATCGCGAGAGAGGCGGTTTAAGGATCCTATATAAAGTGCCTTAGGGACTTCACAAAAGAGATATCTTTGGATACTCACAAGAAACACATAACTTTATACATATTGAGAACTACGAATGGCTTGATCCCTTCACAGGGTACGTAGGCAATCCATTATGGATGCAGCTATACCTTTTTAAAATCCTAATTCTTTTTCTGTTCTTGAGCAAACCCTAATGTATTTCAGAAGAGATTAGAACATCTTTTGTAATCGAGTCTTGGATAGAATACCTAATGAAGAGAAATTACTAGATTTGTTTTCCCTCTCTAAACAAATCTATTGTGTGAATCCTTGGTTCAACACTGAGCAGATGTTAACTGTTGATTTTTGCCGTCATCAATCCTGTGTGGAGTGCGTGAAACGATATATAGAAGTAAAGCTAGTTGAGGGAGGTGTACTAAGTTGTCCTCATTATCAATTCTTTCTTTGGTGTAGAAATGGAGGTTTTTTTTTTTGGTGCATTTTCAAAAATGCATTTT
Organism: Arabidopsis thaliana; assembly: GCF_000001735.4. Taxonomy (NCBI): domain Eukaryota; kingdom Viridiplantae; phylum Streptophyta; class Magnoliopsida; order Brassicales; family Brassicaceae; genus Arabidopsis; species Arabidopsis thaliana. Next base: position 16,714,755 of record NC_003074.8, on the reverse strand, counting down.
TCAAGAATAACTCCTTATGTTGTCTATTTTTTAAAATACCTCTTTTATGTGCTAAACGTCGAAACTACTTTTCTTTTGTTGAATGAATATAATGAGAAAATCAAATATTCTTGCCAAAGTAATTTTTGGTGCAAAAAAAAGGTTTCTCGCTAAAAATAATTTGGTACTCATATTTTCCTTTTTAATTTTTTTTCATGCCAAAAAATTAAGAAACCCTTATAATCTTTTTAAATTCTTATAAATTCTTTTAAAACTTTTGTAAATCTTTTTAAAACACTTATAAAATCCCTATAAATGTTTTAAAAACCCTGTAAAAGCTTTTAAAATCTTTTTAAAACCCTTATCAATATTTTTAAACTTTTGCAAATCGTTTAAAACATTCATAAATCTTTTAAAACCGTTTTAAGACAAACATTTCGCAATGACAAAATTAATTTACAAAGATTCCAGCAATTCCTTAAACTCTTTTTAAAAAACCTTTTAAAAAATTCTAGTAAACTCTTTAAAACCCCTTATAAACCCTTCTAAATCTTTTTAAAACACTTTTGTAATTCATTTAATAATATTTGTAAATCCTTTTAAAACACTTCTAAATCCTTTAAAACCATTTTAAAACTGTTGTAAATCTTTTAACACTCTTATAAACCATTTAAAAACACTTTAAATCCTTTAAAAAATCATTGAAAACCCTTGTAAATCTTTTTAAAACGATTTTATAATCATTATAAATCCTTTAAAACCCCTGTAAATCCTTTAAAAACACTCTTAAATCCTTTTAAAAACCTTGTAAACTCTAAAAGTTTCTAAGATAAAGTTTCCCACCAAAAATTATGGGATCAATTATTTTTGTTGGGAAAATGTTTCAGATATTTTGCTGGGAAAATTCAAATGTTTATTTGTTTACTTAATTATTTATTAAATAGGGGTAAAATGCCCATTAAAAATTAAAGGAGGAAAATGAAAATGATATCGAAGTGAGGGGTTATTTTTTAAAAAAGAAGGTATCAATGAAAGGACATTTCTAACAATTTCTCTTTTTTTTCCTCTCTATATATTTTTTCTTTCTTTTTAATTTAATCATTTTTATCTTTCCACTTTTTTGGTATGATTCATATTGATTTATTCTAGGAATCTCTTTTTCTTTATATAGTTTTGAACTAATTCATTTTGCAATCTCTTTTAGTTTAAAATCTGTTTTCTTTATCCACATATTTGTTTTTTTTTTGTCAACCACACATTAATTAAAAAATAACTCCATGATTAGTTGCCCAATTAGGAGGAGAAGTGTTTACAAAAGATCCACATATTATTTAAATAATGAAATTTTGCTATTTTATTTAGAGAATCTAGAATAAATTTTTAAAGTTAATACTTGAAATGATTAATTATTTATATAAAGAAGAATATATCTTTACTATACTATTAACACTCTACAAGGAATACTTTTTATGATAATTTAATTTAGAGATTTATACATTTATTTAAATACATTAAGAATTAACTAAAACTAGGAATATATAAAATGAGATCTGTAATACATCATTTCAAAAGGTGATTTATCTAGTTAAAGTCTTAACTCTTAACTTCTCTATAGGATGTAGGATGTATTTATTACTTTCATACTAACTACACTCACGCACAACCGAATTTTATATGTTTATATATCAGTTTTTCGACCTAATTAATAATCTAAACATGTGTTTGGCTCGGATCATCATCTAAACTCAAAATTAAGTTAAATTTGCAATGGAAACAATAGATTGTGAAATCAGCTTACTTGTGGATCCTGAGACTTGCAGTATATGTTTCAATGATGATTTCAAATCTGAGCAAATGTATTATGTTGCTTTATGCAATCATAAATTCTGTTTGGAATGCATGAAACGATATATAGAAGTGAGGCTTCTAGAGGGAACTGTACTGATATGTCCTTATTATCAATGTGAGTCTAAGCTGACTCTTAAAAGTTGTTTTCATATTTTGACATCTAAACTAAAAGCGATGTGGGAACAAAAGATTGAAGAGGAATCCATTCCAGTAACGGAGAGATTTTATTGCCCGAACCCGAGGTGCTCGGCTTTAATGTCGAAAATCGAGCTCTCTAAATCTACCTTAGAAGATGGATTTGTGAGATGCTTCCAATGCGGGGAGCGCTTTTGCATTAACTGCAAAGTTTCATGGCAAAGTAACTTGTCATGTGACAATTGCAAGAAATTGGGTAATAATCCTACATCAGATGATAAGATGCTAAAAGTTCTTGCAAATGAGAAAAAGTGGCGCCAATGTGAAAAGTGCCAACATATGATCAAACTTTCGGAAGGATGCATCCATGTAACTTGCATGTATCTCTCAAATCATTTTCTTAATTATAATCCATTCAAATTTTGATGATTAAAGTTTGTTTGCCTAATTAACATTATATTCATGTTTTGATGGATAGATGTGGCTATTTGTTTTGCTACACATGTGGAGCCGAATGGAAGCAAGGAGGTTGCCCACATCGACAAAGGATGCTTGAGGAGTGTTGTATTGGTACTCTTATCTTGGTTCTTCTTGTCTCTTTAATAGTTCTTTATTTTTATTAATTTCTAAAAAATAATAAATTAATCGGATTTCTAGATTATTCATGACGATAATGAAAACTAAACAATATAATTATAAGAACAAAAAACATAAGAGGTTTCATGCTTGCGTAAAAACCAGAATTTCCCAAAACAGAATAAATTCAATCGCAGATGATCAAGGACATATGTACATGGGTGATGGAGAGATTGGTTGTCATGCTCAAAAATTCTTCACGGACATATTCACCACTAACGGAATACAAGTATCCCCAATTGACTTTGCAGATTTCCCTTCATCTGTCACAAACATAATTAACTCGGAGCTTACGCAAGATTTTCGTGACAGTGAAATTTTTGAAGCAATTTGTCAGATTGGTGACGATAAGGCTCCGGGTCCAGATGGTCTAACAGCACGTTTTTACAAACAATGTTGGGATATTGTTGGTAACGATGTAATTAAAGAGGTGAAACTTTTTTTCGAATCATCACATATGAAGACCAGCGTCAATCACACTAACATATGTATGATTCCAAAAATTCAAAATCCTCAAACGCTGTCCGATTACAGACCTATAGCTTTGTGTAATGTCTTATACAAAGTCATTTCAAAATGCATGGTGAACCGTCTTAAAGCACACCTAAACTCAATCGTCTCGGATTCGCAAGCTGCGTTTATTCCAGGGAGAATTATCAATGATAATGTTATGATCGCTCATGAAATTATGCACTCCTTAAAAGTCCGGAAGCGAGTCTCGAAAACATATATGGCAGTGAAAACAGATGTTAGCAAAGCATATGACCGAGTAGAGTGGGATTTTCTGGAAACGACGATGCGACTTTTCGGTTTTTGCGATAAATGGATAGGTTGGATAATGGCTGCTGTGAAATCTGTTCATTACTCAGTCTTGATCAATGGTTCACCTCATGGATATATTTCGCCGACTCGAGGTATTAGACAGGGCGATCCCTTATCCCCATATTTGTTCATTCTTTGTGGAGACATTCTCAGCCATCTCATTAAGGTCAAAGCATCAAGTGGGGATATTCGCGGAGTCCGAATTGGAAATGGAGCACCGGCTATAACGCATCTTCAATTTGCAGACGATTCATTATTCTTTTGTCAAGCTAATGTGAGGAACTGTCAAGCTCTTAAAGATGTGTTTGATGTTTACGAATATTATTCCGGGCAGAAAATAAATGTTCAGAAATCATTAATCACTTTTGGGTCTCGTGTATACGGTTCCACTCAAACACGACTAAAAACACTTCTGAACATTCCAAATCAAGGAGGAGGGGGTAAATATTTGGGTCTTCCCGAACAATTTGGTAGGAAAAAAAAAGAAATGTTCAATTATATCATAGATCGTGTTAAAGAAAGAACTGCTTCATGGAGTGCAAAATTCCTCTCGCCAGCCGGAAAGGAGATATTGCTAAAATCAGTTGCCTTGGCAATGCCCGTCTACGCGATGTCCTGTTTCAAACTTCCTCAAGGTATTGTCTCTGAGATAGAGTCTCTTCTGATGAATTTCTGGTGGGAAAAAGCTTCAAATAAAAGAGGAATACCATGGGTTGCTTGGAAGAGACTTCAATATTCTAAGAAGGAAGGAGGGCTGGGTTTCCGGGATCTTGCAAAATTTAATGACGCCCTCCTTGCAAAACAAGCATGGCGAATCATTCAATATCCCAATTCTCTTTTCGCGCGGGTTATGAAGGCTCGATATTTTAAAGATAACTCGATAATTGATGCTAAAACAAGGTCTCAACAATCTTACGGGTGGTCCTCTTTGCTTTCTGGTATTGCCCTCCTCAGAAAAGGTACACGGTATGTGATTGGCGATGGTAAGACTATCCGTTTAGGGATAGACAATGTCGTCGACTCTCACCCTCCTCGTCCTTTGCTAACGGATGAACAACATAATGGTCTATCACTTGACAATTTATTTCAGCATAGAGGTCATAGTCGATGTTGGGATAATGCCAAATTGCAAACTTTTGTGGATCAATCTGACCATGACTATATTAAACGCATCTATCTCTCAACAAGGAGTAAAACGGATCGTCTTATTTGGAGCTACAATTCCACAGGTGACTATACAGTCCGCTCGGGTTATTGGTTATCAACGCATGACCCGTCAAACACCATCCCTACAATGGCTAAACCCCATGGTTCAGTAGATCTAAAAACCAAAATCTGGAATTTGCCAATCATGCCGAAGCTAAAACATTTTCTATGGAGAATACTGTCTAAAGCCTTACCAACAACGGATCGCCTCACCACGAGGGGAATGCGCATCGATCCTGGATGTCCACGATGTCGTCGAGAGAATGAATCTATCAATCACGCACTTTTCACATGTCCTTTTGCAACAATGGCTTGGCGGCTATCTGACACACCTTTATATCGAAGCTCTATACTATCTAATAACATTGAAGATAACATTTCAAATATTTTATTACTTCTCCAGAACACCACTATAACAGATTCTCAGAAACTTATCCCATTCTGGCTACTTTGGAGAATTTGGAAAGCACGAAACAATGTGGTTTTTAACAATCTTCGAGAAAGTCCATCAATAACAGTTGTAAGGGCTAAGGCGGAAACAAACGAATGGCTTAATGCTACCCAAACTCAAGGTCCTAGACGGCTTCCAAAGCGAACGACAGCAGCGGGGAACACTACATGGGTTAAACCTCAGATGCCTTACATAAAATGCAACTTCGATGCTAGTTTTAATGTGCAGGATTGAAAAGCTACAGGAGGTTGGATTATTAGAAACCATAATGGGACACCTGAACATTGGGGATCCATGGTACTAGACCATACAAGCACACCGATAGAGGCAGAAACAAAGGCTTTATTAGCAGCACTTCAACAAATTTGGATCCGAGGCTATACACATGTCATCATGGAAGGAGATTGCCAAACTTTGATACAACTTGTTACCAATTCTGCTTCACATTGCTTTTTAGCGAATCTACTCACAGATATTCAGTTTTGGGCTGGAAAATTCAGAAGCATTCAATTTAAATTCGTCAAGAGGGAGGGAAACATGATTGCACACGATCTGGCGAAACTTGGTTGTAATTCATCTTGTTTTTATTCAGATTCTGGACTTTTCCCTAGTTGGCTTCAAAAACATCACTGTAACAACACTATTTAATTTATGAAATTTTTTTGACGTAAAAAAAAAAAAAAAGTCTGACTTACAACCTTAATTTTTCTTAAAGCCTTGATTACAAACCAATCGTGCTGTACCTTTATTTTTAAACTTACATCCCAATTTTTTTTTTTCTTTTTTTTAAGGTTGTATTAGAGTAAATTATCAAAGCCCTATTTTCTTGGCTGTAGAAATTTTATTTCATTAGATAAATACAAAAAAATAAATTATCAACATAAATATATAACAAAAAACAAAGATAAGTTCTAAAAAAGCTGATAATTATCAAACCTAAAAGAAAAAATTTAGATTGCAATGAATTTATGGAATAATCATAGGTAAAATTTAGATTTATTTTATTAAGAATTCATAAGATTTTATTTTATTTTTATATCATCAGAATATATATATTTAAATTAGTAATACAAGACATTTTATTTACTATAAAAAAACTTTTATTACTAATCCATTTTTTATAAATATTTCAAGTTAAAAACTTACAACAGTAATTTTACAGTAAGAAAAGTTACAGCTACAGTCAACACAGTTACAGCAAAATCTCTACAGCAAAAATTTTACAGTTACAGCCCAACCAATCACCTACTTAGTTAATTATCTTTGTTTCATAGCTCATTTTCTTCTCGTTGGTTCTATTATTTGTTATTTTTGATTGGTATCGCCAATATATTATCTTGGTAGTACGAAATCGTGTTCATGGTCATGGAAAAGAAGAGTACAATACAACCATATATTATACAAGAAAATCTTTATTTTTTTCTCACTCCAAAGACTTTCGAATCAGTCTTATATATAGAACTAAAAGTTGAACTCAAAAACTTGTCAAATAGATCGAAACTTGATGGACAAGAAAGCTAAACTATGAATTACAAATATAACTTTTGAATCCCAAACAAAATATTCTCATGAAAGAAGATGACTCTTACATAATTCACGAAAATGGAATCAAAATTACAAATGTCCGCAATTAGATAAAATAATTAAGCCCTTTCACAAAAAAAAATATAGATAAAATAATAAATTAAAAATTCTTAAACATAACCTATATTTTCGGAATATTATTCGCTAACTAGAATCATTATACAAGTTTATCCAAAGATATTTTCCCTTTTAGTTTTGGATTCTTGTTAATTCTTGTTAATTATATTGGACTCTAGAATCTCATCAAGAGACTGTAGCATAGGAAGATGCTTAGGGACTCCCTAGAAAAGATGACACCGCAAAACCCTCACCGGTAAATTCCTCCGGCGATATTAGCACTAGTTCTCAGTTGTGTAGCCTTTACTTCAAAGGTTTGGTAAGTGATGACTCATCGGCCGGATTTGGGGTTGCAATTTTCGGGAAGAAAGATGATCTCTTGTTTCAGATGAAAGGACCAATTCATCATGACTCCAACATTACACCTTTGGAGGCTGAGCTTACCGCATTGAAGCGAGGACTAACCGAAGCTGTGAATTTGGGGATCACTCATATCTCAATATATTGTGATGATTATCCAATTTATAAATTTGTAAGTTTTCTTTTTGTTTTAATATAAAAACGAACATTGCTTCTTAGGGTTTATGTCGTTAGTATTGGTTGTTTTTCGTACTTGTCTACCAAGTGTAAAAATCTGAATATTGATCATGTCATTATTCATTTGCTTTGAGTACGTAGGTCATGGGAAGATGCGTACCAGAGGAGAATAAAACTGCCTTGCTAATGATTGATGTGCAACGTATAAGAGAAGGATTCAAGTCAAGCTTTCCGATTTTCGTGGAGGGAAAAAGAATTAGTTATGCTTATAAACTAGCAAGGGAAACAATAGTTTCTGAAATCAGCATATCTGTGAATCCTCCTCGCCAACCTAAGGCTACTCGCAAAACAACTTGCAAAATCTGTTTAGATGATGATATTAATGAGAATCAGATGTTTTGTGTTGGTAAGTGTCGTCATCGATTTTGTTCCGACTGTATGAGACGACATATAGAGGTGAGGCTACTCGAGGGAAGTGTAATGAGATGTCCTCATTACCGCTGCAAGACTACGCTAAAATTTGGAGGCTGTATAAATCTTTTGACACCTAAAATAAGAGAGATGTGGCAACAAAGGATTAAAGAAGACTTAATCCCTGTAACAGGGAGAATTTACTGCCCAAACTCGCGATGCTCGGCTTTAATGTCAGAAACCGAGCTCTCTATATCAACTAAAGAAGATGAAGTTAGGAGATGTTGCTTCAAATGCGGTCAAATCTTTTGCATCAAGTGTAAAGTTTCATGGCATAGTAACTTGTCGTGCAACGATTACAAGAAGTTGAATCCATACCCTACAGAAAATGATGGAAAGATTAAAGCTCTGGCAAATCAGAAAAGGTGGCGTCAATGCGGAAAGTGTCAACACATGATTGAACTTTCTAAAGGATGCGTACAAGTAAAGTGCAGGTATCATCATCTCTATTATTAACATTTTCCTTTTGAAAGTTGGTTACATGTGTTAATCTGATTTATCATTGTATTTTCTTGATAGATGTGGACATAAATTTTGCTACCGATGTGGAGTCCAGGCTGGAGGTTGCAAACATGGTCATGGTCTTCCTCCAAGGCCTCCACCGCCGCCACCGTCGCCCCCACCCACGCCAGTAAATATTTGTTGTATATTCTTTATATCATCAATTTTGTTCGGTTTATTTGTGTACATCTTTTTATTAATTAATCGTAAACATTAAATTTTCGTAACTTACATAATTTATAATGGGTTTTTTCTTCTGAATCTTTTTGCATAAATTAGAACGCAAAATAATAATTTATCGTGTTAACATTAGATTTTTGACATCAAATATTTAATAGATTTCTGTTTCATATATATTTTACTTTTTATCAATGTTATATAGATATTATCAAATTTAAATAGTTTTCTTTGTTATTTGAAAGTTTCCTATGTTAAAAGTTACTTTTAAAAATATTTGAAAAACAAAAAGAGGAATGACGATATCTCATGTTTATGATTGTAAGTATATTATATACTAGAAAAAGTCTCACGCGATACGTAAGTGAAATGAATATAGTGAAATATACGACTTTCACGTCTAAATCCGACATTGTTTTGCTCGTCAATTCATATTCGTTGGGTTTAAGATTCACCGAATTGATCGAAGAAGAGAACGACTCTTTCTAAAAACTCATCTATGTTCATAAAATTCAAATCAAATAGATTAGGTTTGGCGATTTAATCTGACCAATTTTATGAGGTAAAAAATCAAGAAAGAAGACAATATCATCGGAGCCAATTTGAGGGAAGAAGAGCCATCGAGCTAGTAACTACAACGACTTGTCGTTTCAGATTTTATAGAGATTGTGAAGTTTAACGATGATGTTATAACTGGAGAAAGAAAAGAAGAAGAAGAAGAAAAACCACGAAGCTTACAAATATATTTATTTGTAAAACTACAATGTGAATTATGTTAGCATGTTGGTGAAGTTGTGTCTCTAGACAATAGAGGTCATGGGTTTGAGACTAAATCTCTAAGTTTTTAAAATTTTGATTTTTCGTAAAATGAAGTCGTTTTGTGTTGGCGATATACACGTGTCATTCATGTCACCACGATTTCACAGTGGATTAACGGTGTGAAATTTTTACACGTTTCTGTAAGATTTAGCACAAAAAAATTAACTTTGGGTTTGAAATTCAAAATTTTTTAAAAGTGCATGTATGATTTAACACACATATAAGTTAAATCTGTGAATTCAACATAGTTCATTTGTGCAGGTATGAAAAAGCCGATTTTTGGTAAATTAAGTTATAAATTACTGTTTAGTACATAAGCGTTTATCTAGATTTGCAAAGATCAAAAATTTTAAAACTTGACCCAAAATAAACCAAATATGAACAAATGGAGCAATGTTTGTATATTGAAATTCTAAACTAAATGAAGGAGACGGAAAAAGTAATCACACATAAAAATAAAAGGTGAATATATTAAGAAACACCAACCTGAAAAGATTTTATGTATCAAATGAACAATCGCCTATATATGTGTCATTTGGTTAAGTACTCATTTTTGGTGTTTTGACTAGAAACTAAATACTTTCCAAAATTAATATGAATTTTAGCAACTTGACAAAATAGGCATTTCGAAAACAATATTTGTTAACTTCAAAACATGATGAAGAAGTAGAGGACCATTAATAATTCCACTCTCATTATTTTCTCTTCTTTTCCAAATAATCAACATTTCCACTTAACTTCTGCTTGCTTGCTTAAATTCTGATCAGCACAGCTATTCTCTCTTTCAAACATGCCACGGTTTCTGATAACGATTGCACTATGTGCTCCATCTATGCATCAAAGGCTTGGGGAATATTAACCATGAATCTAGCCCAACCTTGAAAATATATAACTGCTTAGATATACAGCTTACAAAAAAGAGAAAGAAAGGCAATGAGAGTCCGAGGAAAACATTACCGGGTGTTGAGCAAGAAACTGGTTTTCTGGAACAAGGGCTGACTCGTCAAACTTTTATCTCTCTGGATCCATCGTAACCTTCCACGCTCTTGTCGCTTGCTTATGCCATTTAAGTCCGACCCAATGCTTTTATTATAATTATAAGATACGTCGTTGTTTATTTGTATTTTTATTTACAAATCTGAAAACCAAAAACCAATTTTCTCGTTGTGTATACCACTGCTCTTTATGGATTTGACCCCGAATATATTACTACACACTTCACCGTGCCCTATTGGGTAATTACTCGGACAATTATAACACTAACTAAATAAAACGAAAAATTATCATATGTGATCTATCTCATAGAATAAAAGATAAATCGTCTTTGTTCAGGTAACTTTTCATTCGGTCAATCTATTGCATATGGCATAAGAAAAATGACTGCATCTACCTCAAGGGCCACCTTCTGATCGTGTCGCACTCGCCTCATCGACAAGAGCATCAAGAATTGGATGACTTCACTTTGGTATGAGACGTTGGTTTGCAAACAAAAACCTCTAAGTTCAATAATACTTGTTTTTTTATTGTTTAATTAGCTTTAACTTTCTATCATTTTTAAAATGCAAATTTCTTTTACTCTCTCTGTTAAAATAGATATCTAAATGAATAATTTTTACAAAACTATATATAAAAAAATTAGTCTAAAACAAAAATATCATTGACGTCACTTCAATATTTTTTTGGTCATATCACGTACGTGTATTATACTCATTTCAATGCCTAACCTCGAAAGTACCATATAGTCGGCTCAAGGTTAGCTGTCATGACTTTGATTTCTTCCTTCGATGATCTGGATTGATACAATAAAATAAAATCTTTCTTTATCTATAGGGTAATGATTTGCTATTATTTGACTTATAAACAATAAAGACGACTAGTTGAGAGTTAGAAGAGATAAGATAAATGAAAATAAAGAAGTCGAAGTAAAAAAATGTAACATGGCAGACACAACCCGAACAGAACCATTGACATTAGCGTTTAAATTAAACAAAGACCAACGACGTGCCCACTAGTTGTATTAGTTAAGATTTGTCAACGTTAATATTAGTTTATATATCATAATATAACAAGTGGCATTGATATAAGTAGAGTATATAGAGGAACAACTTCATTGATCCACTATTATTACACGAACCAAAGTGCTATTACCCCCAAACATTAATTTCCATTCTCTCCACCTCTGCTACCTGCATCCGTCATGAGTTTCAAGATAAAAGGACACCCGCATCGTGTATCCCTCGTTAAGAATCATGATGGTTTGGAATGTGATGCTTGCGATCAATCCTATGGTGATGCCTACTCATGCGGTGAATGCAAGTTTACTGTTCATAAGAAATGTACGTTTTTGTTCGAAGTCGTGCCAGAGATATTCGAACATCCTTCTCATGTTGGTCATTGTCTTAAACTTCTCACAACTGGAGCTCCAGATCATACCGTACCCAAATGTCATCTTTGCGGTAAAAACACCAAGCGTCTTCTTTATCATTGCAGAGATTGTAAACTCAATGTGGATATCGATTGCATTATTGATCCCATGTGTGCCCAAGCCGATCTGAATATGCCGTGGCACCACCACCCTCTATTCATGGGTAATTTTGCGACTAATATGACTTGCGATGTTTGTTATGACAACCACGTAGATGGCTATATCTGTCTTTGCTGTCGGTTGTTCGTTGGGTGGGTATGCGCTGCCCTAGTAATTGACTCACCAGAGATCACTCATCCTTGTCACACCAAACACCCTCTCAAGCTTCTCACCGAAGGAGCACCCACTTACACTGATCCAAAATGTCATCTATGCGGAGAAGACACTGGAAAATTCATCTATCATTGTGATATCTGTAAGTTCAATTTGGATTTGGTATGCGCAAAAACAAAAACCCCACCAGTTGCTCTTTCAAATCTCAAGGTACATGAGCATACACTCAATCTTATGCCAAGATTGATCTCCTTCGTTTGTGATGCTTGTGGGACAAAAGGTGATCGGGCTCCTTATGTGTGTCATCAATGTGATTTCATGGTTCACAAAAAGTGTGCTCATTTACCACGTGTTATTAACGTCAATCACCATGACCACCGCGTTTCGTTCAAGTATCCTCTTGGTCTTGGAGAATGGCGATGTGGAGTTTGTTTTGAAGAGATTGATTGGTCATGTGGTGCTTATTCTTGTTCTCTTTGTCCTCAATATGCTATTCATTCACTATGTGCAACAAGGAAAGACGTATGGAATGGGAAAGAGCTCGATGGAGTACCTGAAGAAGTTGAAGATATCGAGCCATTCAAGAGGAATGATGACAACACAATCACTCATTTCGCTCATGAGCATAACCTCATGAGCCTCAGCAAAGACGGAGAAGAAAGTAGCTTGTGTGGAGCATGTGTTCTTCCCATTGGTTCTTACACATTCTACAAGTGTTCAAAATCAAATTGCAGCTTCATTCTCCATGAAAAGTGTGCTAATATTTCTAAGAAGAAACGACATTTTCTGAGCTCAGAACCTCTCATTCTTTGCTTCGAAAGCATTATCGACGATGACTTTTTATGCAGAGCTTGTTATCAAATGTTTTGTGAAGGATTCTTCTACTCTTCTAAAGGTGTGAACTTTGACTTAATATGCAGTTCGATTACAATGCCTTTTATCCATGGAAGTCACGATCATCACTTACTCTACGTAAAACAAGAAGAAGGTAACAAGAAAACTTGCCACAACTGCGACAACGAACGTGCTAAAGTCCTCCTAGGTTGTATCAAATGCAATTACTTTTTGGATTTCCGTTGTGCTACTATGCCATTAACAATAATGCTTCCAAGGTACGATGATCATCCACTCACTCTTTGCTATGGTGAAGAAAAGGCAAGCGGCAAATATTGGTGTGATATTTGCGAAAGAGAAACAAATCCAGAGACTTGGTTCTACACTTGTAACGATTGCGGTGTCACATTGCATACATTTTGTGTACTTGGAGATATCAGAAATGCCAAAGCAGGAGGAAGTTTCAGACACCATGGTGAACTTGAATTGCTACCTAACAATAGATCTACACGACCACTTTGCAACAGTTGTCATAGTCGTTGCCCAGGTTCATTCATTATGAAGAGTTATGACGGCGGGGAAGTTTATTGTTCTTGTTATTGTGTCTCATCTCAGCTTGGGTATACATACAAGGGTGCTGATACATGCCCTCCATGGGCAGTAAGACGTAAAGCCTATTACAAAATCTTTTTTGAAAGGAAAACTATCTTAATAGGTTCTACTTCTTAATGTTAATGTTTGAGTTTGAAACTCATTCGTTTTTTTTTTTTTTTTTTGCTTTTAGATATATGAGCTTGAATTGATTGTTGTTATTCACGTCAATTATTTGTCTACCTATATTCTACATTATTTGACAGCTATAAAATGATCATACATACGATCATGTGCAGCTTTGACTTTGGCACGATTTTATTACCAACTTTTATTATTTCTAAATTGTATTTCTAACTGATGTTGACCTACAACTTCATTCGTTTATAATTTCATTAATTTGTATCAAAGCTAAGACTAACAACTAACACAAAACATATTCGTAAGTTGACACACACGTAAGCCAAGTAGTACGACATAAGACGAGTTAAGCTAACTTTTCTAACATTACCTTTCCATCTTTTACAGGTTGGTTTAACTTTGTACCATGTTATTATATGATTTAACAAATTTGTTTATAGCTAGCTCATTGTAAATATTGATAAACGTGAAAACCAAAAAATGTTCTATTCTTCTGGAGAATTCTCATAACAATCATATGATTGAACGGAGAGAAAAAAGACTAAAAAGCGAGAAGATATTAATGAATGTGCTTAGAAATTTTTCTCATTGTCCACTGTCTTCTGCATCTTTCCCTCAACTGGAAACACGAACAAAGATTAACAGCAAATAGAGTTACCAATGCGAGATGATCCTAATCTACAACCAATGGCAACAAGGATAAAATAAAACTGGGGGATTGGTAGCATATATTAGGAATAAGTTGGAAAATAGTACGTTTCCGAAACTTAATTGGAAAAGTAGTACATCTACTATTTATAATTAGTATAATAGCCATAGTACGTTTTGTTTTTGTTTGGTGAGAGAGAGAGGTATAAGGGAGTGAGACAGCGTGTGAGAGAGAGCGTGGGTCAGGTGGGTCAGGATTTATTTATTTATTTTTATTTTTTTTATTTTTTTTATTTTTTTCCTTTATTACATTTACCCTCAAATTTTAAGAACTAAAATACTCGTTTGTAAATTTTATTTTTCTAAAATTGATCATATAAATAAAAATCTATGTTTTTTTCTCTATCATTTGATATGCGTTTTGTTTAATAATTTTGAATTTTTTTGTATTGTAATTGTTAAACTAGAGATATAAATAAAATCTGTACAGCGCTATCTGTACAACGTTGTCTGTACAGCGCTATCTCAAAGAAAAATAATTTTTTTAGAGAGAAAACAAATTAAATTAAAATACATAACTAATAATACTTGGATAATACATTAAAAGAGTTATACATTCATCAGTAATACTTGCCACTTTGAAAGAAGTTTAGGTAATCTGCAAAACGCTATCTGTACACCCCTATCTATACAGCGCTGTACAATTGTCAAAATATAAAAAAAAATTAAAAACGTATTTGGTTTCGAACAAATATCTGTACAGTGCTGTCAAATGATGAAATGCATCTGTAAAGAAGGATATTTGTTCGAAACCAAATATGTTTTTAAAATTTTCTTACATTTTGACCACTGTACAGCGCTGTACAGATTGGGGTGTACAGATAGCGATGTACAGATAGCGTTTTGAAGATTACCTAAACTTCTTTCAAAGTGGCAAGTATTACTGATGAATGTATAACTCTTTTTATGTATTATTCAAGTATTATTGGTTATGTATTTTAATTTAATTTGTTTTCTCTCTAAAAAAAATTGTTTTTCTTTGAGATAGCGTTGTACAGATAATGCTGTACAGACAACGCTGTACAGATAACACTGTACAGATACAACCGCACAGATTACGCTGTAATGATTGCGGTGTACAGATTATGCTGTACAAATTGTATTTATATCTTTCGTTTCACCATTACAATAAAATAAAATTTCAAAATTATTAAACAAAATGCATATCAAATGATAGAGAAAAAAACATAGATTTTTATTTATATGATCAATTTTAGGAAAATAAAATTTACAAACGAGTATTATAGTTCTTAAAATTTTAGGGAAAAAATGTAATAAAAAAGAAAAACAAAAACAAAAAAAAACATGACCCTCTCCCTCTCTCTTACACGTTTCTCTCTCTCCCTTACACCTCTCTCTCTCTCCCTTACACCTCTCTCTCTCTCAGGAAGAAAAACGTATTATGACTATATTACATATTATAAATAGTAATTATATTACTTTTCTAATTAAGTTTCGAAAACGTACTAGTTTGCAAAGACACTCTATATATTATGCATTCTTGCATCGGTATTATCCCATGGTTGTTTTCCTGGCTCTAGCTATAAGATTTCCGATGCACAAAGAGTTAAAGGGAAGGTTAACAATCTTTGTCAACGTATTTAACATCAGACGCTAATGTGGCAAATATAGAATTAGTAGATATTAATCATGGGCGCATGCGTCCCATTGCTGAAGGCCATGTTCGTTTATCTGTCGCAGATGACTGAAACCACAGACAATAATCAAAATTTTTTGTTTGTCTATCGTTGGTGCAGCGACCAATCGCCAGTGACCAATCACAGCGACCTGTGACCACAATTTTCAGTCGCTAAAATTTTTAGAGATCAGCTGCTGTAATTTCCTTTTGTTGCAGCAACAAAGTTCTTGTTTGTGTAAAATAAAATAAAATTTTGGTTTTGTTGATTTTTTCATATCGCTAAATTTTCTACTTTCCTTCATGCATATTTGACGCAGTTCCAAATAAAAACAGAAAAAAAAGAACAAAAAAAAGTTGAAAGAAGAGAATTGTTTCTTCTTCTATCATCAAGTGATTTCTATTCATTTTTTCTTTGTCGTTGACTTGATATAATTCTTGTGTGACTCATATGGGTGGAAGTCTCCTTGGCACATTGTTTGATAACATGTTCATTAATGCTTTTACACTAAAAGATATGGGTTCAAGTCCTATATACTACGACATAGATAGACTCACAGATTTCACAGTTATTTTGAAACACTTATATCTTTCTTATATCTTTCTTTGATTTTTTTTTGTTGATTTTGAGAATTTAAGTTGTAGCGCTAGCTAGGTTTAAACATTTACTAATAATGATCGATCAATTGATCGGTAAAATACGTATTGATTTTTTCACTAAAACAAAAATTTTATTGATTCAAAAAACAACACATAGTAGAAAATTCATTTTTCATTGCGTAATTGGTTTGTTTTTCATCACAATTTAAAATTAATTTAATAAGTCAATTTTATTATAAATATTATTACTTTTTGTTAAGATATTCATGAAAGTCCAAAAATAATGGATATGATCTAAGCTTCCTTTTCTTTATCGTTTATTGTTATAGAAGATCTTTTAAGAGAGTTTTCCTTTATTTTAATATCCTTTATGCTTATGTTATGCTAATTGCCTTTTGCATTAGTTGGAGCCGCCTCTTCTCTATATATTCTGCGAGTCATAAAACCTACCTTAAGACTAAATAAATCTTCAAGTTTGCACAAAAGGTAGGAGAAGATGGCCCCAAACCCCACCGGAAACTCACTTGACGGTTCAAGTTCTGACTCGTACAACCTTTTTTTCAAGGGTTCATTGGCGGGATTTGGGGTTGCAATTTGCAGAGAAGAGGATGATAGCATCTTGTTTCAGAAAAAAGTTTCACTTCATTACTCCGACATTTCAGGTTGGGAGACAGAGCTTATGGCATTGAAGCTAGGACTAACCAAAGCCGTGAGTTTGGGGATCAAACTGTGAAGAATATGATGACTTGAAGCTCAAGGAAGGTTACAAATGTTTAAAACAAAGATCTGTTGGAGCTTAACCCAGGTGAAGTAAATCAAACCCTGGTTAAGTTTGCTTGGGACCACATTCATAGTGAACCGGCAAAAGGAAAATTGTCGCCTTCAGCTGTAGAGGACAAGTTTTGTCTGTATGTGGTGCTAGCTGTTGGAGTGCTTTAACAGACGCGGTTTCAAGACAGTACCTTTGGCGTTTCCATGGTGCAACAGTGTCCGCGTCAGCACAAGGGAGCCCTAGTTGTATTCAGTATAAAAGAGGTGCTCTAGGTTATTGAGAGAGTTGTGAGAACAAAGGCGTCTAAGAGATATTGAGAGACTTGTTATTATCAGAAGCTTGTAACAGAGTTTCTTAGGTCTAGGAGAGTGATACAGAGTGAACTCGAGTACTAGTGAAGGGTATCGAGTGGTCACTTGTAATTCTTCTTGTAAACACTATCTCTAATTTAGTGGATTCCGAGCACAGTCTCGGCCCAGACGTAGCATCTGTTGATGTGAACTGGGTTACCAAACTTGCTTTGTGTTCTCTGTTTGTGTTCTTGCACTTTCTGTGTTTCTCTTTAAAGTTTGGGTCTTGTTGTGTGTTCTGTCTCAACACTCTGTCCAACAGAGAGGTTTTCTTGCTTGTGGTGTTGTGTTTGGTTTGTTCTCAAGAAAAGTCGACGTTTTGAGTGGGCAAATCCTTACAGATTGGTATTAGAGCCTTGGTTACAGTCCGTTTGTGGTTCCGTAGTGTTAACAAACGGTTAAACCATGTCTGGAGCAAGAATAGAGGTTGAGAAGTTTGATGGTCGTGGGGATTACACGATGTGGAAGGAGAAGCTCTTAGCTCACATTGATATGTTGGGCTTAAGTGCTGTTCTAAGGGAATCTGAGACGCCGATGGGGAAAGAAAGAGATTCAGAGAAATCTGATGAAGATGAGAAAGAAGAACGAGAAAAGATGGAAGCTTTTGAAGAGAAGAAGAGAAAAGCCAGAAGCACCATCGTGTTGAGTGTTTCAGATCGGGTTTTGAGGAAGATTAAGAAAGAGACATCTGCTGCTGCGATGCTGGAAGCCTTGGATAGGCTCTACATGTCTAAAGCTCTCCCAAACCGGATATATCTGAAGCAGAAGCTCTATAGCTTCAAGATGTCCGAGAATCTCTCTATTGAAGGTAATATCGATGAATTTCTTCATATAGTAGCAGATTTAGAGAACTTAAATGTTTTAGTCTCAGATGAGGATCAAGCCATACTGTTGTTGATGTCTCTTCCTAAGCCGTTTGATCAGTTAAAGGATACTTTGAAATATAGCTCTGGTAAGACTGTATTGTCTCTTGACGAAGTGGCTGCTGCCATTTACTCTAGAGAGTTAGAGTTTGGGTCAGTTAAGAAAAGTATTAAAGGTCAAGCTGAGGGTCTGTATGTCAAGGACAAGGCAGAAAATAGAGGAAGAAGTGAACAAAAGGATAAAGGGAAAGGGAAGAGATCTAAGTCTAAGTCTAAACGTGGATGTTGGATCTGTGGAGAAGATGGCCATCTGAAGTCTACCTGTCCCAACAAAAACAAGCCTCAGTTCAAGAATCAAGGAAGCAACAAAGGAGAATCCTCAGGAGGAAAAGGAAATCTGGTTGAAGGCTCAGTTAACTTTGTTGAATCTGCAGGAATGTTTGTGTCAGAAGCTTTATCCTCTACTGACATTCATTTGGAAGATGAGTGGATAATGGATACAGGCTGCATCTATCACATGACCCATAAGAGGGAGTGGCTTGAAGATTTTGATGAAGAAGCAGGAGGTTCAGTCAGAATGGGAAACAAGTCTATCTCACGAGTCAAAGGAGTTGGTACAGTCAGGATTGTCAACGACAATGGTCTCACTGTAACATTACAAAATGTGAGATACATTCCAGATATGGATAGGAACCTGTTATCTTTGGGAACTTTCGAAAAAGCAGGTCATAAGTTTGAATCAGAGAATGGTATGTTGAGAATTAAATCTGGTAATCAAGTTCTGTTGGAGGGAAGAAGGTATGACACGCTCTACATACTCCATGGGAAACCTGCAACTGATGAATCACTTGCAGTGGCTAGAGCTAATGATGACACTGTGTTATGGCATAGGAGGCTATGTCATATGAGTCAGAAAAACATGAGCTTGCTGATTAAGAAAGGGTTTCTTGATAAGAAGAAGGTGTCAATGCTTGATACGTGTGAAGACTGCATCTATGGAAGAGCTAAGAAGATTGGCTTCAACTTGGCTCAACATGACACTAAAAAGAAGCTCGAGTATGTTCATTCTGACCTGTGGGGGGCACCTACAGTACCAATGTCACTAGGGAACTGCCAGTACTTTATATCATTCATTGATGACTATACAAGGAAGGTATGGGTTTATTTTCTGAAAACTAAAGATGAAGCTTTTGAGAAGTTTGTAAGTTGGATCAGTTTGGTGGAGAACCAAAGTGGTGAGAGAGTTAAAACTCTGAGAACAGACAATGGTCTAGAGTTCTGTAACCGAATGTTTGATGGGTTTTGCGAAGAAAAAGGTTTCCAGAGACACAGGACCTGCGCTTACACGCCACAACAAAACGGAGTTGTTGAACGCATGAACAGAACTATTATGGAGAAAGTGAGAAGCATGCTATGTGACTCAGGGCTGCCTAAAAGATTTTGGGCTGAAGCCACACATACAGCAGTGCTACTCATCAATAAAACTCCTTGCTCTGCGATTAACTTTGAGTTTCCTGACAAGAGATGGTCTGGAAAGGCACCTATATACAGCTACTTGAGAAGGTATGGCTGTGTAACATTTGTTCATACTGATGGTGGAAAGTTAAATCTGAGGGCAAAGAAGGGAGTTCTTATTGGATATCCAAGTGGCGTGAAAGGTTACAAGGTTTGGCTGATTGAAGAAAAGAAGTGTGTAGTGAGCAGAAATGTGAGTTTCCAGGAGAATGCAGTGTACAAGGATCTGATGCAGAGAAAAGAACAAGTTTCCTGTGAAGAGGATGACCACGCTGGGTCATACATTGATTTAGATCTTGAAGCTGACAAAGATAACAGCTCAGGTGGAGAACAATCACAAGCTCAAGTCACACCTGCTACAAGAGGCGCAGTGACTAGTACACCACCAAGATATGAAACTGATGATATTGAAGAGACAGATGTACATCAATCTCCTTTGAGTTATCATCTGGTTCGAGACAGAGAAAGAAGGGAAATCAGAGCACCAAGACGATTCGATGATGAAGACTATTATGCAGAAGCTCTATATACAACAGAAGATGGTGATGCAGTAGAACCGGCAGATTACAAAGAAGCTGTCAGAGATGAAAACTGGGACAAGTGGAGACTTGCTATGAATGAGGAAATTGAGTCTCAACTAAAGAATGATACTTGGACTACAGTCACAAGACCTGAGAAACAGAGAATCATTGGGAGCAGATGGATATACAAGTATAAGCAAGGTATTCCAGGAGTTGAAGAACCAAGGTTCAAGGCAAGACTTGTTGCCAAAGGGTATGCTCAAAGAGAAGGCGTGGACTATCATGAGATCTTTGCACCGGTTGTGAAACATGTTTCAATCCGAATCCTCCTTTCAATCGTGGCTCAAGAAAATCTTGAATTGGAGCAACTGGACGTCAAGACAGCGTTTCTCCATGGGGAATTGAAAGAGAAGATCTACATGATGCCGCCTGAAGGATGTGAATCCTTATTCAAAGAGAATGAGGTATGTCTTCTGAACAAGTCTTTGTACGGTCTTAAGCAAGCACCTAGACAGTGGAATGAAAAGTTTAATCATTACATGACTGAAATTGGTTTCAAGAGAAGTGATTATGATAGTTGTGCTTATACTAAGAAACTGTCTGATGATTCCACGATGTATTTATTGTTCTATGTGGATGATATGCTTGTGGCGGCAAACAACATGCAAGCCATAGACGCATTGAAGAAAGAGCTGAGTATTAAGTTTGAAATGAAGGATCTAGGCGCAGCTAAGAAGATCCTTGGTATAGAAATCATCATAGATCGAGAAGCAGGTGTTCTGTGGCTGTCTCAAGAGAGCTACTTGAACAAAGTACTCAAGACATTCAACATGCTGGAATCAAAACCAGCATTGACTCCACTGGGAGCTCACTTGAAGATGAAATCTGCAACTGAAGAGAAGCTAAGCACAGAAGAAGAGTATATGAACTCAGTCCCATACTCGAGCGCTGTAGGAAGCATCATGTATGCCATGATAGGCACCCGTCCTGACTTGGCCTATCCTGTAGGCGTTGTTAGCAGATTCATGAGCCAGCCTGCAAAAGAACACTGGTTAGGGGTGAAGTGGGTTCTGAGGTACATTAAAGGAACTGTGGACACAAGGTTGTGTTACAAGAGAAATTCAGACTTCAGTATCTGTGGTTATTGTGATGCAGACTACGCAGCTGATCTAGACAAGAGAAGATCTATCACGGGTCTGGTGTTTACTTTGGGTGGCAACACTATAAGTTGGAAGTCTGGACTGCAGAGAGTAGTTGCACAGTCATCTACAGAGTGTGAATACATGTCCCTTACAGAAGCAGTGAAAGAAGCTATCTGGTTGAAAGGTCTTCTAAAAGATTTTGGTTATGAGCAGAAGAATGTGGAGATCTTCTGTGATTCACAGAGTGCTATTGCACTCTCCAAGAACAATGTGCATCATGAAAGAACCAAGCACATTGATGTCAAGTTTCACTTTATCCGGGAAATCATAGCTGATGGAAAAGTGGAAGTGTCAAAGATATCTACTGAGAAGAATCCAGCTGATATCTTCACGAAAGTTCTACCTGTAAACAAGTTCCAAACTGCATTGGACTTTTTACGGGTAAAGTCTGAGTAGAGACTCAAGGAAGCCGAGACTGGAATCCGGGAAACTAAATCAGGTTTTGTTAACTCTCTCTAAAGTATTGTGTGTGTTGTTACCTTTGATCCTCATGTCATCAGGTGGAGATTTGTGAAGAATATGATGACTTGAAGCTCAAGGAAGGTTACAAATGTTTAAAGCAAAGATCCGTTGGAGCTTAACCCAGGTGAAGTAAATCAAACCCTGGTTAAGTTAGCTTGGGACCACATTCATAGTGAACCAGCAAAAGGAAAATTGCCGCCTTCAGCTGTAGAAGACAAGTTTTGTCTGTATGTGGTGCTAGCTGTTGGAGTGCTTTAACAGACGCGGTTTCAAGACAGTACCTTTGGCGTTTCCATGGTGCAACAGTGTCCGCGTCAGCACAAGGGAGCCCTAGTTGTATTCAGTATAAAAGAGGTGCTCTAGGTTATTGAGAGAGTTGTGAGAACAAAGGCGGCTAAGAGATATTGAGAGACTTGTTATTATCATAAGCTTGTAACAGAGTTTCTTAGGTCTAGGAGAGTGATACAGAGTGAACTCGAGTACTAGTGAAGGGTATCGAGTGGTCACTTGTAATTCTTCTTGTAAACACTATCTCTAATTTAGTGGATTCCGAGCACAGTCTCGGCCCAGACGTAGCATCTGTTGATGTGAACTGGGTTACCAAACTTGCTTTGTGTTCTCTGTTTGTGTTCTTGCACTTTCTGTGTTTCTCTTTAAAGTTCGGGTCTTGTTGTGTGTTCTGTCTCAACACTCTGTCCAACAGAGAGGTTTTCTTGCTTGTGGTGTTGTGTTTGGTTTGTTCTCAAGAAAAGTCGACGTTTTGAGTGGGCAAATCCTTACACAAACATATCACAATTTGCTGTTGTGATCCTGAGATTTTTGAATTTGTAAGTTTTCTTGGCTGCTAAGGTTCACATGTCTTTGCTTCAATATCTTAAACTGATTGATTCTTTGCCTTGGATGATTAGGTTATGGAGAGATCTGTGCCTCACCATGAGAAATTTGCCTTGCTAATGGATGACGTCCACCGCATCAGACAACAATTTACATTTAGCATCCCTATTCTTGTTACAGGAAAGCAAGCGAATTTTACGTATAAGCTTGCAAAGGAAACACTAGTTTCTCGCAACATCAGACCTATGCCTCGTACTACTCAGAAGAAGACTTGTGGAATTTGCTTTGTGGATGATATCGAAGGTCAGGAGATGTTTTCCGCTGCTTTATGCAGTCATTACTTCTGTGTGGAGTGCATGAAACAACGTATAGAAGTGAGTCTAAACGAGGGAGGTGTACCTAGATGTCCGCGTCATGGCTGCAAATCAGCCCTAACTCTTAGAAGTTGTGACCATCTTTTGACACCTAAACAAAGAGAGATGTGGGAACAAAGGATCAAAGAGGAGTCAATTCCTGTATGTAACAGATTTCATTGCCCAAATCCAAAGTGCTGGGCTTTGATGTCGAAGACCGAGCTTACTGAATCCACTGACGATGGAGTTAGGAGATGTTGCTCTAAATGCCGTAAACCCTTTTGCATTGACTGCAATGTTTCGTGGCATAGTAACTTGTCTTGCAAGGAATACAAGATGAAGGGTAACAAGGCTACTACAACAGTGTGGCGACAATGTAGAAGTTGCCAACACAATATAAAACCATCGGAAGAACGCATCAATGTAACTTGCAGGTATTATCTCTAATCACATTCTATAGTTATTATATATGATTTCTGAATCTTTTTTAGAATTCGGCTACTGTAATGTTCATAGTTTGATGTGTAGGTGTGGCTATACGTTTTGCTATGCATGCGGAACCCAATGGAAGCTTGGAGGTTGCTCTCATCATCGCCAATTGGTGATGAAACTGGTGGACGTTTCTATGGTCTTCATTGTCCTCATTTCTCTTTTTTTCCTTAGGTTTATTATTTACTAACTACTGAGCGCATGGTTAAGTAGATTAATGGTTAAGTACATATCTAGGGGTTATGGTTGTGGTTTATTTGAGTTAACGAATATTGTCCCAAAACTAAAATTCTTTAAGGTTTTCAGTTGGATTTCAGTTTTTTTTTTTTTTTTTCCAATCATATATAGCTTGATCTTAAATCCTAATGTTTGAATAAATCCTTTGTTGTTGCTGCTGGTCTAATCTCCCCCAGACTCCTTGTCCTGTGTTCTTTTAAAATTATTTTTAGTCTCAACGGTTGAAGGTTGCCTTCACCGTCACGGAATGGTGGAGGAGAATGCATACTTTAGCCTTTTTCTGCTTATTTTTTTGGGTTTAAATATTACTTGTGGATCCTCTTTTGCTTGTGAGGCTTTTTGTATCTAGTTATTCTTATTCTATCTTCATTCTTAAGAAATTATGTTTTTCTTATAGTGAATTCTAATTCTTATTTGCCGTCTTTGAAATCTATGTCTATAGCTCATCACTTGATGATGTTTTCTTTATTGATGTTCTCCAAAAGTAAAATACCGAAGAAAATTCTTTGTTCTGATCACATTTACTTTTTTTTAATTGTCTATTATATTAATCCAGCAAAGCTTGATACTAAAATTAAATTATGGTGAGACTAAAAATAATTAGATAGATAGATAGATTAATCTCCATCAATCGAGAAATTGTGGTTTTCTAGCCAAAATTTATAATTATGGTTTTTATTCACTTGTTAAAACCAAGACCCATAGGGGAATGAGAATCCACAAACCGTTAATTTACCAAATATTACAAAAAAAAAAAAGAAAGAAAAAAAACCACAACCTTATTCAAAATTATGAATGTCACGCAGTTAGTTCCCAACAAGAAAATTTGTTATAAAAAAACAAAAAGATTTGAGTGTGATAGAACCTTGCCTTTATTTTCGAGATAATTTTAACTAGTTTATTTTTCTTTACTAATTTTAATGTTAAGATAAATTATTAAAAATCTATACCAAGATAATTTCCCCTGATTATTTTGGATCCTCACCATATACATGAATGAATCATATTACTTTTGCGGTAAGCAGAGGACAAGATGCTCAAGGGATTTACTCGCTCGAGCATTAGTCCTCAGTTGTGCAGCCTTTACTTCAAAGGTTTGGTTGGCGATGACTCATTGGCTGGATTTGGGGTTGCAATTTGCGGGCATAGAGATGATATCTTATTTCAGCTGAATGCACCAATTCATGGCTCGGATATTACTGTTTTGGAGGCTGAACTTATGGCATTAAAGCGAGGACTAATAGAAGCTGCGGGTTTGGGGATCGATCATATCTCGATTTATTGTGATTATTATCCCGTTTACGAATTAGTAAGTGTTTTTTTGGGGCTAATTTTTTGTTATAGTCATAGGAATTTCCCTGTTTCCTATGTTAATGCATTGAAGCTAACATAGTAATATGTATATGAGTAGGAATTATTTTTCTTTCTTTATTTTTGTTTTTTAATATGAAATACTAAAATTATCTCGTCCTATTGAATAAATGTCATATTCGAGAAGATTCGTGACAGATGAGAACAATATTTCCCTACTAATTAATGATGTGCAACGAATAAGAGAAGGATTTAAGTCTAGCTTTACGATTTTTGTGGAGGGAAGTAGTATCAGATATGTTTCTGAACTAGCAAGGGCGACAATAGTTTCTGAGTTAAGCATATCTGTGGATCCTCCTAGCAGGTGAAGATACTTGAGGGACGTGTGCCGAGATGTCCTCATTATGGCTGCAAATCGAACCTGACTCTTGGAAGCTGTGCCCATCTTTTGACACCTAAACTAAGAGATGTGGGAACGAAAGATCAAAGAAGACACAATTCCTATGTGGGACAGAGTTTATTGCCCAAAACCAAGTTGCTATGCTTTAATGTCGAAAACCGAGCTCTCTAAATGGAATAGAGAAGCTGAAGTTAGAAGATGTTATTGTATGGAATGTGGTGAACCCTTATGCATCAACTGCAAAGTTCCATGACATAATAACTTGTCATGCAATGAGCCAATGAGTACAAGAGATTGCATCCAACTCCTACAGAAAATGATAGAATATTTAAAGATTTGGCAAATCAGAAAATGTGGCGTCAATGTGGAAAGTGCCAACACATGACCGAACTTTCAGAAGGATGCATCAAAGTAACTTGCAGGTAACTTATAGAAACACATTCTATGCTATTATAATTCTTTTAGAATTTGATTATGTTTTTGCATGCGTAACTAGTTCACATTTGATTTTCTTGGTTGCTGGATAGGTGTGGCTATTCGTTTTGCTACACATGCAGAGCAGAATGGAAGCAAGGAGGTTGCTCTCATCGAGCAATGATGCATAAACGTATACTATTTTAGTTTTTGTTCTCATTTTAATAATTCTTTCCTTCTTGTTAGGATAATAAAATAACCTGTTTGTTGGTTGTTCATGTTGCTAAATTTTCTATTTTGCTTAATGCATATGTCACACAATTCCAAATGAATAATAAAAAAAAACACCTTTTTTAGTTTTTTCTTCAACGATTCTATATGAAAGCGTTATGTAATAAATTATCAGGTCGTCAAAATAACTTGTTATTTTTCTTCTCATTTTTTTTATTTGTCGTCTGGAATTTATATGAGATTTGTAGCATCATAAATGCAGAAATAAATAGCAAAGTAATGAGAATCTGTAGAAAATATATGTAAATCTTCGGAAAAAAAAGAAGAAAACCAATCAATACTAACCAAAAACGGTTGCAAATATTACTAATTTCGGATAATATATTATCAGCTTCTCAAGCACGGCTACAATATTCTCTCCTTTTTCCTATATATATTCACTCATTAACATTCCCATAAATCTTGGGAACTAAAGATAAAACAGTCATGGATAGAGATGAAGTAGGCACGATTTCGAAGAAACGGAGGGTAGATGGAATATACACCAAACCTTGAAGGTGAGGGTTCTATTAAGGTCGTCGAAACTCAATCTTCAGCGGCAAAAGTTTTGGACGACGTCGTCCACAGATTGTACTCTAAGGGGTTGGTGAGTACGGATAATGTGGCGGCTGGATTTGGGGTTGCCATTTGTGATCAGATGGATGAGTTGTTGTTTGAGATGAAGGAATCAGTGAGTGACGTTGAAGGAGTTAAGGTTAGGGCTTTGATTCGTGGGTTAAGTGAATCACTCGACTTAGGGATCAGAAAGATCGTGATCTATTGTGATGACAATGAGCTTTACCAAAACGTAAGTGTTTACTTTACTTTGGTATAACTTTTTTCGTGAATATTTTGGCACTTTTATCTATATCATATCTTGTTTTGTGACGACGGTTTCATTGTGATGTTTTGGTTAAACAAAACTGAATCTGATTTGCAATGCAGATAACAAGTGGTAAATGTAAACCTAAGCAGATAAAAGTTGTCAAACAACTTATAAAAGAAGTTCAACGCCTTAGGGAGAAATTTGCTTCTAGCGAAGCAATTCTGGTAGCCGAAAACGACATTAAGTTTGCCTTTGAACTTGCAAGAGAAGCAATTGTTTCTCAAACAACCAGTGCCGATGATGATGGACATGATGGTGACAATAATGACGATGAAGATGATAATCCTTGGGCTTACGGTTGTGGTTGTGATTGGTGTTTACCTGATCCTCCCACTAAGCCCAATTACGATGCCGATTACATTGAATTTTATAGTCTTTAGTCTCTGTGTTTGGATTAATACATAGATTTCAAAGTTGTTTTGAATTTTCTTTCTTTGGATTTTCTATATTGTTATTCGATTAATTTAAGTTTCATTTTGCACATTTTACAAAAATGTCAACCTTTTTTTTTTTACTTTTCTCCTATTCCACAACATTTAATTACAGGCAATGTTTTTAAACCCGACCCGGACGATGAACCGGACTACCTTCTGGGTCACCGGGTCATCAGGTCAACCGGGTTGGACCATAGGTTAATTAGTTAAAATTTATTTAATAAATTTAATATTAATAGAAATTTTAGAGTATTTTATAAAAAACAAAATTAGTATTATAAATATAAAACAAAAATAATCATATCATATTTAATCAAATATAAAATTATATTATGTTTAACAAAATATAAAATCATTTACACCCAAATATATATATATATATATATATATATAGAAAAAATCAAACAATAATAATAAAGTGGTTAAAAATTTGAAATCCAACTAAATGTCTAACACCGTAACAAATATATTAGGAGATCATCAATGACAGAAATAAATTAATAAAACATCGTGAATTCAAACAACTAATCTCGGTTGTCTCTCTCACCATTCGATTCAATTTTAAGGCGGTATTTTAAAGTGTTCAACAAAATCTAAAACATCAAATGAATTTAAGAACTGAAAAAACTTTTAAAAATAATTGAATAAAGTCTAAAATCCCATATTTTATTGTAAAATCAAGAGAACTTTTTAAAACCCACACCCGGCCGGTTCAACCGGTTCACCGGGTCACGGGTTAATTGCGAGTTTTTGTGGGTTTTTTCGGTTTTGAACTTGTTGGGTTTTAGCACTAAACCCAAACCGGAAAAGTGTTCGGGTCACGGGTTAACCGGTCGGACCGGACGGTTCGGGTTGGGCGTGAAAACACTGATTACAGGGCTATCTTCTGTGTTACTGGATCATCGGGTCAACTAGGTTGAACCACGGGTCAACTGATTAAAATTTATTTAATAAATTTAATATTAATAGAGATGATAGAGTTTTTAGAGTTCTTATTAATTTAAAATAATCATATCATGTTTATAAAATATAAAATCAGATTATGTTTAATAAAATATAAAATCATTTACACCAAAAAAATAAAAATATATTTTATATATATGTAATCAAACAATAAAATAAAGTGATTAAATTTTTAAAATCCAACTAAATGTCTAATACCGTAACAAATATAGTAGGATATCACCAATGACGAAAATAAACTAATAAAACATGGTGAATTCACATAACTAATATTGCGTGTCTCACTCACCATTCGATTCATTTATTAAGGCGGCATTGTGAAGTCTTCATCAAAATCTAAAACATCAAATGAGTTTATGAACTGAAAAAATTTCTAAAAATGATTGAATAAAATCTAAAATCCCATATTTTATTCCAAAATAAAGAAAATATTTTAAAACCCACACCGACCGATTCAACCGGTTCACCAGGTTATGGGTTAATGGTGAGTTTTTGTGGATTTTTTTGGTTTTAAATTTTTCGGGTTTTAGAACTAAACCCAAACAAAAAAAGTGTTTGGGTCATGGTTCAACCGGTCGGACCGGACAGTCCGAGTCGAGCGTGAAAACACTAATACAAGCTCATTCTTTAGCCTGAAACTCTAGCTTTATGATTTATGACATCAGATTTGTAAACGTTTTCACTTCCGGTTTACATTTCTAAACCTATTAAATTAATGAATATTGTTGACAGAATAATGTTATGTTGTTAACTTACAAAAAAAAAAGTAAAACAAGATTAAGAAAATCCTATAAAAATTGCTTCTCTCTCGAAAAGTCTAGCCGCTGATCTCTTGCCTTGTTTGTGTCCCATGATGTTTACTCTCATTTGATATTCTATCTCTAATTATAGTCTCTGATTCTTTTGATTTGTGGAGCTTTGTATTTGGAAAAAAATCAAGAACTCATGTCTTATTGTTAATTTATCCAAAATTTTAATTAAAAACATAAGTGAGACGAGAGTCCTAATGATTGGTAAAATACGTATTGATTTATTCAAGAGAAACAAATAGTTGCCAATCCCCGAAATTACTTATAATAACCCCATTTCACATTTGGTTAGGCTTAATAAAAGGTCCGTAATAATCTTATTAAGAACCCCATTTCACATTTTTCATTTATATCTTATATAGGATATTATGGGTTTTTTCACATTTATCTTAGTAATTAGTTTTTTTTCCCTCACTAATTTAAATTTAATTAAATAATTAAAATTCTTAAAATATTATGTTTTGTTGAGATATTCGTGAGAGTATCTAAACAAGTAGATATGCTTTAAGTTTCCATTTCTCTCTCGTTTCTTGTTTCAATAGTTATCCTTAACTTATCATATAAGATTTGTTTAAGAGAGTTCTACGAGTCATAAAACCTACCTTAACACTAAATAATCTTAGAGTTTGCACAAAAAGTACGAGAAGATGGCCCCAAACCCCACTGGAAAACCCTCACCTGACGGTTCAAGTTCTGACTCGTACAACCTTTACTTCAAGGGTTCATTGGCGGGATTTGGGGTTGCAATTTACAGAGAAGAGGATGATAGTATCTTGTTTAAGAAAAAAGTTTCACTTCATTACCCCGACTTTACAGCTTGGGAGGCTGAGCTTATGGCATTGAAGCTAGGACTAACCAAAGCCGTGAGTTTTCGGATCAATCATATCTCAATGTTCTTTGATAATCCTGAGATTTTTGAATTGGTAAGTTTTCTTGGCTGTTCATTTAGGTTCACATGCGTTAGCTTCAATATCGTAATCGATGTTTTGCCTTGAATAATTAGGTCATGGGGAGATCTGTGCCTAAGGATAAGAAAATCGCCTTGATAATGGATGAGGTGCAACGCATAAGACAACAATTTTCATCTAGCATCCCTTTTCTTGTGGCTAGTAATGAAATTAAGTTTGTGTATAAACTTGCAAAGGAAACACTAGTTTCTAACATCAGCATACCTAGGCCTCAGAAGAAGACTTGTGGTAACTGTTTTAACGATGGTATCAAAGGTGAGAACATGTTTTCCGCTGATTTATGCAGTCATTACTTCTGTGTGGAGTGCATGAAGGAACATATAGAAGTCAGTCTAAACGAGGGAGGTTTACCGAGATGTCCTCATGATGGCTGCACATCAAACCTAACTCTTAGAAGCTGTGACCATCTTTTGACACCTAAACAAAGAGAGATGTGGGAAAAAAGGATCAAAGAGGAGTCAATTCCTGTATGTGACAGATTTCATTGCCCAAATCCAAGGTGCTGGGCTTTGATGTCGAAGACGGAGCTCACTGAATCTACTGAAGAAGATGGAGTTAGGAGATGTTGCTATAAATGCCGCAAACACTTTTGTATTAACTGCAAAGTTCCGTGGCATAGTAACTTGTCGTGCAAGGAACACAAGAGTTCCGGTC
Source organism: Arabidopsis thaliana (assembly GCF_000001735.4). Lineage (NCBI taxonomy): Eukaryota > Viridiplantae > Streptophyta > Magnoliopsida > Brassicales > Brassicaceae > Arabidopsis > Arabidopsis thaliana. The sequence goes on along the minus strand of NC_003074.8, from coordinate 16,683,617 downwards.
GTGAGCCTATTACAACAGTGTGGCGTCAATGTAGAAGTTGCCTACACAAGATAAAACTATCGGAAGAACGCATGCCTGTAACTTGCAGGTATTATCTATAATCACATTCTATAGTCATTATGATTTCCGAATCCTCTTTGGAATTGGATTATGTTTTCGGCTACTGTAATGTTCGTGGTTGATGTGTAGGTGTGGCTATAAGTTTTGCTATGCATGTGGAGCTCAATGGAAGCTTGGAGGTTGTTGCTCTCATCATCTCCAAGAGGTGATGGATTGGGTAGCAATAGTCCTCATTTTTCTTGCTTTCGTAAGTCTTTTAGTTGTTAGTTTTATGCTCATAGTTAAGTACAGCTGATAATGTTTAAGTACTTAGCTAGGGTTGTGGTTGTGTTTGTTCTCCCCGTGACTATTTAGATGGATTGGTATGGTGTTTAGTCTATGTGTTTTGATTAACACATAGATTAATAGTTGTTGTTTTGAAACACTTTTTATCTCTTTTTTATTTTTAATTCTAAGAGTTTTAAGATCTTTTCTAATCGTATGCTACGTTTTCGGTTATACTTGATATTCGGATGATTAATTATTTAACTATTTCTTAGGCATATTTTAAAAGTCTAAAAAAACAACGAAGTCAAAAACCAAAAAGGGAATTTTAAAAAGGGAAATTGGCAAAACTAACCAACAAAAAGTTTATAATTAAGAAACTATCATAAAAAAAAAAAAAACTGATATCCTCTATATTTTGTATATTAATTCCAAATTCACCTTTCTATCTATTTCTCTCATCTCTCTTTCTGTGTACCTCTCTCTTCCGTTCTCTCTCTCCTCTCTCTTTCTCCCTCTCCCCCTCTCTCTTTCTCTCTCTTTCTTTTTCCCTCCCCCTCTCTCTTTCTCCCCAGTAAAGTCCTTACAGCTACATCGTTACTTATTTTTGTTTTCAAATCAGAGTCTCTTAATTACTTTTGGGTGAGATTTGATCTGGGGGTTTCGAATTACAGAGGAAGGAACACAATTTGGATTCAGAGAGTCGACTTTCGTTATTGCGCTTGGTGTCTTGGTGATGAAATTGAGTTTTGTTGTTGCAATTTGAGAGATACTATTCTATTTGTAAATATACTATTTCCGTATACCTTGTTCTATATACGTTTTAAAATGAATTATTTCTTTTAATTAAGGATGTTAAGTGATTTAATTATTGGTTTAGATTTAAACCATTGGGTTCCCTATATATTATCCCTTAGGGTTTAATATCTTTCCATCAAAAAATATTGTGTATCTATATAAAAGGTTATGTTATTCATTGACAACACTATTCACATCTAAATTATTTTGTGTCTGCCTTGAAAATTTAAGTCATGATATATGTAGAAAACTATACAACTTTTTAATTGATATATCATGAACTTGAATTATTTTTTTTAAGATTAGATAATATGAATTACAATTGGGAAGGGGTAAAGAAAAAAGAAAGAGAAAAAGGACTTCTCTCCTACCACCTGATTTTTTTTCTCACCTCAACACCAATAATAAAGTCACGTCAGCTCACACTAAACATTCTCCTTCCTCGCTGACAAACGTAACACCAGGCCAGTGATGTCTTTTCACACCCCTTAAAGGTTATTTACTACATTTATAAATTTATGGTGTTAGTTAGTTAATTATTTAATGAAAAAGTGATATATCTGCAAATCACCCTTTTAAAAATAAGGATATCAAGGAAAAACTACTACTGTATACTTTAAAAAAAAAAAATAATAATAACATTATAACGAGAAACTATCGAGAATCCGTTGGGCGTACTTAAATGAATCAGTTTCTTTAAAACTTACAACATTTTCATACATTGAATGAAACATAAATATTTGTCAAGATGAAAAGACAAAAATGGAGAAGTTAAACGTCCTTAGTGCAGTGTGACATAATATGCACTTTAAATTATTCATGAGACCCTAAATTAGTTGCAGTTTTTTAAATGAAAATAGTTTCTTATACAAAAAAAAAAAAGCAGAGCAGTTCAGTTATACGTACTTCTTAACTAAACAAATTATATTCTCTCTTATGTTTTGCCATTAATTAGATTGTTGTGAATTAATTGCTGGCTTGTAATTCTTGCGAGAAATAATTTATATATCTGATTTGGTTTAACAAGAATGAATCTGATTTTTCAATGCAGATAACAAATAGTAAATGTAATCCAAAGCAGGAACGAGTTGTCCAACAACTATTGGAACAAGTCCAACTTCTTAGCCAAAAATTTGATTCTAGTAAAGCTATTCTGGTTTCTCAAAACAATATCAAGTTTGATTTTAAACTTGCAAGAGAGGCAATTGTTTCTCAAACCAGTAGGGCCTCAGAGATGAAGGGAGAAACTTGTGTCATTTGTCTGGAAGAAACCAAGGCCGATCGCATGTTCGTAATGGATAAATGTCTTCACCGTCATTGCTATCCTTGTGTTAATCAGTTAGTAGAAGTGAAACTGCGAAACGGAACTGTGCCTACATGTCTTGACTATGAATGCAAGTTAAAACTAAGTCTTGAAAACTGTTTCAAGGTTTTGAAACCTAAGGTGATTGAGCTATGGAAACACATGATGAAAGAAGAGTCCATTCCTTTAGCAAAGAGAATCTATTGCCCATATATAAACTGTTCAACATTGATGTCCAAAACCGAGATTTCTCGGTCTAATAAATCCAATGACCGTGCATGTATCAAATGTTCTGGACTCGTTTGCATTGATTGTAAAGTACCATGGCATTCTGATTTATCGTGTGCTGAGTACAAGAAACTTCACCCTGACCCTGTACTTGATGACTTGACGCTAAAGCTTCTAGCAAACGATCAAAAATGGCGCCAATGTGTCAAGTGTCGACACTTGATTGAGCTTAACCAAGGGTGCAACCACATGACTTGCAGGTACATATAATACATATTTAACTCAATTAAGACATAACTAGAGACAAAACGTTTATGTTTTATTGTAATGTCGTTGTGGCCTTTGTAGATGTGGGTATCAATTTTGCTACAAATGTGGAGTTGAATGGAAGAAGGGTCAAGTGACTTGTCCTACTGGTTGTCCACGTACTGGCCAAGGTTATTTTTATGATGGTGAATGAAGATGATTGGGATGATTTGTATGCTCATGGTGGACTGGTCGTATATGCTGAATATCCATAGTTGTTATGAAACACTCTTTTCTCAATTCTTTGTATCTTATGAGGTCTAGAGATCAACAAAAATACTTTTTTTTTTTTTTAATAGTACTACTTTTCCGATAACATTACTTTTCCCTATCGTTTTTGTTTAGGTTTTTTAATTTTAATTTACTTTTTTGATATATATGAAAAAATATTCCTTAATTTGATAAAAGTTTAATTTTCTTTTTTTTGCATAGGGCTCTTTCTTTTTTAATTTCTCTTAGTTCCCTTTTAATTATAAAGTTAATTAGTTTAATCACACGAACGAGCTAGGAGCCGCTTCTGATATATAATCTATAAAACCTAGAATTGTATGTGTCGAGTCATTAAACCTTAGGCCCCCTACGAAAAACAAATCTTCAAGTATGTGCAACAGATTCATGGAGAAAGAAGGAACCCTGGAAAGAGACTATGGCCGAAACCCCACCGGAAAACCCTCACCGGGCGACTTTCATTCTGACACATACAACCTTTACTTTAAGGGTTTGGTAAGGGAGAAAACATCAGCTCAATTATCGGCGGGATTTGAGGTTGCAATTTTCAGAGAAGAGGATGAATATCTCTTGTTTCAGATGAAAGGATCACTTCATGACTCCACAGTTACAGTTTTGGAGGCTGAGCTTATGGCATTGAAGCGAGGATTAACCGAAGCCGTGAGTTTGGGAATCAATCATATCTCAATCTGCTGTGATCGTTTAGAGTTATATGAATTGGTAAGCTTTCTTGGCTGTTCAGGTTCACATATCCCTTTGCTTATTTTTGTTATTGATGTTTTACCTTGAATGTGTTAGGTCATGGGCAGATTAGCGCCTGAGAAAGAGAACATCGCCTTGCTAATGGATGATGTGCAATGCATAAGGCGAGAACTGACATCTAGCATTCCTGTTACTGTGACTGAAAATCAAGCCAAGTTTGCGTTTAAGCTTGCAAAGGAATCAATAAGCATACGTACGCCTCCTACCGAGCAGAAGGCTTGCGGTGAGGTTAATATCGAACATGAACTGATGTTTTCTGTTGCTTTATGCCGTCATCAATTCGGTGTAGAGTGGATGAAACAACATATAGAAGTGAGACTAATCGAGGGAGATGTTCCGAGATGTCCTCATGATGGCTGCAAATCAATCCTATCTCTTAAAAGCTGTTCCCATCTTTTGACACCTAAACTAGAAGAGATGTGGGAACATAGGATCAAAGAGGAGTTCATCCCTGTATGTGACAGATTTCATTGCCCAAATCCAAGGTGTTGGGCTTTGATGTCGAAAACCGAGCTCGTTGAGTCTACTGAAGATGGAGTTAGGAGATGCTGCTTTAAATGCCGCAAAGCCTTTTGCATTAACTGCAAAGTTCTGTGGCATAGTGACTTGTCATGCAAGGAATACAAGACGTTGGGTCGAAATCCTAAAACAATATCGCGTCAATGTAAAAAGTGCCAACACATGATCAAACTGTCGCATAAAACCATCAATGTATATTGCAGGTATTATCATTAATCACATTCTATAGCTATTAACTGTGATTATAAATATAAATCATGTTGGAATTTGATTATGTTCTCGGGTATTTAACATTGTAATGTTTATGGTTGATGTATAGGTGTGGTTATTCATTTTGCTACACATGTGGAGCTCAATGGAAGCTTGGAGGTTGCCGTCATCATAACCAAATGGTGGCGGCTGTGTTGGTTCTCGTTTTTTTCTTTATTTTTCATTCAATGATTATGTGGTCAATTAGTCGTCGTGTTTAATCCAAACACATAGATTAATAGGTGTTTTGAATTCTCTTTTCCATATCTTTCTTATTATATTGCTTTGTTAAATTTGACAATTTTAAGATTTAATTTCTGAGGTTTTGGATTTTCTTTTTATATAGTATAGATTAGTTTACTGTTGAATACAATTATTGCTCTGAATATCTATAGAGACTAGATTTTATCCCGCGGTACACCGCGGTAACAATTTATCTTTTTAAAGTTCGTATAACTTTTTTTTTGCAAATTGTATCTATTTATAATATATTTTTATTTTATAGTTTACAATTGTTATTAAGTAACGTCCTGCCAAACCCATCCCGCCAAACCCGTCCCGTAAAAAAACCATTTATTTATATTAATATTGATCTTATTTATGATATGTTTATAAATCATTGTCTAAATATTTTTGTCGATGCGGAACGTTGCACCCACACATTTTTTGCTAATTGATTAATATATATTCATTTTTTAAAATTTTGAATCATAAAATATGACGGAAAAAATTAAAATTTTTTTAAACTCTATATATTATATAATGATGTTAAAAAATTGTAATATATCAAACTTTTTATAAGTTTAAATATTAATAATGTTTTATAAATTTTAAATATATAAATAATAATATTTAAAGAATTAATATTTTTGCTTATAAGGTAATGACATAATAACTCTAAAAGCAAGGATTTAGAAGATTTAAATCTTTAATTAAATATTTTCATTAATAAATAATTAATATCAGTGACATGACATTGTAAATAAGTTCAAATACAAAATTTATTTATTTAAACAAAAAACGTTTAGTAAGAATAATATTTATTTAACAAAAAACTTTGTTTTAAAATATTGTTAACAAATATGTTTATGCTAATTTTAAGGGATTGATTTGAAGTTTAGTGGGATTAAATTTGATTGATAATGTGATTGACAATTTAAATAAAAAATTTAAAGTAAAATGAATTATTTTGGAAAAAAGATTTAATGCTAATTGCATTAGATTGTAAATAAGTCCAAGTCCAGGATTTATTTGCTAAAATGGCTGCAAAAATGTATATATAGATTAGTATAATCTCGTATGCCGCATCAGAAGCACATTATACGTTAAATCGTGGAGTTCAATCTTTAGTTCACAGTTATTTTGAATTAGATATTTTCTTTTCTTTTGTGAAATTCATATGCATTTAAATAATAATGTATATGTTAAAATATTACCTTAAATCTATTAATTTTTTAATAATTTCTTCAATGTTAATTAATATTTCTTGTGAATAAGTTATCACCTTCTAATCTCTATTACTTTTCTCTGCACATTACATTCTAGTTCTTTATTCTCATATCACACACATTTCTAAACCAAGGATAATTTCAAAATTTCTAACAAATCAGAATCTAATCCTCTTACCAACGAAGTATTATCATCAAATATAGTTTTATGTCAAATATTGTGTCAGAAGCAATGAGTGGAAACCAAGGAACAACAACTTATTCAACAACTTGAGAACATCTACATGCACGCAAGACTTGTAGTAAGCACCCCCATTGGGGAGTCCTAATTAAGGACTCCTTATAATTTTTTAATACTAAACTTTGAGTAAATAAGAGTTTTAGAGTTTTTGTTGAATCCTTAAAAATTTTATTGTCCAATGGTGGAATTCTTAAGTGGGTTTCTTAAAGAAAAAAATTTTGTAGCAACATAATTTTGGATGAAGTAGAATTTCTTGGGGTTTGGCTTTAAAGAAGATTGTTTCTTGAGTTTCTTTTATTAAAAAATAAGATTGGTTATTGGGTTTCTGGTAGTGAAAAAGAAGATTGGAACAAAGAAGAGTGAAATTAAGTAGAGAAATAAGATAGGTTTCATATGAATATATGATTTTATAGAGATAATTATATAGTAGAATTGCAAGAAAAGTACTTGTGTGAATATTGTTTTGTGGTGTCAAACAAAAATGATACAAAACCAAAATAGTGGTAACAAAGATAAGTGATACAAAACCAAACTAGTGGTATGGCCTGTTACGAGTATGTCAACGCCGAGTTGTCTTTGAAGCATGGCGAGTGAGTCTAGATCACCCCATGGGATCACCTTTACATATAGCATGTAGAGAAACTCTTTTTCATACCTCTGCAAGTAAGGCCCTGTTTGTTCAGTAACAAATAACCAAACATCAATTACCTCAATGCCTCGAATATATTATCATCAGTACCATGGATAGTTGTCATTTTACCTCTGCAAGTAAGGCCCTGTTTTAGATTCCTGCTACCAATCCGTTTTTAATGTCAATCACAACATCCTTTCCTTGCCTGCAAAACAATAACCAGTTTCAGACATCACATATAATCGTTCAATTAGTATAAACATTGAAATATCCTTCTTCTAATCACAAAGCATATAAACAAAATGATTTCCCAGCTTTTACAATAAAGCCCTATGAAAGATGACTAAATTTTGTTCCACAAATACTGCAGGAACTCATAAAAGAACTACAAGATGCAGATTTTTATGTGATCCTCCAAAGGAAACGCATGAAGAAAAGCAACACACAAAACCAAAACCAACTTATCATAACATGAATTTACTTTTCATAAATAGCTATTGATCCGGTGAGGCATTTCATCAAACACGTGGTTGGCATCAACAATTACAAGCTCTAGATTCTTCAAAAACACTCAACTATTAATTCATAAACCTGGTAATAGTACCAAAGCACTTCTAATCATTCAAATTGGAACTAATTTACCTCATAGCAAATATGATCACAAAATCCAATCGTCACAAAGCTTCATATGAATTCAACAAAGAAAGTAACCACTGTGGAGTAAACCCATGAACAAATTCGTCTTCTCATTGCAATTACACTTTCTTAGAGAAAGTGATTGAAACAATCACAGAGACACAAAGAGAGACAGAGAGAGACAAAGATACAAATAGACAAAGAGAGACAACGAGAAGAACGCAATGCGAGAGAGAGAAATCGCAAGAGAGATAGAGAGAAACTTGATACACTAAGGCTCAGAGATGATGAAGAGATTGTGAGAAGAGAAAGAGATTTGCGACAGAAAGAAAAAAACATGAAAAAGAGAAAATTGTTTTGTTTAGTAATCCAATGGAATCATGCCACGTAAGCGTACCTTACAGACCAAAAAACACCTAATGCAAGGTGCGCACCTTGCTTAATATCTCAATTCTGCTTTATTTTTTGGTTTGTTTTCTTTAGGATTCTTTTAAGAAACTCATAAGGTTCCCCCAATGGACTTGCTCTTACACACCTGATTTTTTTAGATACAACTACATTAATGTTTGATTAAGTTGTGTGACTCACCATATACTCATCTTTTTTCTTTTTCTTTTTTTGGCTAAAACCATAGAAATATATATGTTGGTGAATGATTTGTGTGACCTCTGAGTGAACCAGCTAGGGCTAGGGCTGTTTTTATTTAGGTCTAAGAAACCGTATAGAGGAAACCTTGTTATTCCGTTCCTCTAGCGGAAATACATGGAGACGACTAAGAATAGAGTAGGACGATAGAATCTTGAGACAGGAGGCAAACAGTGGAGAGCTACTTATCTCTTATGATTTTGGTATGGGAGCTAGGTTTTTAGGGTTTCTTTAAAACATGTTTCGTTGATCAAATATAAATAAAATTTGACACTCATATCTCATTGAACACTAACCAAATCTCGTTTTTTTTTGTGGGAAATTCTCTATGACTCTATGGTTACTGAGCAATCAATATCCATACAAAAAAAGAGATTTAAGTACAAATATGAATCATATGCGACTCAATTCAGTAACACTTACTCAGCTTCATTATCGGCTTCCGTAACAGTAGGTCTTCCTTCCTCGGCTTCATTATCGGCTTTGTTCACTTCTTTGCCTTTAGCTAAAACAGTAGTGATCTGTATAGCTTCTTCTACAGTTGGTTCAGGTACCTTCACAGGCTGGAACCGTCTCTCCAATGCAGGATCATTCTCAATGTGCTTCCTGTACTCATACACTACAACCGTACCCAAATAAAAAAACATTTGGTAAAAATTGAGTTT